>NW_027362765.1:27325742-27795742 GCF_046119375.1 Phyllobates terribilis
CATTGAAGCGTCCCAGCGTTATTACCTCATAAGGTGACACTGGTCAGAATTGAAAAAATTGGCGTAGTCACGAAAGCGAAAATGGGCTCTGGCGCAAAATGGTTAATAAATCATCAGTTGATTTGCTGGGTGGGTGATGTCTGTGGTTCCTCTTGACACTTCTTAATACCCTTACCACCTACTCGCGGTTATACAGGTCCTGTATGCTGCCATATAATGAGAGACTAGCCTCTCACTTTTGAAATTACTTTGAGGGGCCTAGATTATAGATAGAACCAGGAGGGCACAGAAAATACAAAATCAGAAGACCCGAGTAGACTGTAAATGGGCCAGGATCACAAGAAGATCAAATGCACAGAACTGAACCAGAGGAGAACAAGGCTGTACCTGGCACCTTGCAGCAATGTACCTTAAGCTTTAGTAGGGTGTGGTGCTTTCCAATTACCTGAAGCAGGCAGCAGATTAGTCCAGCTGGACAGCACGCACACCCATACTGCCAGACTGGATGGTAGTACTGGTCCCAGCCACCCTAATCTTAGTGCCTGGACAGAGCCTGTGCTGCCCAGATCTTCTGGTTACAATGTCTACTTCATCACCAACGCCACCTGCAGAATGCATGATGGTGGCCACTGGTGACAGAAGCAGACATCGCAGGAGTAGATCCCAGAGGAGATATGACACGCCATTTGTAGAAGCTCCAATGTTGTAGAATGACGGAAAACCAGAGCAGAAAAAAATGCCATAAAGTTACTCAAATTTGTAAATTATAACCATCAGTGAATTAATCTGAGTAGTAACTATTTTGACACCTGAGTGGGGGCTTGTTTTTTGCGGGATGACTTGTTATGTAGGCGAAAATTATACTAATAAAAACATTTTTTGATGGCTTTTTATTCAAATATTTTGGAGGCAGAATGAACAAACGGTTGAACACCACGCTGCACTAGTTCATGCTATGACGTCTTCTAGTAGACAGTGAACTGTTATTGTCTTTGTGAATAATTCAATTTTGCTACATAACTTCCCATTTCTTTAGAGATTTTGATTAGAAATGTTCAAAAATACAATGGAAGAATATTTTATTCAAAAATAATTTTTCATTTTTGGCAGACGACTGTACAAGGAGATCTGATATAAATATTGAAGAAATCTGTTGTCCCTCTGATGCCCTTGCGATCACACAGGATACAATTGAAGTGAATGTCATTACTCCAGATATACTAGCATCCCTTCACCGCAAAGATCTATCATCTCATCCTATGAAACAGGTCCTATCTTCTGATTCATTACAGACTGCGAAGAAAAATAAAAGTCAGAAAAGAGGCATTACAAAACAAACTGCTTTTAAAGCAAAGAAGCCAATTACACATTCAGAATATGGAAATAGTTTTCCTCTCGAAACTTCTTTTGTTACACATCAAAAAATTCACACAGAGGAGAAGACATTTTCTATTTCCAACTATGGGAGATATTTTAACCAGAAATCAGATTTTGTTAGGCAAGAGAGAAAGCATACTGGTGGGGAGAAGCCATATTCATGTTCAGAATGTGGAAAATGCTTTGGACAGAAATCACATTTTGTTAAACATCAGAGAACTCACACAGGGGAGAAGCCTTTTTTATGTTCAGAATGTGGAAAATGTTTTGCACAGAGATCTTATCTTCTTACACATCAGAGAAGAACTCACACAGGGGAAAGGCCTTTTTCATGTTCAGAATGTGGAAAATGTTTTAAACGGAAATCACATCTTGCTGGTCACCAGAGAACTCACACGGGGGAGAAGCCATATTCATGTTCAGAATGTGGAAAATGTTTTGCAGAAAAAATACATTTTGTTACTCATCGGAGAACTCACACAGGGGAGAAGCCTTTTTCATGTTCAGAATGTGGAAAATGCTTTTCACAGAGATCATATCTTCTTATACATCAGAGAATTCACACGGGGGAGAAGCCTTTTTCATGTTCAGAATGTGGAAAATGTTTTATACGGAAATCGCATCTTGTTGGTCACCAGAGAACTCACACAGGGGAGAAGCCATATTCATGTTCAGAATGTGGAAAATGCTTTGTAGATAAATTACACCTAGATAGACACCAGAGAACTCACACAGGCGAGAAGTCATATTCATGTTCAGAATGTGGGAAATGTTTTATACAGAAAAGATTGCTTGTTATACATGAGAGAACTCACGCAGGGAAGAAGCCATATTCATGTTCAGAATGTGGAAAATATTTTGCAGAGAAAATACATTTTGTTACACATCAGAGAACTCACCCAAGGGAGAAGTCATATTCATGTTCAGAATGTGGAAAATGTTTTAGAGAGAAATCATCGCTTGTTAGTCACCAGAGAACTCACACAGGGGAGAAGCCTTTTTCATGTTCTGTATGTGGGAAATGTTTTAGAGAGAAATCAAACTTTGTTAGACACCAGAGACGTCATACACACACAGGGGAGAAGCCACATTCATGTTCAGAATGTGGAATATCTTTTGTATATAAATCATCGCTTATTAGACACCAGGGAGCTCACACGGGGAGAAGCCTTGTGGTCATTTCCTGAAGAAGTGCTTGACACTTTGAAACACGTTGACTAAAAACCACATTTGAATAAATCCTTGAGAACTGATTTCCTCCCACACTCCAAAGAGATATGGAATTTAGATTGTGAGCTCCATTGGGGACAGCAAAGATAACGCCTGTAAAGCGCTGCAGAATATGATTTTGCTATATAAGCAATGCATAATAAAAAATAGAGCTGTGTGTATGTAAATGTTAATATGTAGCAGAGATGTGTGTATGTAAATGTGCAGTGCCCAGCAGTGTTGTGTGTGTGTGTGTGTGTGTGTGTGTGTGTGTATATATATATATATATATATATATATATATATATATATATATATATATATATATATATATATATATATATGTGCACTGCAGAGTGGTCATTAATGTCCCTGCTGTGACGTTATATATACATATACATGGTGCAGAGAAACACTAACAATTAATTTATTCCCTCTTTCACCCCAGTGCATTACAATTAGTGATATTGACTGTCACATACATACTTCTCCGTACGTGACATGGGGTGTGCTTGCAAGGGTTAATTCATCTCTCACTCAATCAAGCTTTAAACCTCTGTTTTAGGCTATAAAGTGAGCATAAATTACACCTCAACACATTCAGCACATTCCGATTTCTTAACGCCTTGCCACCACTCTTCAAATACAAGGGGTGATGAGTCCCCAAGATATGTTACTATCAGACAATCAAAAGGTCACACACTCGCTGAAAGGCTATGGATTCTTTACTGCATACAAGGATCAAACGTATAAAAAAATGTAAACTTTAATATAAAAATATACATTGCTTACAATAAAAGATATAAAAAGGTAAAAATAAAACCACGCACAAATATGCAAAACAATTCTAAAATAAAAAGGGATAAATACCTAACCGTTTCTGTCTACAGTTATCTTCTGTTTCCTTAAGGGAAGGAGAAATGAGTTTTGGATCACACCATTTCCCCAGGCAGCCCCACATGTGCAGAACTTCTTTTGTGACACCAAGATTTTTATAGTCCTAACCTTAGGATCATATTTGCAGGATCACCTGATTGTACTATTTGATAAATGCTGTTTGACTGTACGGTGAGCTAAGAGCCTTGTATTTCAAATATCCTGTGTCTCTCCAACTCCTCTGTACAGTGAATAGGAAATATACGGCCTAATTTCAGACCATGTGTTTTGCCAGCTAAGGGTCCAGGAGCTGAGGTGTTATGTTTGACATGTCCAGAATAAAGCCGCTTTGTGGTTGCAATACTGATATATCCAATTTCACCCTTTAGTCAACTAAATATAACTCTACTGCTGTTATACTTTCCCTTATTGATTTATATATTTTCTTCACATTGACCCTGTCCACTTTACACCAGGAACTGAGGTGTCCTAAAGGTTTAATTAGTAGAAAAAATGCTTTTCCTAGGTTCTATTGTCTAAATCTGGGGTGCGTTTTAAGATAAAGAGCGTCTTATGGTCAAAAAAATACAAAATTAGAATTGCATAATTAAAAATAAAAATATATGCAGTTACTAATATCTTTCCAGTAATAAGCTAATAAATAGCAATTTTCTATTTGCTGTGGTAGATCGTCTCACTCCGCTGCTTAACGAGATAGTCAAAGGAATTCTTTCATTTAAATCTTCAGCTGCTTTATTAACCGGTTCCCGACCGCCCACTGTACATAAACGTCGGCGCTTGCTGGGCTCTGTGCAGCGCCGATGTTTAAAAACGGTGGGTGGTCCCGCAGCGCTCAGGACCCCCAGGGTCCTGCTAGCGCTGCAGTACCGGTTCAGAGCGATAGCTCAGACATGTGGCATCATGGGGACCTTATAGGAACAGGTTAATATCATGGGGACCTGATCCAATCTTCTAGATGCCGCAATCCATAGCGATCGCGGCATTTAGAAGATAGTGACAGTCGGCGATCGGACCCCCCACATACCTCAGCAGCGGCGGGGATCCCGGTGCTGTGACCTCTGACATCACTGAGACCTGATTGGCTCAGGTCTCGATGATGTCAGCGTCACACCAGCCAATCAGAGAGATAACCAGGGAAGTTTGTTTTAGCAACAAACTTTCCTGGGCGATCTGGCTGATAAATACACGGTTTCTCCTCCGATATCAGTGAGAGAGCAGAGGAGAAACAGTGTGACAAGAGCTGTCAGCCTTGCCACAGTAAAAGTGAAAAAAAAAATATCAAAAAGAAAGTAAGGTTGGGGTTAGTGAGTCTGTCAGATCAGTCAGTCCTGTCAGATCAGTCAGTCCAGTCCGGTCCGTTCAGTCCAGTCAAAAAATATAAAAATAAAATGGCCCGTCAGACAGATACTGCAGAAGAGGTGTATGCCCTGCTGTGTTCTGATGGTGATGACAGTGCAATCTCAGATGGAGATATGGATTTTGAGGGCTTTAGTAGCGGTGACACTGAGAGCTCAGAAATGAGCAGTGATTCTGGTCCATCCTCAAGCCATAGGACCAGTACGGCAATAGGGGCAAATAGCGCTACTGGAGAAACGTCTCCAAATCAGGGAACACTGCCCAGTACAGGCGCTGTCCCTGCTACTAGTGAATTGGCGCACGCCAGTGTACAAGGGGTTTTGCCACATGATCTAGCATTTCCCAGATGGGAGGCTTCGGATTCGGCTGCTCCATTCAGCCCTGATTTCAACGCCATTCCTGGTATAAATGTGGAGGTGGAAGATTTTGGACCAATTCATTTTTTTAATTTGTTTTTTACAGACAGCTTGTAGAGCATATTGTCGTGCAAACAAATTTATATGCATCCCAATTCATAAGCCAGAATCCCCGATCTTACTATGCTAGGGCAAATTTATGGACACCAACTAATGTCCCGGAAATAAAAAAAATTTTTAGGACTTACATTTGCCATGGGGCTTGTTAAAAAACCAAGCATTCGATCCTACTGGTCCAACCACCCTGTTCAAGCCACCCCTATGTTTTCAGTCGTTCTGCCTAGGACCCGTTATGAAATGCTCATGCTTTTTTGGCATTTTAACGACAATAGTTAATGCCTGCCCAGAAATGCCCCAGAACATGACAGGTTATATAAAATTAGACCCATCATTGAAAATTTGTCAGAAAAATTCTTAAGGCTCTACACCCCAACATAAAATATTTCTATAGATGAGTCCCTTGTAAAATTCAAAGGAAGACTGCACCTCAAGCAATTTATCCCATCTAAAAGGGCAAGGTTTGGAATAAAGATCTATAAAATGTGCGAAAGATCAACTGGATACACATCCGCTTTTTGCATATACGAGGGGAAAGATAGCCAACTAAACCCACCAGGATGCCCTACTTATCTGGGGACATCTGGAAAAATTGTTTGGGAGCTGATAAGTCCATTTTTTCAAAAAGGCTACAATCTATATGTGGACAATTATTACACCAGCATACCCCTATTTAAAAGTCTGGTTGAACACCATATCGGGGCTTGTGGGACCATTCGTAAAAACCGTCAGCCATTGGTCAACCAAAAGTTCCAAAAGGGGCAGTCGGGCTGTACGCAACGGAGAGCTGCTTGCCCTGAAATATAGGGATAAGAGGGATATTTTTGTCCTCAGCTCGATCCACACAGATGCCACAAGGGCCATTGTAGAACTAGGATCCACCACTCCGAAGCAAAAACCTGTGTCAGTCATTGACTACAACAAACACATGGGGGGTGTGGACCTTGCAGACCAGGTTCTACAGCCATACCAGGTATCAAGAAAGTCCTATACCTGGTATAAAAAGTTGGTTATTTATTTGTTTCAGGTGCCCACATACAATTCTTTTGTGTTGTACAAAAAAAGCAGGAAATTCAGATCCTTTTCTTGATTATCCAGAAAAGGTAATTGAAAATCTTGTCTTTCATAGTGTTAGCCCCGCTCATCCATTAGAATCTGAGGATGTGAAAAGACTCACTGAGCGACATTTTATTGCACTTATTCCAGCAACGGAAACAAGAAGGAACCCCCAGAAAAGATGTCGTGTATGTACTAAGAGAGGAATGAGGCGTGATACCCGCTACTATTGCCCACAATGCCCATCATTGCCAGCCTTATGCGTCACTGACTGCTTTAAAATCTTCCACACACAACCACGTTTTTAAACTGTAAAAATGTATCCCAATTTATCATTCAAACATTTGGTTCATTTAGTGAATGACACATTCGAGTAGAGCTCACTTAATTTCCAGGGGGGGGTTCTCCAGAATCTAAACCTTCCATTGCGTGCTTGTTTCTGGAAATCATCCATTGAGTTAAAATGGTCACTAAACCCATAGATGAATTCCCAGAGGGGTGTCATTTCCAAAATGGGGTCACTTGTTGGGGGTTTCCTCTGTTTAGGCACCTCAGGTGCTCTCCAAATGCAACATGGCGTCCGCTATCGATTCCAGTCAAATTTCCATTCCAAAAGTCAAATGGCGCTCCTTACCTTCCAAGCCAGGCCGTGCGCCCAAACAGTGGTTTTGCACCACATATGGGGTATCAGCGTGCTCAGGAGAAATTGCACAACACATTTTGGGGTCCATTTTTTCTGGCTGCCCTTGTGAAAATTAAAAATTTGAGGCTAAAGTAGCAGTTTTGTGTTAAAAATGTGTTTTTTTTTATTTTCACACTTCAACATTATAAAATTCTGTGAAGCCCCTGGGGGTTCAAGGTGCTCACCACACATCTAGATAAGTTCCTTGAGGGGTCTAGTTTCCAAAATGGGGTCACTTGTTGGGGGTTTCCACTGTTTAGGCACCTCAAGGGCTCTCCAAATGCAACATGGCGTCCGCTATAGATTCCAGTCAAATTTCCATTCCAAAAGTCAAATGGCGCTCCTTACCTTCCAAGCCATGCCGTGCGCCCAAACAGTGGCTTTGCACCACATATGGGGTATCAGCGTCCTCAGGAGAAATTGCACAACACATTTTGGGGTCCATTTTTTCTGGCTGCCCTTGTGAAAATTAAAAATTTGAGGTTAAAGTAGCAGTTTTGTGAAAAAAAGTTAAATGTTCATTGTTTTCTTCCACATTCCAAAAATTCCTGTGAAGCACCTGAAGGGTTAATAAACTTCTTGAATGTGGTTTTGAGCACCTTGAGGGGTGAAGTTTTTAGAATGGTATCACTTTTGGGTATTTTCTGTCATAAAGGCCCCTCAAAGTCACTTCAAATAAGATGTGGTCCCTTAAAAAATGTTTTTGTAAATTTTGTTGTAAAAATGAGAAATCGCTGGTCAACTTTTAACCCTTATAGCTTCCTAACAAAAAAAAATTTTGGTTCCAAAATTGTGCTGATGTGAAGTAGACATGTGGGAAATGTTATTTATTAACTATTTTGTGTGACATATCTCTCTGATTTAAGGGCATGAAAATTCAAAGTTTGAAAATTGCAAAATTTTCAACATTTTCGCCAAATTTCCGATTTTTTCACAAATAAACGCAAGTGATATCGAAGAAATTTTACCACAATCATGAAGTACAATATATCACGAAAAAACAGTCTCAGAATCAGGGGAATCCGTTGAAGCGTTCCAGAGTAATTACCTCATAAAGTGACAGTGGTCAGAATTGAAAAAATTGGCCCGGTCACGAAGGCAAAAACAGGCTATGGTGCGAAGTGGTTAAAACATGCCTCATAAACTAGTTCAACAGAAAAATATCCGTATTCAATCTTGTTGGCAATAAACAAACAGCACTCGTTACAGTCTGTATAAATGCAGTGTTCGCTCACTCAGCAAACAGGGTTCAGCTCTCCTGAGCAACATCACAGCTCTGTATGTCAGCTCACTTTCATAGCACACAGAGCAATCAGTAAGTCCAGAAGCTTCACTTTTACCTCCTGGGCCATACCTGAGGGTGGAGATATGGTGAACAGTCATCCTGGTCAACTCTTTAGCTTTTCACAATAAACCTGCATGTCATGGCCGATTAACCCATCTAAGCACATAACATCAAAACCTCAAGGTTCATATTACTGAAGCTAATAATTTCAGTGAAACATTTCTCCCCTCCACCACATTACCAGTGACCATCTTCCATATCCCCCCCTCTGTCCAAAGCAGGGTTTGGCACTTTCAGTCACTAGACAGGGAAACCTTGACAGTGCATCTTCGTTAGCTTGTAGTTTCCCTGGCCTATGTTCCACATAGAAGCTGAAGTCTTGGGAGTGCCAGAAACAACCTAGTCACTCGAGCATTCTTCCCATTGTTTTCCCTCATCCATCTCACAGGGGCATGGTCTGACTCTAACCTAGCATGGCCAAGCATTCTTTTTCCATGATAGCATAATTTTTCTCACAGGAGGAAAGTTCCCTACTTGGATAAATGATTAGATGTGCCTCTCCATTTATTTCTTGTGACAACACGGCACCCAACCTGACTTCTAAAGAGCCATTTAGACCATGAACTCCTTTATGAAGTCCGGTGCAACCAAGAAAGGCTATTTACACACTCCGCTTCGGAAGTCCACTTGGCCATCTATGATTTTGTGCCTTTTAAAGAGGTCGGTCAGGGGTGTGGCTCTCATGGTGAAATTCGTTCTGAACTGCCGATAGTATCCCACAATTCCTATAAACGCCCTAACCTGTTTCTTGGAGAATAGTTGTGGCCAGATTTGGATCGCCTCCACCTTTGATCTGCAGCTTGATTTCTCCCCTCCCAATGATATAGCCTAGGTTTTATAACTCTTCTTCCCCATGGCGCACTTCTTTGGATTTATGCTAAACATCGCCTTCCTCAGTGCGTTCAATACCGCCTGATGTGAGATAGAACGTTCCCGGTAGTCCCTGGCAAAGTGTCCCATGCGTCCACAGTTATGGCAACTTAACCCTCGTCGCCCTGACGTGGACAGTACTTGGGGGCTTGGGAAACCTCCCCCACTTTGTGAAGTACAAAATCCCCACAGTGCCTCCTCTCGGTGGTCCATAGGTCTCACTGGCCTCCGTGTAAGCCCTGGTTCCCGACTCACTGGGGGCTGTACTTCCACGTTGCACGGGTCGATTGGCAGACCAATCATCAGCCAATCTGGCAGTCTCATCCAGGCTGAGTGGTTTTCTATCTGCCACCCATTCTTTTAAATTACCTGGGAGCTTTGACATAAATTGTTCCAGCATGATTATGTCCATTACATGTTCTGCTTCCCAAGCCCCCAGTCCTTCTATCCACCGAGTGCATGCCGTCCGTAGCGTGTTGGCCAACTCCCGATGTGTATGTGCAGTGGGCTTGTCAGTCTCCCGAAACTTCCTCCAGTAGGTTTCCGGTGTGACGGCATACAGTACAGACCAAAAGTTTGGACACACCTTCTCATTTAAAGATTTTTCTGTATTTTCATGACTTTGAAAATTGTACATTCACACTGAAGGCATCAAAACTATGAATTAACACATGTGGAATTATATACTTAACAAAAAAGTGTGAAGCAACTGAAAATATGTCTTATATTCTAGGTTCTTCAAAGTAGCCACCTTTTGCTTTGATGACTGCTTTGCACACTCTTGGCATCATCTTGATGAGCTTCAAGAGGTAGTCACCGGAAATGGCCTTCCAACAATCTTGAAGGAGTTCCCAGAGATGCTTAGCACTTGTTTTCCCTTTTGCCTTCACTCTGCGGTCCAGCTCACCCCAAACCATCTCGATTGGGTTCAGGTCTGGTGACTGTGGAGGCCAGGTCATCTGGTGTAGCACCCCATCACTCTCCCTCTTGGTCAAATAGTCCTTACACAGCCTGGAGGTGTGTTTGGGGTCATTGTCCTGTTGAAAAATAAATGATGGTCCAACTAAACGCAAACCGGATGGAATAGCATGCCGCTGCAAGATGCTGTGGTAGCCATGCTGGTTCAGTATGCCTTCAATTTTGAATAAATCCACAACAGTGTCACCAGCAAAGCACCCCCACACCATCACACCTCCTCCTCCATGCTTCACGGTGGGAACCAGGCATGTAGAGTCCATCCGTTCACCTTTTCTGCGTCGCACAAAGACACGGTGGTTGGAACCAAAGATCTCAAATTTGGACTCATCAGACCAAAGCACAGATTTCCACTGGTCTAATGTCCATTCCTTGTGTTCTTTAGCCCAAACAAGTCTCTTCTGCTTGTTGCCTGTCCTTAGCAGTGGTTTCCTAGCAGCTATTTTACCATGAAGGCCTGCTGCACAAAGGCTCCTCTTAACAGTTGTTGTACAGATGTGTCTGCTGTTAGAACTCTGTGTGGCATTGACCTGGTCTCTAATCTGAGCTGCTGTTAACCTGCGATTTCTGAGGCTGGTGACTCAGATAAACTTATCCTCAGAAGCAGAGGTGACTCTTGGTCTTCCTTTCCTGGGGCGGTCCTCATGTGAGCCAGTTTCTTTGTAGCGCTTGATGGTTTTTGCAACTGCACTTGGGGACACATTCAAAGTTTGCCCAATATTTCGGACTGACTGACCTTCATTTCTTAAAGTAATGATGACCACTCATTTTTCTTTACTTAGCTGCTTTTTTCTTGCCATAATACAAATTCTAACAGTCTATTCAGTTGGACTATCAGCTTTGTATCCACCTGACTTCTGCACAACACAACTGATGGTCCCAACCCGATTTATAAGGCAAGAAATCCCACTTATTAAACCTGACAGGGCACACCTGTGAAGTGAAAACCATTTCTGGTGACTACCTCTTGAAGCTCATCAAGAGAATGCCAAGAGTGTGCAAAGCAGTCATCAAAGCAAAAGGTGGCTACTTTGAAGAACCTAGAATATAAGACATATTTTCAGTTGTTTCACACTTTTTTGCTAAGTATATAATTTCACATGTGTTAATTCATAGTTTTGATGCCTTCAGTGTGAATGTACAATTTTCAAAGTCATGAAAATACAGAAAATCTTTAAATGAGAAGGTGTGTCCAAACTTTTGGTCTGTACTGTACCTCTAGCAATGCACTGCGAATGGTAGAGTAACATCTCTGATCCACCGAAGACAAGTTATTAAAAGCTTCTCTTGCTTTTCCAGTCAGGCCAGCGCTCAAAAATCTGGGCCAGTCACGGACTGACACCTCATGCAGCATACAGAGGTTCTCAAATAACCGGAGATGTTCATCAATATCTGAGGTGTCCTCATTAAACTGTGCTATATCTCGGTACCGTAAAGATGTAGGCCCCTCTCTCCTGTTATCCATTGTCCTCTGCACTGGGGCGGGTGGGGGTATCGCTACATGCACACCCAGATTTTTGCTTAGCACTGCCGCCCGCTCCATCTCCGTGGACTGCTCCTAGCGCGTCCAGCAGCCGCCTCAACTCAGTTGGTTGATCCTCTGCCATCTGGATGACAGTCCTGGGCTGTGATCCCTCCAGGGAGATGCCCTCCTCCACGTCTGAACTGACCTCCTGTGGCTGTTCACGGTCCCAATCGTCCAAGCGTTGTATTAGGGTCGCACTGTTATCCTCTGGCAACCACTCTAGCTCTCTCCCAGAGCAAAGAGTTCTCAGCTCCTCCTTTTTGAGCCTCTTGTAGATGGAGTCTGCCATCTCTTCTGCCAAGTCACCGCTCAGTAACTTTCACTGGTATGCTGTCCAGAGATAGGTGATCTCACCGCTGCCACCACTTGTACAGATGTGCGGTTGTGAATTTTAATAATAACCTAGGCAGGTTATCGATGCAATTAGTTTTATTCCTTCCGACCATGGTGAACAGCAATTCCAGGTAAATGTCCAACAGGCAATTCTCTTAGTCCTAGAGTTTCCAACCTAGGATCAGTAGTTCCACTGCGCCGTACCAGGTGATACCCACTGTCCCTCAACTTTTGGTTGGCCCACAGCTTTTTGTATCTCCCGCCGGTATATTGGCAGTCACAGCATATGCTCCTTCGGATGATGGATATCATGACCGCAGCCCGTGATACCACCCAGCTCTCAGTCTGACTAGCAATGAATCTTCTCTTTCTCCTGCACAGGGTTCAGCCCTCTGAATCGGCAGAAGAGCTCACCCCTCCCTCCCCCAGCTAATTGTGCCTTAGTGGAGATATTTTCTCATATGGAACCCATCCCCTGGGTTTGCATGTGAGACTACCTGTGGTGACGGAGAGAACAATAGCCCAAGGTCTCTGAGATATGGTCACTGAATGGAATAGATACCTGAGGTTGAACTGATGAGCAAACAAATCACTAACAAAACACAGCAAGGAAATTTCTAACAAAACACAAAATTAAGATTGACGAAAAGGGGTGCTCAGTGCTGGAAAAGTATTTAGAAAGTGGCCAGGTCCTCACAGCAGCCATTTTATTAACAAACAAACATTAACATATTAACAATAATAATACCAGATAAATTAAGAAGGGAGGGTTCTTGGAGCTAATAGGTCTGGCTTTTATAACACGAAAGAAATCCAACCGCCATCTTACCCTCAGCCGTGCACCACCAGCTCGAGGGCACCATACTTCCACAATACGTGAAAGATTAATCACCTAAGAGCTCCCAGGGTAAAACCCCGTCCAGAGCCCTGACCAAAAATTGCCAGACCCCCCCCCCCCATGTAACTTCAAATTACCCGGAATTCTCACAAATTCCTTGTATCAACAAATCCATACCAACTCCAAGAACCCCACCCCCTGCCAATCCAGCCACTGTGACAGTCACTAAGCCTCACCACCCATCTAAAAATTTCCCTATACCAACTAGCCCTATTCCCTGCATTACAGAACTTATAAATAACGCAGTAAAAAAAGAGGGTGGGTGGGTGGGTCTTCTCTGTCTGAGTCCTACAGAAGAATGGCCCTTCCCACACTATTCCCCGTAGACCACCCCTCAATCCTTATAGTGCCCGCCCCCATACTTCCATACCCAATCCTCCCGGCCAATCCCAGTCATGGGGGGCTTCCCTCTAGCTACGCCCGACTCCAGCGCCCTCCTTTCTTTTTGTTCTAGTTTCTGCATAAGGTGATCCCCAGGTATATCCAGATAAACAGTATCAATACCTCTAATTTGTATATCGATATTTCCTATTGGATGATGATCCCGAAAGTGAGCTGGCAGAGTCTTCAAATTCCTCTTTATAGGTACCATCCACATTTAGCATTCTTGCTGCCTTAATTTCCCTCACATGTTCTTGTATTCGCACGCGCAGTTGTTTGGTAGTAAGTCCAATATAGATAAGGCCACAAGGGCAAGTAAGATGATACACAACAGAAGTGGTTTTACATGTGATAGTGTTGACAATCATGAAGGTGCGAGAGCCAGCAGAGTTCAAAAATTATCTGTCTTAATCATATATCTACATATACTATAATCACCGCATGATTGAGATCCCCATCTTGGTCCTCTAGAGTCGAAAATGAAAGCTGATTTAGGAGGAATGTAGTGACTATGTATTATAGATTCACCAATAGTTTTACTCCTTCTAGCAGTAATTAATGGTCGATCTTCAATTAATTTAGTAAGCTCTGGGTCTTGTTTCAAAATTGGCCAAAATGGTTAAAAATGCAGACATATCCTTCCACCTACTATGAAAGTTGGTGATGATCCTCAGTCTAGAATCATCTTTCTTGGTAAACTTGCTATGAAGAAGAGTGTTTCTTTCCATACATCTAGCCTGCTGATAACCATGATCAATATCATTCACATTATAGCCACGACGTAAAAATTTCTATGTCAAATGTAAAATATTTGTGGGTCTATGTAAATTCTAGTAGCTCCAAAATTAGTTCCTGCAATCTCGCATCTGTGCCCTTGTTAGTCAAAAAGAATTTAGCTGCCATCAATCCATAGCGATGATCAATGCACGTATAAAGAGATTCAACATCCCCACTCACAATATACATATCTGGTTCAAATGTTATCCCCTGTAGCCTTTGTAAAACGTCTCCCGAATCCTTTATGTAGGATGGAAGTTCTAAAACACAAGGTTTTAAGTAGAAATCTAAAAATCTACAAACTGCCTCATATATTCCACCACAACCCGAGTGTTAGGCGCCGGGCACTTGCTGGATCAGAAATGGGTTCTGAATCATCAGTGGATTCTGTGGCCTCCCATTCTGGTTCAGCCAGGGCTGATGCTGCACAGCATCGCCGTTGGTCCCAACGCCTAGCCAATGCACGAGAGGCACAAGTGGTATCTCGTGTATTTGTGCCTAGCAACATGAAGCACAGGTTGCGGAGAGAGACTAGGCCTCTGCAGCCTAAGTCTAAAATGCATTGCACTGAGCATGTCCGTGACCTGGCGGATCATGATTGGTGGTTTGGCACCCACCTGACCCGGTGACCTGGCACCGCCTGATTGGTCACGGGTGTCGTCACCAATGGTGCGACAGTGGGGCAGGGCTTAATCTTTAAAAGGCCCGCCCACAAACATGGCGGTGCGCTCAGATCATTTGAGCTAGCTGTGTGTGGTGTGCACGCTGACTCCGGGCTCAAAGAGCCATAGTTTCCGCTAGGCAGGTTAGCTCCATAGAGGCAGGTAGCTTCGCTTCGCTGACTGGCTCTAACCAGGGGGTTCGCCCTTACACCCCGAGCTGCCTGTGAGTTAAATAGAGCGGGTTTGCTCAGTCCGGTAGCACGCTGGCTGAGTGCTCGAATACCCGGCGGGAATCACCCGCACGCTAGCGCCGTCTCCTATAGCGTAGCACTTGTACCGAAGACAGGGCTACTGCTCATAGTCCGGTCACACGTCTCCCTGCGGTTCTTGGAGATTGTGTGAACCGCTTTAGCGCCAATCCCCATAGCGTAGCGCCTGTATCAAAGATAGGGCTACTGCTGTTCCCACGGACGCACGTCTCCCTGCGGTTCTTGGAGATTGTGCGAACCGTCTTACCCTTCCGTGTGCGTTAACACGAAGGGCTAAGATATTTGTTAGGTGCGTCGCCGGTCGCTCTCTCCTCCGTGCAGTAAACGGAGATAGAACGTACCGCTATACCCTGTCCGGTGTGTAGTTAACACGGAAGGGTTATCTTTAAGTTGGTTATTTTACTTTCCACCCGGAAAGTGTTCGGCAGCAGTCCTCTTGGCTGCATCGCGGACCCTGGGGTCGGTTGCGTTCCATTTAATAAAGTTGTCTGCAACAGCCCTCCTAACAGTATCTGAGCGCCAGGGTCTTGCCGAACATGGCCGACAACCAGCAGCTGCAGCGTTATATACAGCAACTGGAGACCAGACTCAGGTCTCTGGAACAAACAGTCCCGGTTGCTGATACCACTGCAGTAGCTACCCAGGCGGCTTCTCTAGCAGCCAACATGATAAACTCGGCTGCCACCGCTGCAAATGCTCCATTACCCCGCTTTGCTCTCCCGGAGAAATTTTCTGGGGACAGTAAATTTTGCAAGGGTTTTATAAATTTATGCTCCATTCACTTGGAGATGATGGAGGCACGATTTCCTTCCGAGACAGCCAAAGTGGGTTATGTTATCTCATTGCTCTCCCACAGGGCTCTGGAGTGGGCTACTCCACTGTGGGAGCGGAATGACCCGGTTGTGGCTAATGCAGGTCTTTTTCTTAGGATCTTAAAAAGCGTTTTTCTGGGTCCTCAGGTCACTCATGATATGGCTCTTAAGCTGCTTGCGTTGACCCAGGGTTCGGTCGCCGCCAGCCATTATGCCATTCAGTTCAGAACCTTCGTGGCTGAACTGGATTGGCCGGAGCGGTCGCTGATCCGGTGTTTTGGAGGGGGCTGGCTGGGCACATTAAAGATGCTCTAGCTACCAGGGAGATTCCAACCTCTCTGGAAGAGTTAATTACACTTGCTAACAGAATTGATCTGCGTCATGCAGAGCGCAAGTTAGAGCGGGAGCTTTCCAGACCTCGGTTTCGGTTGGCACCCGCATTCTCTAGGCCTATCTCCAAACCCGCAGTTTCCAATCCGGAGCCTGAGGCTATGGACATATCCCGGACTAAGTCTAAGTCCCCTCTTTCCCGACTTACACGTCCCCTGGAGTACCCCTTTAATAAGGTCTCCAATCAGTCGGGAAACGAGAGTGTCTAACCGCCGTTGGAGGGGGTGTGTTAGATTCTGGGGTCTCGTCCTCCAAATTACTTTATGAGGTGACATTGTCCTTCGGAACAACCGTGGTCACAGCCAAGGCGTGGGTGGATTCTGGAGCTGATGGCAACTTTTTGTCTGCAGCATTTGCCCAGAGACATGCCATTCCTATGGACTTACTGCCTAGGCCAATGAACATCAGGGTGGTCAATGGGTCCCTGCTGGATAAACAAATTACCCACCAGTCTGTTCCTCTCACCATGTCGTTTCCTCAGGGTCACCGGGAGGTTATCTCCTTCCTTATTATCCCCGGGGGATTAGATGAGGTGTTATTGGGTCTTCCTTGGCTACGCCATCACTCTCCACACATTGACTGGTGTACAGGGAGAATTTCGTCCTGGGGTAAAGACTGTGTGCCCCAGTGTATGGTTACAGCTGCCCGAGGAGCAGTCTCTGAGCCTCCTTCCGACTTGTCCGCTCTGCCTGTGCAATACCGGAGCTTTGCGGATGTCTTTTCTAAAAAGGCTGCTGAGACTTTACCTCCTCACCGACCGTATGACTGCCCTATTGACCTGGTCCCCGGTACTGAGCCTCCTCGCGGTAGGGTCTACCCTCTGTCTGTACCCGAGACCCAGGCCATGTCTGATTATATCAAAGAGAATCTGGCTCGGGGGTTTATCAGAAAATCGGTCTCTCCTGCGGGAGCGGGGTTTTTCTTCGTTCAGAAAAAAGGGGGTGATTTGCGTCCCTGCATTGATTACAGAGGATTAAATGCCATCACCATCAAGAATAAATATCCTCTGCCCCTTATTTCTGAGCTGTTTGACAGGTTGCGAGGGGCTCATATTTTCACTAAATTGGACCTGCGAGGGGCATATAATCTGGTGCGAATCCGTGAGGGCGATGAGTGGAAAACAGCCTTTAACACTCGTGATGGCCATTACGAGTATCTCGTCATGCCTTTCGGATTATGCAATGCCCCCGCGGTTTTTCAAGATTTTGTCAACGATATCTTTCGGGATTTGCTGCTATCTTCCGTGGTAGTCTATCTTGATGATATTCTTATTTTTTCCCCGGACCTCTCCACACACCGAGAGGATGTTCGCAGGGTTTTCGAGCGATTGCGAGCAAATTCCTTGTACTGTAAGCTGGAGAAGTGTCAATTCGAACGAGAGTCGTTACCGTTCCTGGGCTACATCATTTCCAGTAAGGGATTGGCTATGGATCCACAAAAGTTGGTGGCGGTACAGAACTGGCAGGAGCCCCATTCTCTTAAAGCGGTACAACGCTTCTTGGGCTTTATTAACTACTACCGGCAGTTCATACCACATTTTTCCACCCTGGTGGCTCCCTTAGCTGCTTTAACCCGAAAGGGTGCCAATCCCAAGGACTGGTCTCAGGAGACATCCGAGGAGTTCCGGGAGATTAAATCCTACTTTGCTAGAGCTCCCATTCTCCATCGCCCGGATGTGGACAAGCCATTCTTCCTGGATGTTTATGCCTCTTCTGTCGGAGCAGGAGCGGTTCTCTCCCAAATGAATGAACAGGGTCGGACAAGACCATGTTTTTTCTTCTCCAAGACCTTCTCTCCAGCAGAGAGGAATTATACTATTGGTGACAAAGAATTGCTGGCCATTAAAATGGCTTTTTCAGAATGGAGGTACCTCTTGGAGGGAGCTAAGCATCCGTTCGTGGTATATTCCGATCACAAAAATCTGTTATACCTACAGACGGCGCAGCGGCTTAACCCGAGGCAGGCCAGGTGGTCTCTTTTCTTTTCTCGGTTCAATTTCCTGCATTCACTTCTTAAAAGGAGAGAAGAACCCTCGGGCGGACGCTTTGTCTCGGTCCATGGATATGGCTGAGGATGAGGACGAGCCAAGGCTCATTGTTCCGCCAGAGTGTATGCGAACGCTGGCTCCAGTGTCTCTAAACCAGGTTCCTCCCGGGAGGACTTTTGTTCCACCAAATTTACAGAACGAGGTACTGTCCTGGGCACATGCCTCTAAGATCGGAGGTCATTTTGGGGTCAAGCGCTCATATTGGTGGCCTCGGTTATCCCAGGACGTTAAGGAGTATGTCCAAGCATGTATCTCCTGTGCGAGAAATAAACCATCCCGTCAGAAGCCGGCTGGTCTTCTTCATCCGTTACCCGTGGCGGATAGACCTTGGGAGCTGGTTGGGATGGATTTTATTGTGGAATTGCCTAAGTCCCGGGGAAACACGACTATATGGGTGGTGTCTGACCATTTCTCTAAGATGGTTCACCTGGTCCCTCTGCCTAGGGTCCCTTCCTCCCGGGTTCTGGCACCGTTGTTCATTCGTCACGTTTTCCGTCTCCACGGGATGCCTGATAGGATTGTCTGTGATCGGGGACCACAGTTTTCCTCCCGGTTTTGGAGAGAATTGTGTAATTTGCTCGACATTGAACTAAATCTTTCCACTGCTTATCACCCAGAGACCAATGGTCTGGTGGAACGCACTAACCAGACGCTGGTGACATACTTGCGCCATTTCGTTTCGGCCAACCAGAATGACTTGTCGATATTGCTTCCCTGGGCAGAGTTTGCCTTAAACAACGCAGTGGCGGATTCCACGGGTCAGACTCCGTTTCTCCTAAATAATGGCCAACATCCGCGATTCCCGGTTCCTATGCCGGTTTCCTCTGTGGAACCTGGGGTCAGAGATTGGGCTCAGGAGGCGCGGGAGGTTTGGGATCATACCCAGGAGGCTATTTTGGCTTCCAAGAATCGGATGAGAGAGTCGGCTGACGCTCATCGTCGTCCAGCCCTCGTATTCTCCCCGGGCGACAGAGTGTGGCTCGCGGTTCGCAACATCAGGGTACGCGGGGAATCGGCTAAGTTTGCTCCCCGTTTTATTGGTCCTTTCAGAAACCTGGCCCAAATAAACCCCGTAGTGTACCGGTTACAATTACCTCGACACATGAGGATTCACGACACCTTTCATGTGTCGCTTCTCAAGCCAGTTCGTCTGACCAAATTTTCGGAACCCCAATCTGCTCCAGACACCAGGGGTGATGATTTTGAGGTACAGGCGATTGTGGGGTCTAAGATGGTTCGGGGGAAAAAATTTACCTCGTACACTGGAGAGGTCATGGATATGAGGATCGCTCCTGGGAGCTTGTGGACCACATTCATGCCCCCCTGCTCATTGAGGAATATGAGCGTCAAGTGGAGGGGGAGGTTAGAAGGGGGGATAATGTTAGGCACCGTGCGCTTGCTGGATCAGAAATGGGTTCTGAATCATCAGTGGATTCTGTGGTCTCCCATTCTGGTTTAGCCAGGGCTGATGCAGCACAGCATCACCATTGGTCCCAACGCCTAGCCAATGCACAAGAGGTACAAGTGGTATCTTGTGAATTTGTGCCTAGCAACATGAAGCATAGGTTGCGGAGAGAGACCATGCCTCTGCAGCCTAAGTCTAAAATGCATCGCACTGAGCTTATCCGTTACCTGGCGGATCATGATTGGTGGTTTGGCACCCTCCTGACCCGGTGACCTAGCACCGCCTGATTGGTCACGGGTGTCGTCACCAATGGTGCGACAGTGGGGCAGGGCTTAATCTTTAAAAGGCCCGCCCACAAACATGGCGGTGCGCTCAGATCATTTGAGCTAGCTGTGTGCGGTGTGCACGCTGACTCTGGCCTCAAAGAGCCATAGTTTCCGCTTGGCAGGTTAGCTCCATAGAGGCAGGTTAGCTCCATAGAGGCAGGTAGCTTCGCTTCGCTGACTCGCTCTAACCAGGGGGTTCGCCCTTACACCCCGAGCCGCCTCTGAGTTAAATAGAACGGGTTTGCTCAGTCCGGTAGCACGCCGGCTGAGTGCTCGAATACCCGGCGGGAATCAATCGCACACTAGCGCCGTCTCCTATAGCGTAGCGCCTGTACCGAAGACAGGGCTACTGCTCATAGTCCGGTCACACGTCTCCCTGCGGTTCTTGGAGATTGTGTGAACCGCTTTAGCGCCAATCCCCATAGCGTAGCGCCTGTATCAAAGACAGGGCTACTGCTGTTCCCACGGATGCACGTCTCCCTGCGGTTCTTGGAGATTGTGCGTACCGTCTTACCCTTCCGTGTTCGTTAACACGAAGGGCTAAGATATTTGCTAGGTGTGTCGCCGGTCGCTCTCTCCTCCGTGCAGTAAACGGAGATAGAGCGTACCGCTATACCCTGTCCGGTGTGTAGTTAACACGGAAGGGTTATCTTTAAGTTGGTTATTTTACTTTCCACCCGGAAAGTGTTCGGCAGCAGTGCTCTTGGCTGCATCGCGGACCCCGGGGTCGGTTGCGTTCCATTTAATAAAGTTGTCTGCAACCGCCCTCCTAACACCGAGACTATGGCCCTTCCAGGTGGATTATATACAGTACAGACCAAAAGTTTGGACACACCTTCTCATTTAAAGATTCTTCTGTATTTTCATGACTTTTAAAATTGTACATTCACACTGAATGCATCAAAACTATGAATTTACACATGTGGAATTATATACTTAACAAAAAAGTGTGAAACAACTGAAAATATGTCTTATATTCTAGGTTCTTCAAAGTAGCCACCTTTTGCTTTGATGACTGCTTTGCACACTCTTGGCATTCTCTTGATGAGCTTCAAGAGGTAGTCACCGGAAATGGTCTTCCAACAATATTGGAGTTCCCAGAGATGCTTAGCACTTGTTGACCCTTTTGCCTTCACTCTGCGGTCCAGCTCACCCCAAGCCATCTTGATTGGGTTCAGGTCTGGTGACTGTGGAGGCCAGGTCATCTGGCGTAGCACCCCATCACTCTCCCTCTTGGTCAAATAGCCCTTACACAGCCTGGAGGTGTGTTTGGGGTCATTGTCCTGTTGAAAAATAAATGATGGTCCAACTAAACGCAAACCGGATGGAATAGCATGTCGCTGCAAGATGCTGTGGTAGCCATGCTGGTTCAGTATGCCTTCAATTTTGAATAAATCCCCAACAGTGTCACCAGACAAACACCCCCACACCATCACACCTCCTCATCCATGCTTCACGGTGGAAACCAGGCATGTAGAGTCCATCCGTTCACCTTTTCTGCGTCGCACAAAGACACGGTGGTTGGAACCAAAGATCTCAAATTTGGACTCATCAGACCAAAGCTCAGATTTCCACTGGTCTAATGTCCATTCCTTGTGTTCTTTAGCCCAAACAAGTCTCTTCTGTTTGTTGCCTGTCCTTAGCAGTGGTTTCCTAGCAGCTATTTTACCATGAAGGCCTGCTGCACAAAGTCTCCTCTTAACAGTTGTTGTAGAGATGTGTCTGCTGCTAGAACTCTGTGTGCCATTGACCTGGTCTCTAATCTGAGCTGCTGCTAACCTGCGATTTTTGAGGCTGGTGACTCGGATAAACTTATCCTCAGAAGCAGAGGTGACTCTTGGTCTTCCTTTTCTGGGGCGGTCCTCATGTGAGCCAGTTTCTTTGTAGCGCTTGATGGTTTTTGTGACTGCACTTGGGGACACATTCAAAGTTTGCCCAATTTTTCGGACTGACTGACCTTCATTTCTTAAAGTAATGATGGCCACTCGTTTTTCTTTACTTAGCTGCTTTTTTCTTGCCATAATACAAATTCTAACAGTCTATTCAGTAGGACTATGAGCTGTGTATCCACCTGACTTCTGCACAACACAACTAATGGTCCTAACCCCATTTATAAGGCAAGAAATCCCACTTATTAAACCTGACAGGGCATACCTGTGAAGTGAAAACCATTTCCGGTGACTACCTGTTGAAGCTCATCAAGAGAATGCCAAGAGTGTGCAAAGCTGTCATCAAAGCAAAAAGTGGCTACTTTGCAGAACCTAGAATATAAGACATATTTTCAGTTGTTTCACACTTTTTTGTTAAGTATATAATTCCACATGTGTTAATTCATAGTTTTGATGCCTTCAGTGTGAATGTACAATTTTCAAAGTCATGAAAATACAGAAAAATCTTTAAATGAGAAGGTGTGTCCAAACTTTTGGTCTGTACTGTAGATCCTTATGAACCTTCGGAAGGAAATAAATAGTTGGTACAATAGGATGCAGGGTACGCAACCCTTCCGAAATAGCCTTAGTAATACATCCTTGTTTAAGGGCTACATCCAAAAGAGAAAATAATTGTTTCTGAAATATAGCAGTAGGATCAGAGCTGAGTTTCTGATAACAAACAGTATCATTGAGCTGTTTAAAGGCTTCCCTTTCATATAATTCAACAGGCCAGATGACGACGTTTCCGCCTTTATCGGCAGATTTCATTACTACCTGTTTCATACTGCCCAATTGCTTTAATGCTCGTCGCTGTGGAGCAGTAAGATTGTCATAGGGTCTCTTAATGAATAGTTGGTATAATTCATTAACCACCATCCTCACAAAAACCTCCAAAGATGAATTAAGTGCTAAAGGGGGAAAACTTGTCGATTTTTTTCTTTATAAAGTTAGGAAACTTACTTTCCACCGGTTCTGTCTGCTCAAGCAGTAATTCCTCTAATATCCGGAGCGCTTCCAATTCTGCCTCTGTAGAGAAAGGTGTATTAAGGAATCGTTTATTCTGAAATTTCTTTAAAAGAAGCTTCCGAGCAAACAAAAAAACATCCTTAATAGGTGTCAAAGGCCACTGGAGGGCAAAACGATAGTCCTAGAAACAAAACAGAGATCTGATCAGGAGATAATTTTATATCAGAAAGATTAATTACTTTGAGATCATCATTCTGTTTGTAGTTTTGGTCTCTATTCTCATATCTCCGTCCAAAGGTCAGAAAACAAAATACACAGTATTTCTGCAACGTGTGAACACAGCCTTACAGCCACAAAAAGCCGGATGTCATATAGTGAAGCTACATAATGATGAGAAAGTTCTGGTGGCTCCAACTGTGAATAAGGGAACAAAAAAATAATCCACAGGTCCCAACAAGAGATGAGCAGGACGCACAGATGATATCGCGCTGCCCTGGGTGATCAAAAGCCTCTGGGGACACCAGATGGTTAGAGATTCATGGTCTCCTATCCATCCGTCAGTTAGCACTGACCTGGATGCTGGACCAAAGACCTGTGAATCCATCTGCTCATCTCTAGTCCCAACTGTCCCAGATACAGCGGACAGTCCTGGATTTGGATCTACGCCCTGCAGTCCTGGGCATCTGCTGAATGCCCCTCATTAGCAGCACCTCTCTGACAACTCCTCCTGCCAGGGGAGAAAGAAATGGTAGATGAGCGTAGATTGGGGCGTGGCTAAAATTTCCTGCATGACGTGTTCTTCTTTCTGTTCTTAAAAAGTTGGGAGGTATGGCTGTTGTGTGGCACATGGTCTGTGTTTGGAAGGAGAAGGCCTCCTGTGTGTTGTCTCCAGACTGAGCAGTGTGCTGGATACGTACCGACCTGTGTGACCACAGGTCCGGTTTACCAGCGACTTTGCTTAAAGGACTGTTTTCTTTGTTTTTACCTGTTCTAAAGGGTGTTTGTTTGCATTTTACTGAGTAAAATCCCTACAATATACATGTGTATATATATATATATATATATATATATATATATATACAGTACAGACCAAAAGTTTGGACACACCTTCTCATTTAAAGATTTTTTTGTATTTTCATGACTTTGAAAATTGTACATTCACACTGAAGGCATCAAAACTATGAATTAACACATGTGGAATTATATACTTAACAAAAAAAGTGTGAAACAACTGAAAATATGTCTTATATTCTAGGTTCTTCAAAGTAGCCACCTTTTGCTTTGATGACTGCTTTGCACACTCTTGGCATTCTCTTGATGAGCTTCAAGAGGTAGTCACCGGAAATGGTTTTCACTTCACAGGTGTGCCCTGTCAGGTTTAATAAGTGGGATCTCTTGCCTTATAAATGGGGTTGGGACCATCAGTTGTGTTATGCAGAAGTCAGATGGATACACAGCTGATAGTCCTACTGAATAGACTGTTAGAATTTGTATTATGGCAAGAAAAATGCAGCTAAGTAAAGAAAAACGAGTGGCCATCATTACTTTAAGAAATGAAGGTCAGTCAGTGCGAAAAATTGGATCATAGAATCATAGAATCATAGAATGGTAGAGTTGGAAGGGACCTCCTGGGTCATCTGGTCCAACCCCCTGCTCAAAGCAGGATTCACTAGATCATCTCAGACAGATGTCTGTCCAGCCTCTGTTTGAAGACGTCCATTGAAGGGGAACTCACCACCTCTCGTGGCAGCCTGTTCCACTCATTAATCACCCTAACTGTCAAAAAGTTTTTTCTAATATCTAATCTGTGTCTCCTCCCATTTAGTTTCATCCCATTGCTTCTAGTCTTTCGTTGTGCAAATGAGAATAATGATGATCCTTCTACAATGTGACAGCCCTTGACATATTTGTAGACAGCTATTAAGTCTCCTCTCAGTCTTCTTTTTTGCAAGGTAAACATTCCCAAATCCTGCAACCGTTCCTCATAGGACATGGTTTGCAGACCAGTCACCATTCTGGTCGCTCTTCTCTGAACTTGCTCCAGTTTGTCTATGTCTTTTTTAAAATGTGGTGCCCAAAACTGTACACAGTATTCCAGATGAGGTCTGACCAAAGAGGAGTAAAGACCGATAATGACTTCATGTGATCTAGACTGTATGCTTCTGTTAATACATCCCAGAATTGTATTTGCCTTTTTTGCTGCTGCATCACACTGTTGACTCATGTTCAGTCTATGATCTATTAGTATACCTAAGTCTTTTTCACATGTACTGTTGCTTAGCTCTATTCCTCCCATTCTGTATATGCTTTTTTCATTTTTATTGCCCAGATGTAGTACTTTGCATTTTTCCCTGTTAAAAACCATTCTGTTGGTTGCTGCCCACTGCTCCAGTTTATTTAGGTCTTTTTGAATCCTCTCTCTCTCTTCTCTAGTATTAGCTATCCCTCCTAGCTTTGTGTCATCAGCAAATTTAATCAGTTTACCCTCAATTCCTTCATCTAAATCATTGATAAAGATGTTGAACAATACAGGTCCCAGGACAGAGCCCTGTGGTACCCCACTTGAGACATTCATCCAGCTGGATGTGAAGCCATTTACAACCACCCTTTGAGTCCGATCACTAAGCCAGTTATGAATCCACCTAACAGTTGCCTGGTCCATTGCATACTTGGTCATTTTTTCAATAAGGATGGTGTGAGATACTTTGTCAAATGCTTTGCTGAAGTCAAGATATACTATATCTACAGCATTTCCCTGATCCACCCAGTCAGTGATTCTGTCATAGAAGGAAATTAAGTTAGTCTGACATGACTTGTTAGTTACAAACCCATGCTGACTCTGGTTAATCACTTCATTCTTATCCATGTACTTACATACATGTTGTTTAATAATTTGTTCAAAGATCTTTCCTGGTATAGAAGTCAGACTCACCGGCCTATAGTTCCCTGGGTCCACCTTCTTCCCCTTTTTGAAGATAGGAACAACATTTGCTCTTCTCCAGTCTTCTGGGACTTCTCCTGTTCTCCAAGAATTTTCAAAGATTATGGAGAGTGGTTCTAAAATTTCTTCTACGATCTCCTTCAGTACTCTGGGGTGTAATTCATCTGGACCTGGAGACTTGAACTCATTTATGTTAGCTAAATATTCCCTCACAATCTTTCTGTTTACAGATAACTTGGATTCCTCTATTCCTTTAAAAGGACAGTGAAGATCAGTTGATGTTACATTTTCTTTCTGAATCATTGGGATCATTGTCTTGTTGGAAGATAAATCTCCGTCCCAGTCTCAAGTCTTTTGCAGACTCCAACAGGTTTTCTTCCAGAATGGTCCTGTATTTTGCTCCGTCCATCTTCCCATCAATTTTAACCATCTTCCCTGTCCCTGCTGAAGAAAAGCAGGCCCAAACCATGATGCTGCCACTACTATGTTTGACAGTGGGGATGGTGTTTTGAGGGTGATGAGGTGTGTTGCTTTTACGCCAAACATATCGTTTTGCATTGTGGCCAAAAAGTTTGATTTTGGTTTCATCTGACCAGAGCACCTTATTCCACATGTTTGGTGTGTCTCCCAGGTGGCTTGTGGCAAACTTCAAACGAGACTTTTTACGGATATCTTTGAGAAATGGCTTTCTTCTTGCCACTCTTCCATAAAGGCCAGATTTGTGCAGTGTACGACTGATTGTTGTCCTATGGACAGACTCTCCCACCTCAGCTGTAGATCTCTGCAGTTCATCCAGAGGGATCATGGGCCTTTTGGCTGCATCTCTGATCAGTCTTCTCCTTTTTCGAGATGAAAGTTTAGAGGGACGGCCGGGTCTTGGTAGATTTGCAGTGGTCTGATACGCCTTCCATATCAATATGATCGCTTGCACAGTGCTGCTTGAGATGTTTAAAATTGGGAAATCTTTTTGCATCCAAATCTGGCTTTAAACTTCGCCACAACAGTATCTCGGACCTGCCTGGTGTGTTCCTTGGTCTTCATGATGCTCTCTGCACTTGAAACAGAACCCTGAGACTATCTCAGAGCAGGTGCATTTATATGGAGACTTGATTACACACAGGTAGATGCTATTTATCATTACCAGTCATTTAGGACAACATTGGATCATTCAGAGATCCTCACTGAACTTCTGGAGTGAGTTTACTGCCCTGAAAGTAAAGGGGCCGAATAATATTGCACGCCCCACTTTTCAGTTTTTAATTTGTTAAAAAAGTTTAAAATATCCTATAAATTTCATTCCACTTCATGATTGTGTCCCACTTGTTGTTGGTTCATCCCAAAAAAATTAGAATTTTATATCTTTATGTTTGAAGCCAGAAATGTGGCAAAAGGTAGAAAAGTTCAAGGGGGCCAAATACTTTCACAATGCACTGTATATGCACTGCTCAAAAAATAAAGGGAACACTTAAACAACAAAATTAGTGATGAGCGAGTATGTTCTGTTAACCCTTTCGGCGAGTATGCTCGGGCCGAGCATCGAGTAGTTACAGCTGCTCGGTGTTATGTTTGAATCACTCCCGTGTGCATGATTTGCGACTGTTTGACAACTTTAATACATGTGAGGAATGTGTAAGAAATAGACATTCCTCACATGTAATAAAGCTGTCAAACAGTCGCAAATCATGCACACGGGAGTGATTCAAACATAACACCGAGCAGCTGTAACTACTCGGTGCTCTGCCTGAGCATACTCACCAAAAGGGTTAACAGAATATACTCGCTCATCACTAAACAGAATATAACTCCAAGTAAATCAAACTTCTGTGAAATCAAACTGTCCACTTAGGAAGCAACACTGATTGACAATTAATTTCACATGCTGTTGTGCAAATGGAATAGACAATAAATGGAAATTATTGGCAATTATCAGGACACACTCAATAAAGGAGTGGTTCTGCAGGTGGGGACCACAGACCACATCTCAGTACCAATGCTTTCTGGCTGATGTTTTGGTCACTTTTGAATGTTGGTTGTGCTTTTACACTTGTGGTAACATGAGACGGACTCTACAACCCACAGAAGTTGCTCAGGTAGTGCAGCTCATCCAGGATGGCATATCAATGTGAACTGTGGCAAGAAGGTTTGCTGTGTGTCAGCGTAGTGTCCAGAGGCCGGAGGCGCTACCAGGAGACAGGCCAGTGCACCAGGAGACGTGGAGGGGGCCGTAGGAGGGCAACAACCCAGCAGCAGGACCGCTACCTCCGCCTCTGTGCAAGGAAGAACAGGAGGAGCACTGTCAGAGCCCTGCAAAATGACCTCCAGCAGGCCACAAATGTGCATGTGTCTACACAAACGGTTAGAAACCGACTCCATGAGGGTGGTATGAGGGCCCGATGTCCACAGATGGGGGTTGTGCTCACAGCCCAACACCGTGCAGGACGCTTGGCATTTGCCATAGAACACCAGGATTGGCAAAGTCGCCACTGGTGCCCTGTGCTCTTCACAGATTAATGTACATGTGACAGAGTCTGGAGACGCTGTGGAGAGCGATCTGCTGCCTGCAATATCCTTCAGCATGACCGGTTTGGCAGTGGGTCAGTAATGGTGTGGGGTGGTATTTCTTTGGAGTGCCACACAGCCCTCTATGTGCTCGCCAGAGGTAGCCTGACTGCCATTAGGTACTGAGATGAGATCCTCAGACCCCTTGTGAGACCATATGCTGGTGCGGTTGGCCCTGGGTTCCTCCTAATGCAGGACAATGGCCGACCTCATGTGGCTGGAGTGTGTCAGCAGTTCTTGCAAGATGAAGTCATGGAAGCTATGGACTACCCCGCCCATTCCTCAGACCTGAATCCGATTGGGCAAATCTGGGACATCATGTCTCGCTCCATCCACCAACGTCACGTTGCACCACAGACGGTCCAGGAGTTGGCGGATGCTTTAGTCCATGTCTGCGAGGAGACCTGGGAGGACATTACATCAAAGTTGAATCAGCCTGTTGTGTGTTTTTTCAATTTAATTTTGGGGGTGACTCCAAATCCAGGCCTCCATAAATTTGATTTCCATTGATGATTTTTGTGTGATTTTGTTGTCAGCACATTCAACTTTGTACAGAACAAAGTATTCAATGAGAATATTTCATTCATTCAGGTCTAGGATGTGTTATTTGAGTGTTCCCTTTATTTTTTTGAGCAGTGTATATATATATATATATATATATATATATATCAACTCCAAAAAATGAAGACAGCACTCCTATTAGGAATCCAGTGATTTATTCGCTCAAAAAGAGCTAAGGCGACGTTTCGGCTCTGTGTTTGAGCCTTTCTCAAGCAATGTGACGTGATCAGGTAAGGTATTTAACTATACAAAAATTTATCTATCCAATTATACAAATAAAGTTGTGCTTTGCAATTTACATAAAAATAACACCATATACACAATTAAATACAATAATTAATGGAGTTTCTAATGCTTCTCATGCATCTCAAGTTAATTGATTAAAAAATTCAGGTGTCATTAATCATATACAGGTGCATCTCACTAAATTAGAATATAATTAAAAAGTTAAATTCTTCAATACAAAAAGTAAAACTCATATATTATATAGAGTCATTACAAGCAGAGTGATCTATTTCAAGTGTATATTCCTGTTAATGTTGATGATTATGGCTTACAGCCAATGAAAACACAAAAGTCATTATCTTAGTAAATTAGAATACTTTATAGCAACAGCTTGAAAAATTATTTTAAAATCCAAAATGTTGGCCTACTGAAATGTATGTTCAGTAAATGCACTCAATACTTGGTCGGGGTGCCTTTTGCATCAATTACTGCATCAATGCGGCGTGGCATGGTGGCGATCAGCCTGTGGCACTGCTAAGGTGTTATGGAAGCCCAGGTTGCTTTGATAGCAGCCTTCAGCTTGTCTACATTGTTGGGTCTGGTGTCTCTCATCTTCCTCTTGACAATACCCCATAGATTCTCTATGAGGTTAAGGTCAGGCGAGTTTGCTGGCCAATCAAGCACAGTGATACTGTTGTTTTTAAACCAGGTATTGGTACTTTCGGCAGTGTGGACAGGTGCCAAGTTCTCTTGGAGAATGAAATTTCCATCTCCAAAAAGCTTGTTGGCAAAGAGAAGCATGAAGTGCTCTAAAAAATCCTGGTATCCGGCTGCGCTGACTTTGGTCTTGAAAAAACACAGTGGACCTACACCAGCAGATGACATGGCTCCCCAAACCATCACTGATTGTGGAAACTTCACACTAGACCACAAGCGGTTTGGATTGAGTGCCTCTCCACTCTTCCTCCAGACTCTGGGACTTTGATTTCCAAATGAAAATTGTTGTGGAATGTGTCAATGACTGCCTTCTGAACATCTGTCACATCAGCAGTCTTCCGCATGATTGTGGAGCCTACTGAAACAGACTAAGGGACCTTTTTAAATGCTTAGGAAGCCTTTGCAAGTGCCTTTTGTTAATTATTTTAATTTACTGAGATAATGACTTTTTGTTGTGTTTTCATTGGCTGTAAGCCATAATCATCAACATTAACCCCTTTACCCCCGAGGGTGGTTTGCACGTTAATGACCTGGCCAATTTTTACAATAATGACCACTGTCAATTTATGAGGTAATTACTCTGGAACGCTTCAACGGATCCCCCTGATTCTGAGAATGTTTTTTCGTGACGTATTGTACTTCATGATTGTGGTAAAATTTCTTCGATACCACTTGCGTTTATTTGTGAAAAAAACGGAAATTTGGCGAAAATTTTGAAAATTTTGCAATTTTCAAAATTTGAATTTTTATGCCCTTAAATCAGAGAGATATGTCACACAAAAGAGTTAATAAATAACATTTCCCACATGTCTACTTTACATCAGCACAATTTTGGAACCAAATTTTTTTTTGTTAGGGAGCTATAAGGGTTAAAAGTTGACCAGCGATTTCTCATTTTTCCAACAAAATTTACAAAATCATTTTTTTAGGGACCACATCACATTTGAAGTCACTTTGAGAGGTCTTTATGACAGAAAATACCCAAAAGTGACACCATTCTAAAAACTTCACCCCTCAAGGTGCTCAAAACCACATTCAAGAACTTTATTAACCCTTCAGGTGCTTCACAGGAATTTTTGGAACGTGGAAGAAAAAAATGAACATTTAACTTTTTTCACAAAAATGTTACTTTAGACCCAATTTTTTTTATTTTTGCAGGGGTAACATGAAAAAATTAACCCAAAATTTGTTGTGCAATTTCCCCTGGGCACGTGGATACCCCATATGTGGGGAAAAAACACTGTTTGGGCGCACGGCAGGGCTCGGAAGGGAAGGAGCTCCATTTGACTTTTTGATTGTAAAATTTGCTTGAATAATTAGCGGATGCCATGTTGCGTTTGGAGAGCCCCTGATGTGCCTAAACATTGGAGCGCCCCAACAAGTGACCCCATTTTGGAAACTAGACCCCCCAAGGCACCTATCTAGATGCATAGTGAGCACTTGGAACCCCCAGGTGCTTCACAAATTGATTCGTAAAAATGAAAAAGTGTTTTTTTTTCCACTTTTTCATTTTTATGAATCAATTTGTGAATCACCTGGGGGTTCCAAGTGCTCACTATGCATCTATATAGGTGCCTTGGGGGGTCTAGTTTCCAAAATCGGGTCACTTGTGGGGGAGCTCCAATGTTTGGGCACACAGGGACTGTCAAAATGCAACATGGTGTCCGCTAACAAATTGAATGGAAAATCGGCTCAAATTGTTAGTGGACACCATGTTGCGTTTGGAGAGCCCCTGTGTGCCCAAACATTGGAGCTCCCCCACAAGTGACCCCAGTTTGGAAACTAGACCCCCCAAGGCACCTATCTAGATGCATAGCGAGCACTTGGAACCCCCAGGTGCTTCACAAATTGATTCGTAAAAATGAAAACGTGAAAAAAAAACCACTTTTTTATTTTAACGGATTTGTGAAGCACCTGGGGGTTACAAGTGCTCACTATGCATCTAGATAGGTGCCTTGGGGGTCTAGTTTCCAAAATGGGGTCAATTGTGGGGGAGCCCCAACGTTTAGGCACACAAAGGGCTCTCCAAATGCGACATGGTGTCCGCTAACAAATTGGAACCATGTCTCGTTTGGAGAGCCCCTGTGTGCCTAAACATTGGAGCTCCCCCTCAAGTGCCCCCTTTTTGGAACGGATTCCTGATTTGTCAATTTTATAATGTAGTGTTATATGCCAGTTGTGTATTACAACCTGACAAACACTACACAACTGAAGTATGACAACCTGACCAACACTACGTCAGCTGTGTAGTGTTCGTCGGGTTCTCATACATCAGAAATTAATTCAATAGTCCATGGAGGTATGGTATCTTCTGAAGCTGTCTTTCATGCAGAGTTCAGGTTTGTCGGGGCAGGTGTCACATTGGTAAATGGTGTCCTTGCGTATTCCTCTTCGGTAGCACACTCTGCACTTCTTTTGTAACTTACCTTTTTTTCCGCTGTGAGGGATATGCCCCGGGAAATGTTGGCCCGGTACAATTCGAGGTCCTTCAGTTCCAGAAGTAGTGGGACCTGCTCCGCCACCACTGCCAAATATCAGGGCCTTGATAACTGTCTCCTGAAAGTGAAGATACGACGCAGAAGTCTGGCCTGCACACTGAGACAGAAGGAAAGCGTTGTGCATTGCCATCTGAACAATGTGCACGGCCAGCTTCTTATACCATACCTTGGCCTTTCTCAAAGCACTGTACGGCTGGAGGACTTGATCGGAGAGATCAACTCCCCCCATGTACTTGTTGTACCCCACTACACAGTCTGGTTTGGCGACCTGTCTAGTGGAACCTCTTACAGTGCTGAGGGTGCAGCCATCACCATGTATGGTGGTCAAGAGAAGGACATCCCTCTTGTCCTTGTACTTGCCCACCAACAGGTGGTCGCTACATTGGCCTCTGCTCTCACCCCTTCTGAGCAGCTGCCCAATTTGCGTCTTTGGGAGGCCTTTCTGATTTTTGCGGACAGTACCGCAAACTGCGGTATGTCGCGCAGAGAGGGACTTGAAGAGTGGGACACTTGTATAAAAGTTATCCACGTACAGGTGATAACCTTTATCCAGCAGTGGGTGCACCAAGTCCCACACAATTTTCCCACTCACTCCCAGAACAGGGGGGCATTCAGGGGGTTCAATCCGGGAGTCCTTCCCTTCATAAACTCTAAACATGTGAGTGTACCCTGAGGTACTCTCACAAAGTTTATACAGCTTGATCCCGTACCTGGACCTTTTACTGGGCAGGTACTGCCGGAATTCAATCCGCCCCTTGAAAGAAATTAAGGACTCATCCACGCCGATGTCCCTTTGGGGCACCTACACTTCACCAAACTTGTTGTTGAAGTGCTCGATGACCGGCCGAACTTTGAAAAGACGATCAAAGTTCGGGTCATCGCGTGCAGGACACCTTGCATTATCTTGGTAATGCAAGAACTTGTGGATGGCCTCAAAACGTTTCCGGATCATCACCATTCGGAACACTGGAGTGTTATACAAAACGTCAACACTCCAGTATTGCCAAATCTCTGTTTTTTTCAGGATCCCCATATGAAGGACCAGGCCCCAAAACTTCATCATTTCTTCTGCGTCTACAGGAGACCAGTTAGAAAATGATGAAGAGGGGTTTTGTTCCAAAAATTGATGAGCATACAAATTAGTTTGGCCCACCATGAGGTTTATAAAATCCTCAGAGAAAAAGACTTTGAAAAAGTCTATTTCTGTGAGGCCGGTGGTGTCAAACTTGATTCCTGATTCCGCCACTAAATCAGGAATCAATGGCTCAAAATTTTCGGGGGGCGAGGTCCATATGGGGTCAGTATTGGGGGTTGCTGGAACATCTTCTCTCCTGCGACGACTGCGGGGCGGTCCAGGAGAACCTGAGGAAGAAGAGGAGGAAGAGGAGGACGATGAGGCATCAAAAAAGCAAAGAAATGTGGGATCCTCGCCCTCGCTGTCGGTCTCAGTGTCGGAGGCAACAAATGAGTATGCCTCCTCCGCTGAATAGTGAGTTTGGGATGAGCCGGCCATTTTTTTTCCATGTGTATGTGGTGCATGTGTGTCAGTTCTTTATTTAGTGTGTGTGTGTCAGTGTGCTTGGTGTGAACTTTTTTTTCCTGACAAAAAAAAAGAGAAAAAAAAGAACTACCGTAGGTGGTTCAAACAGCGAGCACGAGTGCGGATGGGTGAACTATGTCACCAATCAACTCTCGGCAGCTGCTGGGTGTGTGCGCGGATGATTCGTAAAAATTAAAAAGTGGAGAAAAAAAACACTTTTTCATTTGTACGAATCAATTTGTGAAGCACCTGGGGGTTCCAAGTGCTCACTATGCATCTAGATAGGTGCCTTGGGGGGTGTAGTTAGCAAAATTGGGTCACTTGTGGGGGTGCTCCAATGTTTGGGCATACAGGGACTCTCCAAATGCAACATGGTGTCCGCTAACAATTTGAACCGATTTTCCATTCAATTTGTTAGCAGAAACCATGTTGCATTTGCAGAGTCCCTGTGTGCCCAAACATTGGAGCTCCCCCACAAGTGACCCCATTTTGAAAACTAGACCCCCAAGGCACCTATCTAGATGAATAGTGAGCACTTGGAACCCACAGGTGCTTCACAAATTGATTCGTAAAAATGAAAAAGTGGAAAAAAAAACACTTTTTTATTTTAACGGATTAATTTGTGAAGCACCTGGGGGTTCCAAGTGCTCATTATGCATCTAGATAGGTGCCTTGGGGGGTCTAGTTTCCAAAATGGGGTCAATTGTGGGGGAGCCCCAACGTTTAGGCACACAAAGGGCTCTCCAAACGCGACATGGTTCCAATTTGCTAGCGGACACTATGTTGCGTTTGGAGAGCCCCTGTGTGCCTAAACATTGGAGCTCCCCCACAAGTGACCCCATTTTGGAAACTAGACCCCCCAAGGCACCTATCTAGATTCATAGTGAGCACTTGGAACCCCCAGGTGATTCACAAATTGATTCGTAAAAATGAAAAAGTGGAAAAAAAAACACTTTTTTATTTTAACGGATTAATTTGTGAAGCACCTGGGGGTTCCAAGTGCTCACTATGCATCTAGATAGGTGCCTTGGGGGGGTCTAGTTTCCAAAATGGGGTCAATTGTGGGGGAGCCCCAACGTTTAGGCATATAAAGGGCTCTCCAAACGCGACATGGTGTCCGCTAACAAATTGGAACCATGTTGCGTTTGGAGAGCCCCTGTGTGCCTAAACATTGGAGCTCCCCCTCAAGTGCCCCCTTTTTGGAATGGATTCCTGATTTGTCAATTTTATAATCTAGTGTTATATGCCAGTTGTGTATTACAACCTGACAAACACTACACAACTGAAGTATGACAACCTGACGAACACTACGTCAGCTGTGTAGTGTTCGTTGGGTTCTCATACGTCAGAAATTAATTCAATAGTCCATGGAGGTATGGTATCTTCTGAAGCAGTCTTTCATGCAGAGTCCAGATTTGTTGGGGCAGGTGTCACATTGGTAAATGGTGTCCTTGCGTATTCCTCTTCGGTAGCACACTCGGCACTTCTTTTGTAACTTACCCTTTTTTCCGCTGTGAGGGATCTGCCCCGGGAAATGTTGGCCCGGTACAATTCGAGGTCCTTCAGTTCCAGAAGTAGTGGGACCTGCTCCGCCACCACTGCCAAATATCAGGGCCTTGATAACTGTCTCCTGAATGTGAAGATACGACGCAGAAGTCTGGCCTGCACATTGAGACAGAAGGAAAGCGTTGTGCATTGCCATCTGAACAATGTGCACGGCCAGCTTCTTATACCATACCTTGGCCTTTCTCAAAGCATTGTACGGCTGGAGGACTTGATCGGAGAGATCAACTCCCCCCATGTACTTGTTGTACCTCACTACACAGTCTGGTTTAGCGACCTGTGTAGTGGAACCTCTTACAGTGCTGAGGGTGCAGCCATCACCATGTATGGTGGTCAAGAGAAGGACATCCCTCTTGTCCTTATGTAAAGAGAGGAGAGAACAAGGTGCAATGGGTGACTCAGTATTGCAATTGTTAGAGGGGTGTGAGGATGGCTACTAACCTTATGAAGTTGTGCACCTCTGCACAACCCCAGTGTAAAGCTCCACAAGCTCCGCTCTGTTGGTGGCTGTCATCTAATTCCAGCGGCGTTCACAGATCCTGATCTCTCGGTGGTGGATCACGTGGTCAGGTTAGTTGCATGTAACGCCGAGATGGACGCCCAGCTTCACCAACACCCCAGGCAGCGCTCCGGAGGGGTTAGGGCAGCGCAGCTTGGAAAACCTGGGTAGTGATTCTAATTAAATTCCTCCCACAGGTGAAAGAACAATAAATTAAAGGCAGCTCTACCGCACCCCAACAGGGAGAAAGGGACAATCAGTGAATATGAATAGCGGTACCAGAGCGCCAATAACAGGGCAAAAATATTAAAAGGACTGATTTATTAATATACACACAACGCGTTTCGGTGGACACAGCCACCTTCATCAGGTGTGACAAGCAGCAAACAATTGATCCTTATATATATTTGACTAGGTATACAATTACTTAAAAGGGGCGGGGCCAGATACAGAGTAATACCTCTATATTAACCCCTTGAGTTCATATATGCTCAATAAAGTAAAAAGGATTGTTATAAATTAATGCCTAATGAAGCATATAGGGTTCTTATAAAAAGGATTCGCTGTATAAAAACTTGTGAATCCTATAATCATAAATAATAATTTTTTACATACAACATAAAACAATGTATAAATATAAAGTTATAAAATTACAATCAGTTTCTATCATTATAATTAGGGAAAAGTAGACGTGCAGGACACCTTGCATTATCTTGGTAATGCAAGAACTTGTGGATGGCCTTAAAACGTTTCCGGATCATCACCATTCGGAACACTGGAGTGTTATACAAAACGTCAACACTCCAGTATTGCTGAATCTCTGTTTTTTTCAGGATACCCATATGAAGGACCAGGCCCCAAAACTTCATCATTTCTTCTGCGTCTACAGGAGACCAGTTAGAAAATGACGAAGAGGGGTTTTGTTCCAAAAATTGATGAGCATACAAATGAGTTTGGCCCACCATGAGGTTTATAAAATCCTCAGAGAAAAAGACTTTGAAAAAGTCTATTTCTGTGAGGCCGGTGGTGTCAAACTTGATTCCTGATTCCGCCACGAAATCAGGAATCAATGGCGCAAAATTTTCGGGGGGCGAGGTCCATATGGGGTCAGTATTGGGGGGCGCTGGAACATCTTGTCTCCTGCGACGACTGCGGGGCGGTCCAGGAGAACCTGAGGAAGAAGAGGAGGAAGAAGAGTAGGAAGAGGAGGACGATGAGGCGTCAGAAAATAAAAGAAATGTGGGATCCTCGTCCTCGCTGTCGGTCTCAGTGTCGGAGGCAACAAAAGAGTATGCCTCCTCCGCTGAATAGTGAGTTTGGGATGAGCCGGCCATTTTTTTTTCCCGTGTATGTGGTGCATGTGTGTCAGTTCTTTATTTAGTGTGTGTGTGTGTCAGTGTGCTTGGTGTGAACTTTTTTTTCCTGAAGAAAAAAAGAACTACCGTGGGTGGTTCAAACAGCGAGCACGAGTGCGGATGGGTGAACTATGTCACCAATCAACTCTCGGCAGCTGCTGGGTTTGTGCGCGGATGTGGTGCAAAGGTGGGGGGGAGAATTGACAGGGACAAGAAAAAGAAGAGAAAGAAGAGAAAGAAAGAAAAAAAAAAGAAAAGTCGTGAAAACAGCGAACACAGAAAAGAAAAAAAGAAAAGTCGTGAAAACAGCGAACACAGAAAAGAAAAAAAGAAAAGTCGTGAAAATAGCGAACACAGGAAAGAAAAAGAGAAAAGTCGTGAAAACAGCGAACACAGAAAAGAAAAAAAGAAAAGTCGTGAAAACAGCGAACACAGAAAAGAAAAAAAGAAAAGTCGTGAAAACAGCGAACACAGAAAAGAAAAAAAAAGTCGTGAAAACAGCGAACACAGAAAAGAAAAAAAGAAAAGTCGTGAAAACAGCGAACACAGAAAAGAAAAAAAAAACGTGAAAACAGCGAACACACAAAAGAAAAAAAGAAAAGTCTTGAAAACAGCGAACACAGAAAAGAAAGAAAGAAAAGTTGTGAAAACAGCGAACATAGAAAAGAAAAAAAGAAAAGTCGTGAAAAGCAGCGAGCACGGACGTTGATCAGTGACGTATACACTGCTCAGCGCTCGGTCGCTGCAGGACGCACGGAAAAAAAAATTGGTAAAAGGAGGGGGGAGGGGAGGAGGAGGGGGGGAGAGGGGTGGATGAGGGGAGAACAGAGATGCACTTACCAAAGTCTTCTCTGTTCTTCTTTCAGCAGGATCAGCAGCAGGTTCTGGAAGAGGCTCAGGTGCAGGATCCGCAGGATAAGGAGCTGGAGACCGACGACCAAGGAGACAGGAGCAGGAGATCCAGGACCCTGGACAGCAGCCGGACACCGAAGCTGAAGATCCAGCAGCCTGAAGAGCTCAGCAGATGCCGGATCAAGAGATCCAGGACCCTGGAGAGCGGCAGCAGCGACTGGAGCAGGTAGGAGGAGGTCTTGTAGTGTCACAGAAGATTGTGGAACTACAAGGCCCAGCATAGAGTGATCAGACGTGACCGCTCTATAGAAATCCTCACCAAGTGTGAGGATCTGCAAGGCGGTCACAGGGGGGTGACAGGGTGGTGACAGGCAGGTCACAGGCCGGTCACCACCCGGTCAGGTACTCTGATTGGTGTGATTGATGATGACATCGATCTCACCTATCAGAGATGGCTGGGGCCTGGGCACGCACCACAGGGGGTTACAGGGAGGTGACAGGCAGGTCACAAGCCGGTCACCGCCCTGTGACCGCCGTGTCACCTGTGTTCATGTACTCTGATTGGAGCGATCGCTCCAATCAGAGCTGGCTGGGGGCTGGCAGGGGGCTTGTATGACTTCACAGGGGTCATGGGGAGGTGACAGGCAGGTCACAAGCCGGTCACCGCCCCGTGACCGCCCTGTTACCGCGCGGTCCCGCTGTGATCGGTGCGATCGATTTGATCGGCGATCGCACCTGTCCTAGCAGTTTGGGGAGAGGGCTGGGGTTACTAGGCAACAGCCTAGGATCGGTGCTCTTTAGAGCACCGATCCTAGGCTGCACAGCACTGTTTCCGGCAATCTGATTGCCGGAAACAGTGAGAAATGCTGTGATTGGTTGTTCAGAATTGAACAGCCAATCACAGTGATTATGGGTGCGGGGGGGCGGTGCCACCCCCCGAGATGCCGGCGCCATCTACCCTGAGGTAAGATGGCACCGGAATTTTAATTTTATCACCGCGACTTCGGTCGCGGTGCCGCTTTAAAGATAGGGCGTACTAATACGTATCAGGTCCATAAGTCCCAGGGCACAGATACGTATTAGTATGCTTTGGGTCGGAAAGGGGTTAAAAGAAATAAACACCTGAAATAGATCACTCTGTTTGTAATGATTCTATATAATATGAGTTTCAGTTTTTGGTATTGAACTGAAATAAATTAACTTTGATGATATTCTAATTTAGTGAGATGCACCTGTATTTGACAGTCAATATCACTAACTCTAATGCACTGGGGTGGAGTAGGGAAGTAATACATTTATTGTTAGTGTTTCTCTGCACCATGTGTTATATATACATATAACATCACAGCAGGGACATTAATGACCACTCTGCAGAGCACATACTGTATTTTGTGGACAATAAGACGCACCTAGGTTTTAGAGGAGGAAAATACAAAAAGAATTTAAGCAAAAAATGTGGTCTAATGCACTGTTAAGGGGGAGGGGGTCTGCGGCTGACACTGTTATAGGGGTAATGTCCCCTAATTCTGTTAATACCCTCCATCCAATTATATATGGCCCCCCCTTCGTATTATACGGCCATAGATTTAGCATGAACATTGCAGATTTTAGACACAATATAGATACAGGATTGCATATATAAGTCCCCTAATGGGAACAATATGCACACTTAACCCGAAAAGCATAATTAAGCACATAGTATATTTATGTTTATTTCCTACCCGTACACAGACGTACAGAGAACTTCATCATCAATCATGGTTGGTACGATCCATGACATGCCCCCACACTGAACACATGATGGCCGGACAGAACAGCCAATGTAAACCATAACATGTGAAACACTGCATAGGAGGCCCCCCCCACAAAAAAAAATGGAAATAAACCAGAATTACAATCATAGTATATACTATGATGTGGATGTATATGGATCATATTGTAAGGTGAATAAAACACAGAAAAGGATGCAACACATAAGTATGGTTGTGCCTGGATTATAACATGTGTATAGATGTACATGGATCATATCATAAAGTAAGCAAAAACTCAGAGATGGATACAACACATAAATATGGATGTGCATAGGTCATATCATAAGGTAAGTAAATACAAAGGTCAAAAAGCCCCCAAAGGTCCCACTTGGATATAATAATAACCAACTAACCTTCAGACAAAACCCATGCCCCAATAAGGATCAGCTAAGGCAAGTATGACCCTAGGGGCCCAATATCAATGCATATGAATCAAAAAAATCATAGAACCCAGGCAAATGATGTCAATATTCATGCCAGATAACCCAGCACATTATCCTGACTGCTAAAATAAGTTCATGACGTGCCCTCCGGCAATTTCTTTCCATATCTTCATAAATCTGTACAGGATGGTCAAGAGGAGGTGGTGTCCCATGAGTGTCCCTGTCGTTGAAGGGAAGAGGAGCGTAAATTCCCAGGGGGCCGAGGTGCTGGGCAAGCCTTGGGTAAGCCCGGGGGGCTGTGTGAGGCTAGCGGGCATAGGGGACGAAGAGGGGGCTACAAAAACCTGCGCGAGACTTGCCGGCAGGGGGGACAAAGAGGGGCTACAAGAGCCTGTGTGAGATTAGCAGTAGTGTTGAGCCACCCCCGTAGTGTTCGAGCTCGGTTCGGTTCGTCGAACACCCGTGTGTTCGCCGAACTGTTCGTCGAACTGTTCGTCGAACACCTTCGAACACCATTAAAACCAATGGCAGGCAAACAAAAACACATAGAAACACATAGAAAACACCTTCAAAGGTGTCCAAAAGCTGACAAACTGCTCAGAAGACACAACTAACACATGGAAAAGTGACAAGTACATATAGTCATGCGAAAAGAAAAGAGGTGGAGGAGTAAAAGGAGGGGGAGACACAGATATAGGCATGTCATGCCCTTCTAAAATCCAAAAAGTGAGAAGCCGAGACGGCCAGTCCGCTCCTGCCCGTGCCACCTCCGTGTCGCCGGGTTTGTGCCAGAGCCGCGGTGAACCCTGACGGCCAGCCCCCCTCTCCCAATACTGGTGCCTGTCCGCTGGTGGGTCGAGAGAGCCCCCCTGTGGTGGAGGCAGCTCTAAGCTTTTTAATTTAAATTGTCGCTCTAATTTGAATGAATACACTTTAAATCCATTTACAAGGATCTATTGGAGGGCAAGTCTCATGCCAGCAGCCGCGTAATTCCAGCTCCAGTAGCGTCCACTAAAGCTGCTGCAGTTAAAAAGCTTTTATAAGGATCGAGCTCGGCTGTCCACCGCAAGGCATCCTAGTGCCAGTCCCAGCCCCTATGCCTTGGGATGCCTCTTGATGCTCTTCACTAAGTATCCCGTGGTTCCGAAGCATTTCCTTTGAAAAAATTAAGTGTCCAAACTACAGGTGGTGTAGCTTGCTTAACAGCCGGGATAATCCGCTGACTAGCAGACACTGCTACTAGGCACAAAGTATTTCCTGGGCTAGATGCAGTTAAAAATTTGTAAGTAGATACTCTCGTTGGATGCTGAGAAAGCATTCCATAGAGTCTCCTGGCACGCCATATATGATTCTCTTAAAAAGCTTGGGGTAGGGGTCTAGGGGACCCTTTTATAGCCAAAATCACGGCCCTGTATCACAATACGTCACCTAGGCTGAAGATAAATGGAACTGTAGCACCGAGGGCTCGGTTGCTACAGACATATTGCACCTCACCCAGAGGTGTGATATCTCACTCTCAGATAAGGATGGAGTGTGGATCAGGACCCGACACCTGCATGCATTACACCACATTGCCGTGGGGCAGGGCGACCAATATGCCCCTGAGATGGGCACGACAGTCCCTGTCCCTGGCTGGAGTGGGGGGAGGGAACACTGAGGAAGGGGAACCCTGCAGTGCAGGAGCAGGGAGGAAGCAGTTCCTGGGTGCATTGAGAAGGGAGTATAAAAGGTGGGCACCATCTTAGTTCAGTGCAGAGAAGTCTGAGCAGAAGTGGCAGGGAGCAGGGGCTCTGCATGAGCTCTGCTCCGGAGGCGGGCCTAGTAACAGAGGCCCAGGCCTGCAAGAGGGAGAAGGAAGGAAGAGGAGCGGAGAAGGCTCCAGGAACGAGGAATGAAGGGATCCCAGGGGTGCGGACGGGCGAGTCGCCACCGCACGCCCGAATCCACCTGCGTGGAGGGGTCAGGCCAAAGGGGGAGACCGGTCCCCGAACTAGTGGAGGCAGGAAACGACCCTCAGCTAGAAACCGGAGGCTCTGACATTTTATGTGGCGCAGCCCCTTGCTCCACCCGCTAGGAAGGCACCACATAGGGTCAGGGAAACTGGCGCCAAGTTTACCAAGAGGAGGCCCGAGGCAGCCGGACAGAAGTGTTGGTAAGAAAGGCCAGACAAAGGACACACAAAGGGGGTCCTGTGAAGCGCTCCAAAGTTATCTGGGAGTTGTCTGAGCCCCTCACCTGGTGAGCACAGTACGACGTGGGCAGCCGTTACCTGCAGACGTGGTCTGGATAATAAGAACTGTGAGTAAAGGCCCTGAACTGCATCACTGACTCCGTGTCGTTACTGCTGCTGCCCTGCACCATCACCCCCATCCTCTGCATACACTGCCCTGAGGCTATACTCCTCCCGTGGGGAGTTATGCTACGCTCTGCTGCACCCACAACACCAGCCTTAGCGGTCTGCCCTGTAGCGGCGGTTCACTCTGACCGCAATCCACGGGTGGCGTAGTCGGACATTTAAACATCAAAACCACATAAATAGTTCCGCCACTGGTTTGACCGCCCTGAGCCACGGAACCGGATCGCCGCCACGAAGACTACAACCACCAGCATCCACCAAAAAGGGTCCGGCTCCGGGTGTCCCAAGGCCCAGGGGGTGCGTCAGAACATTTTCATCACCTTTCACAATCACCAATGGGACAAGGCAGGGATGTCCTCTGTCCCCTCTCTTATACATCCTAGTGACGGAGCACCTGCTCTCATCAATTCGCCATAACCCCAATATTAGGTGGATTGAGGTGGGAGGCACCGAGTACAAGTGCTCTCTATTTGCTGATGATGTCCTAGTATATATCACTCAATCACATATATCCATCCCTGCTGTTATGGCTGAAATAGATCACTTTGTTACATGGTAAAATTTTAAAATCAATGCAGCGAAGTCTGAGGCCCTCGATGTCTCCCTCCCTAAATCCATATAGGATTCCATCCAGTCCAACTTTCCCTTTGCCTGGCCCTCACAGGGTATCAAATACTTAGGAATTCCTATTCATAGAGACCTCTCCCATCTATGTTATCTTAATTTTGGGCCCTTTATTGAACAATTCCATACAGACCACGGTTGGCAAGTTGGAACTGTGAGATTCACTACGTGCACCACTGGTATTTTGTGGAAAAGCACATGTAAGATTCTGCAACAGTCTCTGCTGATACTCCTGCATGCGTGCATCCCTTTCTATGGCAGGAATAATTTCTGCAAATTTACTTTTGTACCGGGGATCTAACAGTGTGGCAACCCAGTAGTCAGGATTATTTCTAATTCTCACAATTCGAGGGTCATGTTGCAGGTAGTGCAGCAAGAAGGCACTCATGTGTGTTGCGCATCCAGGAGCACCAAGTCCCTGTTGTGTTGGTGGCGAGGTAACAATCATGCTTCCTTCCTCTGTCCTCTCCCCCCAACCTCGCACAACAGAAATGTGATCAAGGTCTCCCTCATCTGATGAGTCTTCCATCAGTTCGTCCTCCACTTCTTCCTGGGCTCCTGCACCTTCCTCACTAGTTTGGCTGCTACCATGCGCCCTGGTAAAATCATCTCCCCCACCCTCACATGCCTGCCGCCCTGGTGCTGCCGACCGTCTGGACCTTGCAGATGTTAGCCCTTCCGCATACAACTCCTCCTCCTCTACTTCCTCCACCTCCTGTTGTGCCAGCACCTGACTCCGAATTCTGTTTAACATGTGCTCCAGCATGTAAATCACCGGAATAGTCATGCTGATAATGGCATCGTCAGCACTAAACATCTTCGTCGCCATTTCAAAACTGTGCAGAAGGGTGCATAGGTCCCTGATCTGAGACCACTCCTCCAGCGTGATTTGCCCCACCTCTGAATCTCGTTGGCCCAGGCTATACGTCAGAACGTATTGCACCAGGGCTTGTCGGTGCTGCCACAGTCGCTGCAACATGTGCAGAGTTGAATTCCACCGGGTAGGCACATCGCATTTTAGCCGGTGAAGTGGCAGGCCCAACGACTTCTGTAGAGATGTAAGTCGCTGAGCTGCGGGATGCGAACGGCGGAAGTGAGCACACAGCGACCGTGCCCTCTGCAGAAGGCCATCTAGTCTGGGATAGTGGGCTAAAAATTGCTGGACAACCAGGTTCAACACGTGAGCCATACAAGGCACGTGTGTGACATTGCCCCGGCGAAGGGCCGCACCCAGGTTTGCAGCATTGTCGCACACGGCCTTCCCTGGTTTCAGGTCCAGTGGAGACAACCATTCATGAAATTGGTTCTCCAGAGCTGACCACAACTCCTCAGCTGTGTGACTCACATTTCCCAGACATTTCAATGTAAAAACCACCTGATGACGTTGAGCCCTACTGCCAGCATAGTAAGGAGGTGTGCAGGATCCCTTCTGCGCAGTTAGAAAGCTTGTGGCATGACCAGACAGGCTTTGGGTGCAGGTGGAAGACGGAGAGGAGGTTGAGGAGGCAGAAGCAGTGGAGGAAAAATGACATAAAGAGGATTGACGCACAACTCGTGGGGACGGCAAGACTTGGACAGCAGCCCCTTGTCCTGCTGTCACCATGGTTACCCAGTGCCCAGTCAGCGACATGTAACGCCCCTGTCCATGCCTACTCGTCCAAGTGTCTGTGGTGAAATGCACCCTGTCACACACAGAGTTTCTCAAAGAAGCGGTGATGTTGTGTGCGACATGCTGGTGGAGCGCAGGCACACCTTTCTTTGAGAAGTAGTGCCGACTGGGCATCTGGTACTGGGGCACTGCGACGGACATAAGGTCTCGAAAATCCTCTGTGTCCACCAGGCGGAAAGGCAGCATTTCTGTAGCCAAGAGCTTGCAGATGGTGAAATTCAACCTCTTAGCTTTCTCATGGCTAGGAGGAAATGGTCTTTTACTTGTCCACATCTGAGGGACCGAGGGCTGGCTATTGTGCTTAGACGGGGTTGATAAGGGTGTCCCCGGCAAACTGCCGGTCTGTGAGGAAGATGCAGGCGGACATGTTAGGTTGCCTTGATCCAAAGGTGGTGCTATCGATGTCGGACAGCGCTCAAGACCAGCTGGTGTTACCACCTCCAAAGAAAATGATGACCTGCCAATCACGCTGGCTGTTGCGGGTAAAGAGGTGGCAGGTCTGCGCCCCAAAACAGGTGTGACTGCTGTCCCCCCAGTCACAGAGGATGAAGAGGCCGCGGATGCACAAGATATGGCAGACGGTGGTTGGCCCGGCCGGCTAGACCGCATTGTAGCACACTGAGCTTCCCACTGCAACTTATGCTTCATGTCCATGTGCCGGTTCATGCATGAAGTACTCAAACTATGTATTTTTTGGCCTCTACTTAGCTTTTGCTGACAAATGTTACAGATAACACGAGTTGGGTCATCTTTATCGATCTGAAAAAATGCCCAGGCTATGCAAGGCTTAGCACCCATGCGACCTGAAGAGCCACCACGACTTGTGGTGAGAGGCAGAGTTGTGTTTGAGGATGCAGTTGTTGACGTGCTTCCAGTACTACGTCTCTGTCCAGGAAGGCGCAACCTGACCTCGTCGTCACTAGCATCTTCCTCCACCTCCTCTGCTGACCTCATCTCTTGGCTGACTGTGGGTTGACAGTAAGTGGGATCTCCGACCTCATCATCATCACCCTGTGCGTTATCACACCCGTCGTCCTCAGAGCCAACCTGTTCCTGCCCTGACAAAAAACTAAAGTTGTCGCTCCAATCAGGTATTTGAGTCTTATCATCGTCTTCCTCATTGTCTCCACCAACAGGAGTTACAGTTTGGGAATGAGGGTCTACATTATGGTCAGAACCTTCTGCGTCTGGTCCTGGATCCGACTCATAAAGATTCTGGGCATCAGTGCAGATCATTTCCTCGTCTGGATTCACAGAAGCGCTGGAGTCGACCTCTGATTCCCAGGCTATAGTATGAGTAAACAGCTCTGCAGACTCAACCATCTGTTCTACCTCATACTCAGACGGGCAGCTGGAGATTTGGGAGCTGTGAGGAAGCAAGTGCGATTTGGGTGACACCTTTGAGGACTGGAGTATTTGTGATGTTGAAGTTGATGTGGAGGAGAGCCCACTTAAAGGAGCACTTGATATCCGTTGAAGCACCTGCTGTTTTTGTGCCTCATCTGGAATTTGTAGCGATTGGCGTGGCCGTAAGAAAGGGATCTTATCACATTGTCCGCTAAAAGAAGTAGACATTTTAGTTTGGCTGGAAGATGGTCTTTCTTCTGCACCTACCCCACGGACACAACCTTTTTTCCCCTTCCCAACACGCCTATTCCCCTTTCCACCAGCAGCAGGCCTTTTTCCACTCATTTTGGTGGTTAACTAATTCACAACTCTGGAGTTGTTTGCACAAAAAAAACAATGGATGGTAACCGAGCAGAGCTGAGTGGCCAAACTGTGGTATTAGGCCAAAACTATTGGCTGGGTTAGATGCAGAAAAAAATTATTTTTAATTTGCAACCTGATGGAGGTCAGTATAGATGGACTAATAGACCAAGTCCCACACACCGCTAGAAGCCCAAATATTTTTTCAGAGCTAGATGCAGAAAAAAATTATTTTTAATTTGCAACCTGATGGAGGTCAGTATAGATGGACTAATAGACCAAGTCCCACACACCGCTAGAAGCCCAAATATTTTTTCAGAGCTAGATGCAGAAAAAAATTATTTTTAATTTGCAACCTGATGGAGGTCAGTATAGATGGACTAATAGACCAAGTCCCACACACCGCTAGAAGCCCAAATATTTTTTCAGAGCTAGATGCAGAAAAAAATTATATTCAATTTGCAACCTGCTGGAGGTCAGTATAGAAGGACTAATAGAACAAGTCCCACACACCGCTAGAAGCCCAAATATTTTTTCAGAGCTAGATGCAGAAAAAAATTATTTTTAATTTGCAACCTGATGGAGGTCAGTATAGATGGACTAATAGACCAAGTCCCACACACCGCTAGAAGCCCAAATATTTTTTCAGAGCTAGATGCAGAAAAAAATTATTTTTAATTTGCAACCTGATGGAGGTCAGTATAGATGGACTAATAGACCAAGTCCCACACACCGCTAGAAGCCCAAATATTTTTTCAGAGCTAGATGCAGAAAAAAATTATTTTTAATTTGCAACCTGATGGAGGTCAGTATAGATGGACTAATAGACCAAGTCCCACACACCGCTAGAAGCCCAAATATTTTTTCAGAGCTAGATGCAGAAAAAAATTATATTCAATTTGCAACCTGCTGGAGGTCAGTATAGAGGGACTAATAGAACAAGTCCCACACACTGCTAGAAGCCCAAATATTTTTTCAGAGCTAAATGAAGAAAAAAATTATTTTTAATTTGCAACCTGATGGAGGTCAGTATAGATGGACTAATAGACCAAGTCCCACACACTGCTAGAAGCCCAAATATTTTTTCAGAGCTAGATGCAGAAAAAAATTATTTTTAATTTGCAACCTGATGGAGGTCAGTATAGATGGACTAATAGACCAAGTCCCACACACTGCTAGAAGCCCAAATATTTTTTCAGAGCTAGATGCAGAAAAAAATTATTTTTAATTTGCAACCTGATGGAGGTCAGTATAGATGGACTAATAGACCAAGTCCCACACACCGCTAGAAGCCCAAATATTTTTTCAGAGCTAGATGCAGAAAAAAATTATATTCAATTTGCAACCTGCTGGACGTCAGTATAGAAGGACTACTAGAACAAGTCCCACACACTGCTAGAAGCCCAAATATTTTTTCAGAGCTAAATGAAGAAAAAAATTATTTTTAATTTGCAACCTGATGGAGGTCAGTATAGATGGACTAATAGACCAAGTACCACACACTGCTAGAAGCCCAAATATTTTTTCTGAGCTAGATGCAGAAAAAAATTATTTTTAATTTGCAACCTGATGGAGGTCAGTATAGATGGACTAATAGACCAAGTCCCACACACCGCTAGAAGCCCAAATATTTTTTCAGAGCTAGATGCAGAAAATTTTTTTATTCAATTTGCAACCTGATGGAGGTCAGTATAGATGGACTAATAGACCAAGTCCCACACACTGCTAGAAGCCCAAATATTTTTTCAGAGCTAGATGCAGAAAAAAATTATTTTTAATTTGCAACCTGATGGAGGTCAGTATAGATGGACTAATAGACCAAGTCCCACACACTGCTAGAAGCCCAAATATTTTTTCAGAGCTAGATGCAGAAAAAAATTATTTTTAATTTGCAACCTGATGGAGGTCAGTATAGATGGACTAATAGAACAAGTCCCACACGCTGCTAGAAGCCCAAATATTTTTTCAGAGATAAATGAAGAAAAAAATTATTTTTAATTTGCAACCTGATGGAGGTCAGTATAGATGGACTAATAGACCAAGTCCCACACACTGCTAGAAGCCCAAATATTTTTTCAGAGCTAGATGCAGAAAAAAATTATTTTTAATTTGCAACCTGATGGAGGTCAGTATAGATGGACTAATAGACCAAGTCCCACACACTGCTAGAAGCCCAAATATTTTTTCAGAGCTAGATGCAGAAAAAAATTATATTCAGTTTACAACCTGATGGAGGTCATTATAGATGGACTAATAGAATGATGCTATGCCCAAAAGATTTTACTTCACTAGGTGCAGTAAAAAAATTGGTATTCTATACACAGGTGGTATATCTTGCAACACAGATAGGCTACTCCACTGACTAACACACTCTGCAATAGGCCAAAAAGGATTAGCTTTGCTAGATTCAGCCAAATGCTGTGAAAAAAACTTGCACAGCACTGGCACAGACCTGCCTGGCAAAAACTGATAGGAACTGATGTAACCTAGTCCTGAAAAGGACTCCAATTACAATTAGTCTTTACTCCCACAATCTATCTATTTAAGAGCACAGACCTGCCTGATAAAAGTCGTAGGAAATGCTGTAACCTAGTCCTTAAAAGGACTGCAATCACAACTATTCCCTACTCCCAAGCTATCTGTATATTTGTGCGAAAATTGGCTTGAAATTAACAAGGTATAGCGCACACAGCAACAGCGGTGCCGTCTAACACGCAGCTGCAGCAGTGAGAAAATGGTGGCGACGGGGAAAATGGCTTGGTCTTATAGGGCAAGGACATGTGACATACACTGCCAATCACACATGCCCTTGCTTGTGTGAAAAAAAGCACTTCGCTCCGTGTGTGCGCTGCTGATAGGCTGACAGATTGCACCTCCCCACTGCAAATGCGGGAAAGAGAAAAAAAAATGGAGATCTTCATTGTTCCTGCAGAGATCCATCCCCTGCCCCTCCCCCCGCCCCGCTGTACACTCAAACTGCGTATTAACATTAATTTTCATCATTACTGAGAAAAAATCCAGTTATGATTTTGGTGCACGAACAGTTATCGAACATAACCTCGAACAGCCGAATTTTTCTCAAATTGTTCGTGTTCGCCGACCGGCTCGAACACCGCCCAAAACAGCTCGAATTTGAGATTGGCGAACAGTTCGAGTAGAACAACGCTCATCTCTAATTAGCAGATCTCCATTTTTTTTGTTAATTTCAAGCCAATTTTCGCACAAATATACAGATAGCTTGGGAGTAGGGAATAGTTGTGATTGCAGTACTTTTAAGGACTAGGTTACAGCATTTCCTACGACTTTTATCAGGCAGGTCTGTGCTCTTAAATAGATAGATTGTGGGAGTAAAGACTAATTGTAATTGGAGTCCTTTTCAGGACTAGGTTACATCAGTTCCTATCAGTTTTTGCCAGGCAGGTCTGTGCCAGTGCTGTGCAAGTTTTTTTCACAGCATTTGGCTGAATCTAGCAAAGCTAATCCTTTTTGGCCTATTGCAGAGTGTGTTAGTCAGTGGAGTAGCCTATCTGTGTTGCAAGATATACCACCTGTGTATAGAATACCAATTTTTTTACTGCACCTAGTGAAGTAAAATCTTTTGGGCATAGCATCATTCTATTAGTCCATCTATACTGACCTCCATCAGGTTGCAAACTGAATATAATTTTTTTCTGCATCTAGCTCTGAAAAAATATTTGGGCTTCTAGCAGTGTGTGGGACTTGGTCTATTAGTCCATCTATACTGACCTCCATCAGGTTGCAAATTAAAAATAATTTTTTTCTGCATCTAGCTCTGAAAAAATATTTGGGCTTCTAGCAGTGTGTGGGACTTGGTCTATTAGTCCATCTATACTGACCTCCATCAGGTTGCAAATTAAAAATAATTTTTTTCTTCATTTATCTCTGAAAAAATATTTGGGCTTCTAGCAGCGTGTGGGAGTTGTTCTATTAGTCCATCTATACTGACCTCCATCAGGTTGCAAATTAAAAATAATTTTTTTCTGCATCTAGCTCTGAAAAAATATTTGGGCTTCTAGCAGTGTGTGGGACTTGGTCTATTAGTCCATCTATACTGACCTCCATCAGGTTGCAAATTAAAAATAATTTTTTTCTGCATCTAGCTCTGAAAAAATATTTGGGCTTCTAGCAGTGTGTGGGACTTGGTCTATTAGTCCATCTATACTGACCTCCATCAGGTTGCAAATTGAATAAAAAAAATTTCTGCATCTAGCTCTGAAAAAATATTTGGGCTTCTAGCGGTGTGTGGGACTTGGTCTATTAGTCCATCTATACTGACCTCCATCAGGTTGCAAATTAAAAATAATTTTTTTCTGCATCTAGCTCAGAAAAAATATTTGGGCTTCTAGCAGTGTGTGGGACTTGGTCTATTAGTCCATCTATACTGACCTCCATCAGGTTGCAAATTAAAAATATTTTTTTTCTTCATTTAGCTCTGAAAAAATATTTGGGCTTCTAGCAGTGTGTGGGACTTGTTCTATTAGTCCTTCTATACTGACGTCCAGCAGGTTGCAAATTGAATATAATTTTTTTCTGCATCTAGCTCTGAAAAAATATTTGGGCTTCTAGCGGTGTGTGGGACTTGGTCTATTAGTCCATCTATACTGACCTCCATCAGGTTGCAAATTAAAAATAATTTTTTTCTGCATCTAGCTCTGAAAAAATATTTGGGCTTCTAGCAGTGTGTGGGACTTGGTCTATTAGTCCATCTATACTGACCTCCATCAGGTTGCAAATTAAAAATAATTTTTTTCTGCATCTAGCTCTGAAAAAATATTTGGGCTTCTAGCAGTGTGTGGGACTTGGTCTATTAGTCCATCTATACTGACCTCCATCAGGTTGCAAATTAAAAATAATTTTTTTCTTCATTTAGCTCTGAAAAAATATTTGGGCTTCTAGCAGTGTGTGGGACTTGTTCTATTAGTCCTTCTATACTGACCTCCAGCAGGTTGCAAATTGAATATAATTTTTTTCTGCATCTAGCTCTGAAAAAATATTTGGGCTTCTAGCGGTGTGTGGGACTTGGTCTATTAGTCCATCTATACTGACCTCCATCAGGTTGCAAATTAAAAATAATTTTTTTCTGCATCTAGCTCTGAAAAAATATTTGGGCTTCTAGCGGTGTGTGGGACTTGGTCTATTAGTCCATCTATACTGACCTCCATCAGGTTGCAAATTAAAAATAATTTTTTTCTGCATCTAGCTCTGAAAAAATATTTGGGCTTCTAGCGGTGTGTGGGACTTGGTCTATTAGTCCATCTATACTGACCTCCATCAGGTTGCAAATTAAAAATAATTTTTTTCTGCATCTAGCTCTGAAAAAATATTTGGGCTTCTAGCGGTGTGTGGGACTTGTTCTATTAGTCCTTCTATACTGACCTCCAGCAGGTTGCAAATTGAATATAATTTTTTTCTGCATCTAGCTCTGAAAAAATATTTGGGCTTCTAGCGGTGTGTGGGACTTGGTCTATTAGTCCATCTATACTGACCTCCATCAGGTTGCAAATTAAAAATAATTTTTTTCTGCATCTAGCTCTGAAAAAATATTTGGGCTTCTAGCGGTGTGTGGGACTTGGTCTATTAGTCCATCTATACTGACCTCCATCAGGTTGCAAATTAAAAATAATTTTTTTCTGCATCTAGCTCTGAAAAAATATTTGGGCTTCTAGCGGTGTGTGGGACTTGGTCTATTAGTCCATCTATACTGACCTCCATCAGGTTGCAAATTAAAAATAATTTTTTTCTGCATCTAACCCAGCCAATAGTTTTGGCCTAATACCACAGTTTGGCCACTCAGCTCTGCTCGGTTACCATCCATTGTTTTTTTGTGCAAACAACTCCAGAGTTGTGAATTAGTTAACCACCAAAATGAGTGGAAAAAGGCCTGCTGCTGGTGGAAAGGGGAATAGGCGTGTTGGGAAGGGGAAAAAAGGTTGTGTCCGTGGGGTAGGTGCAGAAGAAAGACCATCTTCCAGCCAAACTAAAATGTCTACTTCTTTTAGCGGACAATGTGATAAGATCCCTTTCTTACGGCCACGCCAATCGCTACAAATTCCAGATGAGGCACAAAAACAGCAGGTGCTTCAACGGATATCAAGTGCTCCTTTAAGTGGGCTCTCCTCCACATCAACTTCAACATCACAAATACTCCAGTCCTCAAAGGTGTCACCCAAATCGCACTTGCTTCCTCACAGCTCCCAAATCTCCAGCTGCCCGTCTGAGTATGAGGTAGAACAGATGGTTGAGTCTGCAGAGCTGTTTACTCATACTATAGCCTGGGAATCAGAGGTCGACTCCAGCGCTTCTGTGAATCCAGACGAGGAAATGATCTGCACTGATGCCCAGAATCTTTATGAGTCGGATCCAGGACCAGACGCAGAAGGTTCTGACCATAATGTAGACCCTCATTCCCAAACTGTAACTCCTGTTGGTGGAGACAATGAGGAAGACGATGATAAGACTCAAATACCTGATTGGAGCGACAACTTTAGTTTTTTGTCAGGGCAGGAACAGGTTGGCTCTGAGGACGACGGGTGTGATAACGCACAGGGTGATGATGATGAGGTCGGAGATCCCACTTACTGTCAACCCACAGTCAGCCAAGAGATGAGGTCAGCAGAGGAGGTGGAGGAATATGCTAGTGACGACGAGGTCAGGTTGCGCCTTCCTGGACAGAGACGTAGTACTGGAAGCACGTCAACAACTGCATCCTCAAACACAACTCTGCCTCTCACCACAAGTCGTGGTGGCTCTTCAGGTCGCATGGGTGCTAAGCCTTGCATAGCCTGGGCATTTTTTCAGATCGATAAAGATGACCCAACTCGTGTTATCTGTAACATTTGTCAGCAAAAGCTAAGTAGAGGCCAAAAAATACATAGTTTGAGTACTTCATGCATGAACCGGCACATGGACATGAAGCATAAGTTGCAGTGGGAAGCTCAGTGTGCTACAATGCGGTCTAGCCGGCCGGGCCAACCACCGTCTGCCATATCTTGTGCATCCGCGGCCTCTTCATCCTCTGTGACTGGGGGGACAGCAGTCACACCTGTTTTGGGGCGCAGACCTGCCACCTCTTTACCCGCAACAGCCAGCGTGATTGGCAGGTCATCATTTTCTTTGGAGGTGGTAACACCAGCTGGTCTTGAGCGCTGTCCGACATCGATAGCACCACCTTTGGATCAAGGCAACCTAACATGTCCGCCTGCATCTTCCTCACAGACCGGCAGTTTGCCGGGGACACCCTTATCAACCCCGTCTAAGCACAATAGCCAGCCCTCGGTCCCTCAGATGTGGACAAGTAAAAGACCATTTCCTCCTAGCCATGAGAAAGCTAAGAGGTTGAATTTCACCATCTGCAAGCTCTTGGCTACAGAAATGCTGCCTTTCCGCCTGGTGGACACAGAGGATTTTCGAGACCTTATGTCCGTCGCAGTGCCCCAGTACCAGATGCCCAGTCGGCACTACTTCTCAAAGAAAGGTGTGCCTGCGCTCCACCAGCATGTCGCACACAACATCACCGCTTCTTTGAGAAACTCTGTGTGTGACAGGGTGCATTTCACCACAGACACTTGGACGAGTAGGCATGGACAGGGGCGTTACATGTCGCTGACTGGGCACTGGGTAACCATGGTGACAGCAGGACAAGGGGCTGCTGTCCAAGTCTTGCCGTCCCCACGAGTTGTGCGTCAATCCTCTTTATGTCATTTTTCCTCCACTGCTTCTGCCTCCTCAACCTCCTCTCGGTCTTCCACCTGCACCCAAAGCCTGTCTGGTCATGCCACAAGCTTTCTAACTGCGCAGAAGGGATCCTGCACACCTCCTTACTATGCTGGCAGTAGGGCTCAACGTCATCAGGCGGTTTTTACATTGAAATGTCTGGGAAATGTGAGTCACACAGCTGAGGAGTTGTGGTCAGCTCTGGAGAACCAATTTCATGAATGGTTGTCTCCACTGGACCTGAAACCAGGGAAGGCCGTGTGCGACAATGCTGCAAACCTGGGTGCGGCCCTTCGCCGGGGCAATGTCACACACGTGCCTTGTATGTCTCACGTGTTGAACCTGGTTGTCCAGCAATTTTTAGCCCACTATCCCAGACTAGATGGCCTTCTGCAGAGGGCACGGTCGCTGTGTGCTCACTTCCGCCGTTCGCATCCCGCAGCTCAGCGACTTACATCTCTACAGAAGTCGTTGGGCCTGCCACTTCACCGGCTAAAATGCGATGTGCCTACCCGGTGGAATTCAACTCTGCACATGTTGCAGCGACTGTGGCAGCACCGACAAGCCCTGGTGCAATACGTTCTGACGTATAGCCTGGGCCAACGAGATTCAGAGGTGGGGCAAATCACACTGGAGGAGTGGTCTCAGATCAGGGACCTATGCACCCTTCTGCACAGTTTTGAAATGGCGACGAAGATGTTTAGTGCTGACGATGCCATTATCAGCATGACTATTCCGGTGATTTACATGCTGGAGCACATGTTAAACAGAATTCGGAGTCAGGTGGTGGCACAAGAGGAGGTGGAGGAAGTAGAGGAGGAGGAGTTGTATGCGGAAGGGCTAACATCTGCAAGGTCCAGACGGTCGGCAGCACCAGGGCGGCAGGCATGTGAGGGTGGGGGAGATGATTTTAGCAGGGCGCATGGTAGCAGCCAAACTAGTGAGGAAGGTGCAGGAGCCCAGGAAGAAGTGGAGGACGAACTGATGGAAGACTCATCAGATGAGGGAGACCTTGATCACATTTCTGTTGTGCGAGGTTGGGGGGAGAGGACAGAGGAAGGAAGCATGACTGTTACCTCGCCACCAACACAACAGGGACTTGGTGCTCCTGGATGCGCAACACACATGAGTGCCTTCTTGCTGCACTACCTGCAACATGACCCTCGAATTGTGAGAATTAGAAATAATCCTGACTACTGGGTTGCCACACTGTTAGATCCCCGGTACAAAAGTAAATTTGCAGAAATTATTCCTGCCATAGAAAGGGATGCACGCATGCAGGAGTATCAGCAGAGACTGTTGCAGAATCTTACATGTGCTTTTCCACAAAATACCAGTGGTGCACGTAGTGAATCTCACAGTTCCAACTTGCCAACCGTGGTCTGTATGGAATTGTTCAATAAAGGGCCCAAAATTAAGATAACATAGATGGGAGAGGTCTCTATGAATAGGAATTCCTAAGTATTTGATACCCTGTGAGGGCCAGGCAAAGGGAAAGTTGGACTGGATGGAATCCTATATGGATTTAGGGAGGGAGACATCGAGGGCCTCAGACTTCGCTGCATTGATTTTAAAATTTTACCATGTAGCAAAGTGATCTATTTCAGCCATAACAGCAGGGATGGATATATGTGATTGAGTGATATATACTAGGACATCATCAGCAAATAGAGAGCACTTGTACTCGGTGCCTCCCACCTCAATCCACCTAATATTGGGGTTATGGCGAATTGATGAGAGCAGGTGCTCCGTCACTAGGATGTATAAGAGAGGGGACAGAGGACATCCCTGCCTTGTCCCATTGGTGATTGTGAAAGGTGATGAAAATGTTCTGACGCACCCCCTGGGCCTTGGGACACCCGGAGCCGGACCCTTTTTGGTGGATGCTGGTGGTTGTAGTCTTCGTGGCGGCGATCCGGTTCCGTGGCTCAGGGCGGTCAAACCAGTGGCGGAACTATTTATGTGGTTTTGATGTTTAAATGTCCGACTACGCCACCCGTGGATTGCGGTCAGAGTGAACCGCCGCTACAGGGCAGACCGCTAAGGCTGGTGTTGTGGGTGCAGCAGAGCGTAGCATAACTCCCCACGGGAGGAGTATAGCCTCAGGGCAGTGTATGCGGAGGATGGGGGTGATGGTGCAGGGCAGCAGCAGTAACGACACGGAGTCAGTGATGCAGTTCAGGGCCTTTACTCACAGTTCTTATTATCCAGACCACGTCTGCAGGTAACGGCTGCCCACGTCGTACTGTGCTCACCAGGTGAGGGGCTCAGACAACTCCCAGATAACTTTGGAGCGCTTCACAGGACCCCCTTTGTGTGTCCTTTGTCTGGCCTTTCTTACCAACACTTCTGTCCGGCTGCCTCGGGCCTCCTCTTGGTAAACTTGGCGCCAGTTTCCCTGACCCTATGTGGTGCCTTCCTAGCGGGTGGAGCAAGGGACTGCGCCACATAAAATGTCAGAGCCTCCGGTTTCTAGCTGAGGGTCGTTTCCTGCCTCCACTAGTTCGGGGACCGGTCTCCCCCTTTGGCCTGACCCCTCCACGCAGGTGGATTCGGGCGTGCGGTGGCGACTCGCCCGTCCGCACCCCTGGGATCCCTTCATTCCTCGTTCCTGGAGCCTTCTCCGCTCCTCTTCCTTCCTTCTCCCTCTTGCAGGCCTGGGCCTCTGTTACTAGGCCCGCCTCCGGAGCAGAGCTCATGCAGAGCCCCTGCTCCCTGCCACTTCTGCTCAGACTTCTCTGCACTGAACTAAGATGGTGCCCACCTTTTATACTCCCTTCTCAATGCACCCAGGAACTGCTTCCTCCCTGCTCCTGCACTGCAGGGTTCCCCTTCCTCAGTGTTCCCTCCCCCCACTCCAGCCAGGGACAGGGACTGTCGTGCCCATCTCAGGGGCATATTGGTCGCCCTGCCCCACGGCAATGTGGTGTAATGCATGCAGGTGTCGGGTCCTGATCCACACTCCATCCTTATCTGAGAGTGAGATATCACACCTCTGGGTGAGGTGCAATACGTCTGTAGCAACCGAGCCCTCGGTGCTACAGTTCCATTTATCTTCAGCCTAGGTGACGTATTGTGATACAGGGCCGTGATTTTGGCTATAAAAGGGTCCCCTAGACCCCTACCCCAAGCTTTTTAAGAGAATCATATATGGCGTGCCAGGAGACTCTATGGAATGCTTTCTCAGCATCCAACGAGAGTATCTACTTACAAATTTTTAACTGCATCTAGCCCAGGAAATACTTTGTGCCTAGTAGCAGTGTCTGCTAGTCAGCGGATTATCCCGGCTGTTAAGCAAGCTACACCACCTGTAGTTTGGACACTTAATTTTTTCAAAGGAAATGCTTCGGGACCACGGGATACTTAGTGAAGAGCATCAGGAGGCACCCCAAGGCATAGGGGCTGGGACTGGCACTAGGATGCCTTGCGGTGGACAGCCGAGCTCGATCCTTATAAAAGCTTTTTAACTGCAGCAGCTTTAGTGGACGCTACTGGAGCTGGAATTACGCGGCTGCTGGCATGAGACTTGCCCTCCAATAGATCCTTGTAAATGGATTTAAAGTGTATTCATTCAAATTAGAGGGACAATTTAAATTAAAAAGCTTAGAGCTGCCTCCATCACAGGGGGGCTCTCTCGACCCACCAGCGGACAGGCACCAGTATTGGGAGAGGGGGGCTGGCCGTCAGGGTTCACCACGGCTCTGGCACAAACCCGGCGACACGGAGGTGGCACGGGCAGGAGCGGACTGGCCGTCTCGGCTTCTCACTTTTTGGATTTTAGAAGGGCATGACATGCCTATATCTGTGTCTCCCCCTCCTTTTACTCCTCCAGCTCTTTTCTTTTCGCATGACTATATGTACTTGTCACTTTTCCATGTGTTAGTTGTGTCTTCTGAGCAGTTTGTCAGCTTTTGGACACCTTTGAAGGTGTTTTCTATGTGTTTCTATGTGTTTTTGTTTGCCTGCCATTGGTTTTAACGGTGTTCGAAGGTGTTCGACGAACAGTTCGACGAACAGTTCGGCGAACACACGGGTGTTCGACGAACCGAACTGAACTCGAACACTACGGGGGTGGCTCAACACTAATTAGCAGGCAAGGGGGACTAAGAGGGGGCTGAAAAAGCCTGCATGAGATTAGCAGGCAAGGAGGATGATGAGGGGGCTACAAAACCCTGTGTGAACCCCAATGGCAGTGGGAGGGGAAGTAGCTATAAAACCCTGTGACTAGCAGGCCGGTGGGGGAAAAAGGGGGGTATGCTACCTCGTCCGCTGCCCAGTCTATCGCCGTCTGCTACACTCCATTGCTCTTCTCAGGCCCTTGGTTGACGGGCTAGGTCGCAGCTGCTCGTGTCTTTCCCCGCAGCCACATGGCCGCAGGTCCTGAAGGTTGCACCCATCCAATTTCCCTGAGCCTTAGCCCATTTGGGACCTCGATTATTCCTTGGCATCTGCCAAAAAGGAGGGAGGTGGCCCGTTTGTGTTAGGGTCCTTGAAGCTAAGAAGAGTTTGGTGATCTCAATGCACTTACTCCCAGCCGCAATCCTCAAGCTCAGGAGCACCAAGAACCCCCTCGAAAGGGGGTTCAGAAACTGTTAAAACTGCCACACCCTGGACTCAACATTCCTTTGTCACCAGACCCAAATACCAATTATAACCGAGGGATCCATGTCCTGTTGACACTCCCATGCCAATTTATAACCAACTTCAAGGACCCTAAAGCAAAGACCCGATCATGCCAGCTGCCATGACATGACCGTGCAAAAGGTATCCATATTAGACACATGTTGCTCTAAGTTTGTAGTTCACTTGATGACATTTTTCCTTTAGTCGTTCACACTGATTGTATTGGCAAACATGTCTACCTCTTTCTGTTCTCTCCTCCAGATGCAGTTTCTGGCTCGAGGGAGCCAATTTATTCTGTAGACATGCAAATTATGATTGTAGTGACCCCAGGGACTTTACCCATATCTGAGATGGTTCCCCCTTCACCCCAGGGGGCCATGCCTGAGATGGTTACCCCTCCACCCCAGAGGACCATACCTGAGATGGTTACCCCTCCACCCCAGGGGGCCATACCTGAGATGGTTACCCCTCCAAACCAGGGGGGCCATACCTGAGATGGTTACCCCTCCACACCAGGGGGCCATACCTGAGATGGTGACCCCTCTCCACCAGGGGGCCATGCCTAAGATGGTTACCCCTCCACACCAGGGGGCCATACCTGAGATGGTTACCCCTCCACACCAGGGGGCCATACCTGAGATGGTGACCCCTCTCCACCAGGGGGCCATACCTGAGATGGTGACCCCTCTCTACCAGGGGGCCATACCTGAGATGGTTACCTATTCTGAGAATTGAAAATAAGGAAACATTCTTTGGAAGCCGCCAAACGTTACTACTACTATCTATCTATCTACACATACACACACCCATTATATATATATATACAGTCATGGCCAAAAGTTTTGAGAATGACACCAAAATTATATTTTCACATGATCTGTTGGCCTCTGGTTTTATTAGTGTTTGATGTTTATATCACATACAGAAATATAATTGCAATCATATTATGAGTTCCAATAGGTTATATTGACAGTTAGAATGAGTTAATGCAGCAAGTCAATATTTGCAGTGTTGCCCCTTCTTCTTCAAGACCTCTGTAATTCTCCCTGGCATGCTCTCAATCAACTTTTGGACCAAATCCTGACTGATAGCAGTCCATTCTTGCATAATCAATGCTTGCATTTTGCCAGAATTTGTTGGTTTTTGTTTGTCCACCCGTCTCTTGATGATTGACCACAAGTTCTCAATGGGATTAAGATCTGGGGAGTTTCCAGGCCATGGACCCAAAATCTCTATGTTTTGTTCCATGAGCCATTTAGTTATCACCTTTGCTTTATGGCAAGGTGCTCCATCATGCTGGAAAAGGCATTGTTGGGCGCCAAACTGCTCTTGGACGGTTGGGAGAAGTTGCTCTTGGAGGACATTCTGGTACCATTCTGTATTCATGGCTGTGTTTTTAGGCAAGACTGTGAGTGAGCCGATTCCCTTGGCTGAGAAGCAACCCCACACATGAATGGTTTCAGGATGCTTTACAGTTGGCATGAGACAAGACTGGTGGCAGCGCTCACCTCTTCTTCTCCGAATAAGCTGTTTTCCAGATGTCCCAAACAATCGAAAAGGGGATTCATCAGAGAAAATGACTTTGCCCCAGTCCTCAGCAGTCCACTCCCTGTACCTTTTGCAGAATATCAGTCGGTCCCTGATGTTTTTTCTGGAGAGAAGTGGCTTCTTTGCTGCCCTCCTTGAAACCAGCCCTTGTTCAAAGAGTCTCCGCCTCACAGTGCGTGCAGAAGCACTCACACCAGCCTGCTGCCATTCCTGAGCAAGCTCGGCACTGCTGGTAGTAGGATCCCGCAGCTGAAACAGTTTTAAGATAAGGTCCTGGCGCTTGCTGGTCTTTCTTGGGCGCCCTGGAGCCTTTTTGACAACAATGGAAGCTCTCTCCTTGAAGTTCTTGATGATGCGATAGATTGTTGACTGAGGTGCAATCTTTGTAGCTGCGATACTCTTCCCTGTTAGGCCATTTTTGTGCAGTGCAATGATGGCTGCACGTGTTTCTTTAGAGATAACCATGGTTAACTGAAGAGAAACAATGATACCAAGAACCAGCCTCCTTTTAAAGTGTCCAGTGATGTCATTCTTACTTAATCATGACTGATTGATCGCCAGCCCTGTCCTCATCAACACCCACACCTGTGTTAATGGATCAATCACTAAAACGATGTTAGCTGCTCTTTTTAAGGCAGGACTGCAATGATGTTGAAATGTGTTTTGGGGATTAAAGTTAATTTTCTGGGCAAATATTGACTTTGCAAGTACAGTAATTGCTGTTAAGCTGATCACTCTTTGACATTCAGGAGTATATGCAAATTGCCATTACAAAAAATGAAGCAGTAAACTTTGGAAAAATTACTATTTGTCTCATTCTCAATACTTTTGGCCATGACTGTACATATACACACACCTACATACCTACCCACACACCCACTTATACGTACATACCCTTTTTATTGTGTCTATGTATTATATAGATATGTAAAATGACTAGAAACAGTATATATATACAACAGCTTGTTCTAAAGTTTAAATGTAGGTTTCTTTCACTAATAAACCCTACACCATGTAAGTAGATATGTAACTTGTAAACTCTAAGGTATATAACAGGTTGATACTGAAAGCTATAACATCATACCCGCCCCCATCGGGTGAGATAGAAATATAGCATGTAGGTCTAATATTAGCCACTGGCAGCCCTAAGTGAATGTGCGGAAGACTGAAAGGTCTGTACCCCAGTCCTTCACTCTACCTACATACAATCATGAGAGACTGGGCTGAAAATTTGGCCCACAATGTATCCTCTAGAGGTGGGTGCAGCCTCACACTGGCAGTGCCCCCTAACTGCCCACCATATGCTGAGTTATTAGTGTCCACTTACTGTTCCGCCATATGCTGAGTTATTAGTGTCCACTCACTGCTCCACCATGTGCTGAGTTATTAGCGTCCACTCGCTGCACCGCCATGTTCGGTGTTATTACTAAAATATTTAATTATTTCTATATGACAAAAACAGATATGACAATGCTCCAGGTAATCCACTGTCTTGTGCTCTCTACAACCATAGATAATGTAAAATAAGCCCCTTGTGGGTATACACTGATTATATATAAAGGAAAATAACCTGTACCACAGGATCTGTATACACAAAACACAGCACATATATAGTGAGTGTTACGGATCTGGGTGGTGGAACCTCTGTGCTGCGGTGCAAGGAGGAACCAGAGCGACGTAACTAGGTATCAACTCGGACTGACCAAGGTCGCACGGCAGCTCAATCGACTCCGTGAACCAGGGAAGGACCGAACAGAGGGACCAGGTGCTACTCTGGACCAGTCCTTGTATGAGAGCAGGTGACTCCCACGGGTCAGAAGGCAGGGACTGACCGGTACAGCAGATGAGCACGGCAGGCAGGCTGACGGGTGATCCGGGAAGACAGACTGGCAGACACGACGGGTAACTGGCAGGAGCCTCCAGGTAGGCTGGCTGGTAGGCACGGCAGGTAACTGGTACGTTCTCCGGGTAGGCAGGCAAGCCTGGCCCATAGACAGACTGGTGGGTTTGGGCCGTAGGCAGACCGTCGGGCTGGAGAGTGTGGTCGTAGAGAGGAAAGCCGAGGACAGTCCAGTGTATGAAATCCGATTGGAAAAAGGGGACAGAATAGTCCATCAGAATTTATTACTACCCTGTGATTATCTCCCACCACAACAAAGACTTCCCAGAAGCAGTCTGACATCGACCGAGATCGACTAAGAGACCACTACAGATTGAAGCTCCGGTGGTGGATAGTGACCTTGAAAGTTCCAATGAAGAAGAGCACACCGTTGTATTTCTCGGACTGGCAAGAAGAGGGATGTACCATCCTCAGGAGAGTGAACTAAGTCCCGAGGCTCCAGAGTTTGTACTAAGGAGTAGAGATGAAGTATAATTCAGATCTGATGATCGAACACCCTGAAGAGACCGATCGACACTCAGGAGGAGCGGAATTACCAGACCGTGTGGAAACAGGTGATTCAGGAGAAGTACAGGAACTTACAGAGGCAGCTCCAAGAGCATCTGAGGAAGCACGGGAAATGAGTGTGGCGGAAGAAACTCCTGTGACCGTAGAACCCGTGGTATCTGAGGAACAACCCACCAGGAGGATGTCAACTCGAGAAGTGAGGAGGCCTGTGATGTTGAAGTATTAGACACTTGGTGAACCGAGTCAAGTGCCAAGGACTGTCGACTGGAAACAGGTATCTCTGCCTACGAACCAGGTAAGCCCACTAGAGTGGTATTCACCACCGAGAGGCAGTATGGATGATGTTGCCTGGTGGAAAGACTTGTTTTCATGCTTTGATTTTCTTTAAAAGACTTTGTTAAGGCCTAGAGAAAGAGAGCTGGTTGAAGATGTACAAAAAGCTCTAGCTGAAGAGACGCTGATTGTTTTAACTGTGTTAATTGTTTGTTTCTTACAGGAGTCCTACAAGAAAAAGGTCATAAGAATAGGTTGTTATTAGTGTTGAGCGAACATGCTCGACTCTGCTCGGTACTCGCCCGAGCATCACGCTACTCGGGATGTTCGGCGAGCACCGAGCATTTCCGGGTTACTCGGGCGGGAGCTCGGGTCTCCGCCCTGCATGTTTGGCGCTCTTTACAGAGCCAATGAACATGCAGGGATTGCCAGCCAGTCACTGTAATGCTGCAGCCATGTTGGTTGTGGGCATTACAGTGATTGGCTGGCCGCACAGCGTCACCTCGAGTATTTAAAACGGGGCGCCGCCATCTTGGACACAGTCGCTCCGGATTAGACAGTGTAGGGACAGCGCTGCTGATTTAGGGAGAGATATAAACTGCGAAATAGTTAGTGTAGGGTCTGTAAAGGCTGCCAGAACAAACAAACAGTCCTTTTCAGGACTAATATCCATCCCAGATACCAGGCAGGCAGGCTGTATAGGAGACACAGTGGTTATACCAGCAAACGCTGCATTACAGTCCTTTGTGCTCCTGTTACTGAAATTGCTGGACTTATCACCAGGTGTCGGGGGCCAGGAAAAATCCTTTTTTTTTCATCTAAATCCTCCTTTTTTTTCCCTCCTTCACACTGTACAAATACCCGTCTTATTAACCTTTTGGTGTGTCACCCCCCCTCCCCCCCAAAAAAAAAGCGTGTCTCTGATTTTTCAGACACAAATATAACTGTTGAAAATAGTCTGGTGTAGGCTAGAGAAACAGAAGTGTTGTTTTGCACTTCCACGGTTCAAACCTCTGTATTATCCATTTTGGGCCATTTGTATCTAAAAAAAAAAACAGTTTGAGTGTGTCGCTCACTGTTCAGCCGCAAATATCTCTATTTAAAAAAGTCTGGTATACCCCAGTAAACAATAACTGTGTTTTTTGCCATCCCACGGTAAAAAATCTCTATTATTCAGGTTTTGGTAGTTTTTTTCCGTAAAGAAAAACAGTAGTGTCTCCTGACTGTTGTGACACAAAAATATATCTGTTGAAAATAGTCTTGTGTAGGCCTGACATCTCAGTGTGTTTCGCAGTTCCACGGGTCAAATCGCTGTACTATCCAGTTTTGGGCCTTTGGTATCTAAAAAAAAAGCAGTTTGAGTGTGTCGCTCACTGTTCAGCCGCAAATATCTCTATTTAAAAAAGTGTGGTATACCCCAGTAAACAATAACTGTGGTTTTGCCATCCCACGGTAAAAAATCTCTATTATTCAGCTTTTGGTAGTTTTTTCCGTAAAGAAAAACAGTAGTGTCTCCTGACTGTTGTGACACAAAAATATATCTGTTGAAAATAGTCTTGTGTAGGCCCGACATCCCAGTGTGGTTTCGCAGTTCCGCGGGTCAAATCGCTGTACTATCCAGTTTTGGGCCTTTGGTATCTAAAAAAAAAGCAGTTTGAGTGTGTCGCTCACTGTTCAGACGCAAATATCTCTATTTAAAAAAGTGTGGTATACCCCAGTAAACAATAACTGTGGTTTTCCTCTTCCACGGTTCTAATCTACTCTTTATTACCCTTTGTCCATTGATAGTGCAAGTGTAAGCTATTTTACTGCATTTACAATGGGCAAGGCGCGTGGCAAGGGACGTGGAAGTGGACGTTCTGGTGATGGTTCGTGCAGAAGACGGGGCCGTGGCCAAGGTGAAAATTTGCCACAACCAACAGCCACATCTTCTCGCTCCCACTTCTTGACCGAATTACTAGGGAAGCACAGAACAACACCAGTATTGAGAACTGATCAGTGTGAACAGGTTATTAATTGGATAGCAGATAATACTTCCAGTTACCTGGGCACCACCACCTCCGGTCTGTCTTCCGCACGGTCAACTCTTAGTAGCCGTGAGTCTCGACCGCATACTCCTCCTCACCCTGATGCTCCTTCCTCCCACCATGCCGAGTGTCGTCAGACAGCAAGTGATCCCACACTTGGACACTCTGAAGAGCTGTTCACTGGTCCATTTCCATATTTGGGCCCCTCGCCTGATACGCTTGAAGTGGTGGAAGAGGAGATCCCATGTTGCGATGCCCAAATATTTGAACAGCCACGGCCACAGGAAGTCGACGTTGGCAATCTGTCACAAGAGGTGGACGATGACGAGACACAATTGCCAGGAAGTGAGGAGGAGGATCGTGGTGCGCAAGTGGAAGAGGAGGAGGTGGTGAATGATCTAGTAACTGACCCAACGTGGAAGGAAGACATGCAGAGTGAGGCCAGCAGCACACAGGGGGAGGGAGGCAGAGTACCCCAACAGGCAGGACGAAGCAGTGTGGTGGCCGCAGACAGAAGGCAGGCAACCGTTCCCCGTAACACCAACACGAGGGACGTTGCCAGTACAAGCGGTAGGTCTTCCAGAGTCTGGAATTTTTTTAAAGACTCTGCTGATAACCCCAAAAAGGCCATATGTTCAACCTGCCATGCCAGCATCAGCAGGGGTGACAAAACTACCAGCCTGACCACCACCAGCATGATCAGGCACATGGCAGCAAAGCACCCGACTTTGTGGGGCGAAACCCAGGGTCCACGACCAGTGTCAGCGGGTGTCACCACTGCTTCTTCCACTGTTGTGCGTGCAATAGAACCCCCTGTTGTGTGTGCAAGGCAATCCCCTGTCCATACTGCATGTAAAGATGCCCCCTCCTCTCAGTCTTCACTTGTTATGGCAGTTTCTCAAGAAACAGCATCAACGTCCACGTCCACGTCCCACCGCAGCGTTCAATTGTCCATATCCCAGACCTTTGAACGAAAGCGGAAATTCGCAGCTAACGCCCCACAGGCCACAGTCCTAAATTCGCACATTTCACGACTGCTTGCATTGGAAATGCTGCCTTTTAGGCTGGTGGAGACGGAATCCTTCCGCAATCTTATGGCGGTGGCCGTCCCTCGGTACTCGGTCCCCAGCCGACACTATTTTGCCCGGTGTGCCATCCCCGCACTACACAAGCACGTGTCCCAAAGCATCTGCCGTGCCCTCAACAACGCAGTTACTGGGAGAGTCCACCTGACAACGGACATGTGGACAAGTGCTTGTGGCCAGGGACGGTACATCTCTCTGACGGCACACTGGGTAAACATAGTGGAAGCCGGGACCCAGTCGGACCTTGGGACGGAACACATCCTCCCCACACCGAGGATTGCGGGCCCTATGTCAGTCAGAGTTGCCCCCACAGTGTACAGCTCCTGCGCATCCTCCTCCTCCTCCTCATGTTCAGCCTCCATCTCAGATATCACCACATCAGTTACAAGCTGGAAGCATTGCAGTACTGCCTCCGCCAAGCGGCAACAGGCTGTGCTGAAACTCATAAGCTTAGGTGATAAACCTCACACTGCTTGTGAGTTGTGGACAGCTGTGAAAGAGCAGGCAGATCTGTGGCTCAGACCGCTGAACCTACATCCCGGCATGGTCGTGTGTGACAATGGCCATAACCTGGTGGCGGCTCTGAGGCGAGGTGAGATCACACACGTACCATGCCTGGCTCATGTGCTTAACCTCGTGGTTCAGCGGTTTCTTAAATCGTACCCCGAGTTGCCAGATCTGCTCGTGAAAGTACGCCGCCTGTCAGCTCATTTTCGCAAGTCGGCTACAGCTTCCGCCGCCCTTGCTGTGTTGCAGCAGCGTTTGCAGCTTCTGGCACACCGACTGGTGTGTGATGTCCCCACAATTGGAACTCTACCCTCCACATGTTGCAAAGGATTTGTGAGCAGAAGAGAGCAGTTGTGGAGTACCAGCTGCAACAAGGCCGTAGATATTCAGGTCAGACTCCACACATAAGACCTCAGGAGTGGACCTGGATGTCTGACATATGTACCATCCTGACAAACTTTGAGGAGGCCACCAAGATGGTGAGTGGCGATGACGCCATCATTAGTGTCAGCATCCCACTGGTCTGTCTTTTGCAACGCTCTCTGCAGAGAATTAAAGAGGAGGCATTGCAGCCAGAGTATGATGAGATGGATCAAGAAGCCGTAGCGGGCGATTACACACAACCCAGCCTCATCTCATCCCAACGTGCATTGGGGGACAATGAGGGAGAGGAGGAGGAGGAGGAGGAAGAACAGGAGCTGCTATCATGCGTTGTAGACGGTAGTACCTGTACAAGTGTCATACCGTCGGTTCAGCGTGGGTGGCCTGAGGACAGGGGGGAGGAGGAAGAGGAGGAGGAGGAGGAGAGCATGGTCAGTCGTCATCTTGGTGAGGACACGGAAATCTTGCCCGTTACCAGTCTGGCACGCATGGCTGACTTTATGTTACGCTGCCTTAACCGTGACCCTCGCGTTGTCAAAATGTTGGGTGACAGTCATTACTGGTTGGTGACACTTGTAGACCCCCGCTACAAGGAGAACTTTCACTCTCTTATTCCTGAGGTGGAGAGGTCTACAAAAATGGGGCAATACCAGAAGGCCCTTGCTGCAGAACTCTTAAAAAAATTCCCATCTGAACACGCTAGCGGCAGAGGTCACAGTTCGTTGCCCAACCAAGGCGTACAGGCGAGAGAGATGCAACTCCAATCCAGCAGAGGCAGGGGAACACTGTCAACGTTCTGGGACAGTTTTCTGACACCCGCCCAGCTTACAGGTCCTGAGGCGCGGGGTACTCTCACAAGGAGTGGAAAGTTTCAAAAGATGGTGAGGGAGTACCTTGCCGATCGTACCAGCGTCCTCCGTGATTCCTCTGTGCCTTTTAATTATTGGGTATCCAAGCTGGACACTTGGAATGAACTCGCTCTGTACGCCTTAGAGGTCCTGGCCTGCCCTGCCGCTAGCGTGTTATCGGAGCGTGTTTTTAGTGCCGCTGGGGGAATTATAACTGATAAGCGCACTCGCCTGTCAATTGACAATGCTGACAAGCTGACCCTTATCAAAATGAACAAGGGCTGGATTGTGCCAGACTTCTCATCACCACCAAATGACAGCAGAGTAACATAAAGTCAAATCCACTGTGTTATTTCGGGAGGTGTATTCACATGCACCGCTTCACACCCACACATGGGTATACGCTTCCTCGTTTCGGCTGTTTTATCTTCTTCTCCTTATCCTCAGCCTCCACCACCACTATACCACCAGGGTGCCAGCATTGCAAGTTCCTCCGTCCTTATTTTTGGCAGCTTTTGCTTGCAAGGCATAAGCAAATACTATGGGACACCCACTCCCCAATAATGGGACTTATGTTTGCAATATGCTGTACTGCATGGCTCTTGTAAGGGGCATTGCAAGTTGCTCCGTCCTAATTTTTGGCAGCTTTTGCTGGGAAAGCATAAGCAAATACTATGGGACACCAACTCCCCAATAATGGGACTTATGTTTGTAATATGCTGTACTGCATGGCTCTTGTAAGGGGCATTGCAAGTTGCTCCGTCCTAATTTTTGGCAGCTTTTGCTGGGAAAGCATAAGCAAATACTATGGGACACCCACTCCCCAATAATGGGACTTATGTTTGTAATATGCTGTACTGCATGGCTCTTGTAAGGGGCATTGCAAGTTGCTCCGTCCTAATTTTTGGCAGCTTTTGCTGGGAAAGCATAAGCAAATACTATGGGACACCCACTCCCCAATAATGGGACTTATGTTTGTAATATGCTGTACTGCATGGCTCTTGTAAGGGGCATTGCAAGTTGTTCCGTCCTAATTTTTGTCAGCTTTTGCTGGGAAAGCATAAGCAAATACTATGGGACACCCACTCCCCAATAATGGGACTTATGTTTGTAATATGCTGTACTGCATGGCTCTTGTAAGGGGCATTACAAGTTGCTCCGTCCTAATTTTTGGCAGCTTTTGCTGGGAAAGCATAAGCAAATACTATGGGACACCCACTCCCCAATAATGGGACTTATGTTTGTAATATGCTGTACTGCATGGCTCTTGTAAGGGGCATTGCAAGTTGCTTCATCCTAATTTTTGGCAGCTTTTGCTGGGAAAGCATAAGCAAATACTATGGGACACCCACTCCCCAATAATGGGACTTATGTTTGTAATATGCTGTACTGCATGGCTCCTGTAAGGGGCATTGCAAATTGCTCCGTCCTAATTTTTGGCAGCTTTTGCTGGGAAAGCATAAGCAAATACCATGGGACACCCACTCCCCAATAATGGGACTTATGTTTGTAATATGCTGTACTGCATGGCTCTTGTAAGGGGCATTGCAAGTTGTTCCGTCCTAATTTTTGGCAGCTTTTGCTGGGAAAGCATAAGCAAATACTATGGGACACCCACTCCCCAATAATGGGACTTATGTTTGTAATATGCTGTACTGCATGGCTCTTGTAAGGGGCATTGCAAGTTGCTCCGTCCTAATTTTTGGCAGCTTTTGCTTGGAAAGCATAAGCAAATACCATGGGACACCCACTCCCCAATAATGGGACTTATGTTTGTAATATGCTGTACTGCATGTGACGCGCCCCCTGGGCTGTACTGCATGGCTCTTGTAAGGGGCATTGCAAGTTGTTCCGTCCTAATTTTTGGCAGCTTTTGCTGGGAAAGCATAAGCAAATACTATGGGACACCCACTCCCCAATAATGGGACTTATGTTTGTAATATGCTGTACTGCATGGCTCTTGTAAGGGGCATTGCAAGTTGCTCCGTCCTAATTTTTGGCAGCTTTTGCTTGGAAAGCATAAGCAAATACCATGGGACACCCACTCCCCAATAATGGGACTTATGTTTGTAATATGCTGTACTGCATGTGACGCGCCCCCTGGGCTGTGTGTACACGTGTGTGGGATACCCGGTGCCGGGTCTCTGGGGTCTGTAGTCTCCGTGGCGGTGACCCGGTCCCGTGGCTCAGGCTGGTCAAACCAGTGGCAGTCTTTCTTAGGTTTTGAGGTTAATTGTCCGACTGCGCCACCCGTGGATTGCGGTCAGGGAGTACCACCGCTGCGAGGCAGACCGCTGAGGCTGGTGTTGTGTGCGCAGCATAGAATGGGATAACTCCCCTCGGGAGGAGTATAGCCTCAGGGCAGTGAGTGTGGATGATGGGGGTGATGGTGCACGAGCACAGCAGGAATGACTCAGAGTCTTTGCAGTGCAGTTCAGGGTCTTTACTGATGATTATAAGGTAGACCCTCCCGGGAGTACTGGCTAGCATAAGAGGCCTGGTCAGTCTGTGAGCAAGCAGGAGTTCCCCTGGCCAGGTGGAGTTGTAGGCCTCCTCGTCTGTCTGCACTCTTACTGGCTACCTTGTTGTAAGCGGGTAGAAGTAGCCCACGTCCCTGAGTGTACCATGTAGTGCTCACCCGTATGGCTGGTGACTTGGGGCCTTCTGTTAGCCTCCGCTCCACGACGGCGGTGCTGGTCCCTTGCTTGTGACTGAGCCTTCGGGCTTCTATGGCCAGAGGACCTGAAATCCCCTGCCGGCTGGTTTCTGCTGCTGGATATATAAGTCCTCACAGCTTCGGACTCCTGTGTCCGGTTCCTATTGTCTTCTGCCAGGGAGAGCTCTGCTCAGCTTCCAGCCCCTGGTCTTTAGCTCCTAGCTCCTACAGAGCTCCTTGCTGTTACTTTCCCTTGCTCTCACTCTGACTCTGACTGTTCTCTGACTCACTCAACCCCGCCCCAGATCCAGTTTATAAGGGCAGAATTCTCCCCTCCCAGGATTGGGGCAGGAGGATGTTGCATGTTTAAGGGATCCTGACCAGGAAACCTCCCACTTGCTCTCCGACGTAATATCTCTATTACTGTGGTGACCAGACCCCTGGGGTGCCACACATGGCTCTTGTAAGGGGCATTGCAGTTCCTCATAATTTTTGGAAAGCCTTCCATTCACTGCTTAGGCCAACAGTGCAAGGGAGACCCAGTTGCTATAAATGGAAAAAAAGGTTTAGTTAACGCCCTCTGACCTCCATGTCATTTCCAAGGGGCATTGGAGTGGCTCGAAATTTTTGGCAGGCATTGCACTCACTGTATGCCCTATAACTGTGTAGCCGAATCGCTCCTTTTGTTACAGAAACATATCCTACAAGACATATCTGGTTGACTGGCCTGATATTGATGTGAATGGTCCCTGTTCCTCCTGCTCTTTCTCCTTTGCCACTACCTCATCCATCATTTATCACCTGAAGCTTTGTTTTAACGGGAGTCATAGAACTTGAATAGTAGCAGGAAAACATCCAGCAATCCTCGGAGGAGGTAGGATATGCGCCAAAACGCTGACCACCTCAGGCCTAGCCGCTACTACATACATGCGCTTGCATTACAACAAAACAAAGCAGATGCTAACTTCTATCATCCTCATCATGCTCCTCACCTTGGCACTCTCAACTCCCCTGATGGAGAAGCCAGGGCCCACCGGAGGAGTCTGGTTGTCTGGTGGGCTCGGCCAATGCTGCCCTAAAGCAAGCCAGGCTAAGAAAAGTGTGGGAAAGGTTACCGGGACAAATAGGGGTGGCTGGGGACCGAGTATGGACACCCGGCCACCCCCTGGAGGCTGGGGAGCAAGCGGGGACACCCGGCCACCAGGCGGCTGGGGACTGAGTATGGATACCAGGCCGCCGACACAGCCATGGCGTGGTGGCCAGATTCTGCCTCCACATGCCTAAAAGGCCCAATTTAAAGTGCAAGCAAGCAGTATGGTATTGCAGCCTGGGGGTGGGTGGGTGGCAGGCTGCATACTTGCGCTTGCATTGCAAGGAATGGGAGAGGTACAATTGAACACTGCCCTGGGACAAGGACTTGAATGGGGATAGTTGCAAGTCTGCAACGACAGGTGCAAGGTGGGAGGCATCTTCGCATGTACCATGAACAGGGTTTTGGCATGCACACACTACAGCGGAATAGGCTCTCCTTCCCACTAAATGCACTGGGGAGGGCACAGGTAATGTTTTGGTATACGCGCTTAATCTTATGTATAAGGCACACCAGGACAAATATGGGCGGCTGGGGACTGAGTATGGATACCTCGCTGCCGAAGCAGCCACGAGGTAGTGGCCAGCTTCGGCCTCCTCCAAACTAAAAGGCCCCATTTCAAGTGCAAGCTAGCAGTATGGAATTGCAGTCTGGGGGTGGGTGGGTGGGTGGCAGGCTGCACACTTACACTTGCATTAAAAGAAAACATAGAAGATGCTAACTTCTGTCATCATCATCATGCTCCTCACCTTGGCACTCTCAACTCCACCGATGGAGAAGTCAGGGCCCACCGGACGAGTCTGGTTCTCTGGTGGGCTCGTCCAATGCTGCCTAAAGCAGGCCGGGCTAAGAAAAGTGTGTGGGGGGATGTTCCAAGGAGAAATAGGGGCGGCTGGGGACCGTTTATGGACACCCGGCTGCCCCCAGGCGGCTGGGGACCGTGTGTGGACACCCGGCCGCGGGGCGGCTGGGGACCGAGTATAGACACCCGGCCGCCGGGCGGCTGGGGACTGAGTATGGATTCCAGGCCGCCAACACAGCCATGACGTGGTGGCCAGATTCCGCCTCCACATGCCTAAAAGGCCCAATTTCAATTTCAAGTTCAAGCAAGCAAGCAGTATGGTATTGCAGCCTGGGGGTGGGTGGGTGGCAGGCTGCATACTTGAGCTTGTATTGCAAGGAATGGGGGAGGTACAATTGAACACTGCCCTGGGACTAGAACTTGCATGGGGATAGTTGCAAGTCTGCATCTTCTGATGCGGTAAGGATCACTTATGATGGGCACACTTTTAGACAGTGACCTGGGAGTCAGAGATGCTTCCAGGGGTCTTCCCCATGCTGTTCCCTTGTCTTTTCAGCACTTTATGCATGTGTCACACAGCACATGGCCAGGTAAGGTTGTAAAATGTTAAAATGACATTTCACGGTGAATGCATTTGTCATAGTTGAAAGCAATACAAAAGTGCAAAAACGCATAAAAAATGCTACTTGTGAACATAGCCGAAGGTGTGGAGGAGTATTTTTGTTTTTGGTCATTTATTTTAACTTATACACAAGTCTTTTCCCTGGAAAGGATGTTCCTTAACTAGTGTTGAGCATTCCGATACTGAAATATCGGGTATCGGCCGATATTCGCGGTATCGGAATTCCGATACTTAATTCCGATACTTTTACAATATCGAATACCGGAATCGGAAGTTCCCATAATGCCTGCGCTCTGCAGTGTCTCTGAAGTATGACAAGCTGGATGGCAGCGCTCAGCTGAGATCCAGCCTGTCATCAGAATGCCATCCCAGCGTGGGAGAATTCTCCTGATCGTTTAAAAGCCGGCGGGCGGTAAAAAGCCGCCGGCTTTTAAACAATCACACAGCCCCATACTGCTTCCCCGCAGCCTCCCACCCCGATCCTCCGCTCCCCTCGCCACCTCCCATCCCGATCGTAAGTTAGGACCGGGCGGGGAGCGCAGCACCAAGGAGCGGGGAGCGAAGGACCCGGGCGGGGAAGCCGGCAGTGAAATGACTTCACCGCCGGCTTTCCCGTTCTGTGCTGCGCTTTCCCGCCGGTTATTTCAAATGAACAGCTGAGGTATCAGGTGATACTGATCAGCTGTTCATTTGAAGTAGCCGCGGTGCCCTCAGAGCGTTCACGTGAGTTCATGCTTGACTGCATTGCATGAACTCACATGAACTTTCCCACGGCCGCACAGGTCAGCCTCACCTCCCAGACGATCAGCCCGTCATGATTGGTGTGTGTGGGTGTCTGTGCGTGTGTCTGCGAGTGTGTGCGGGGTGTCTGTGCGTGTGTCTGCGAGTGTGTGCGGGGTGTCTGTGCGATGTCTGCGGGTGTGTGCGATGTCTGCGGGTGTGTGCGGTGTCTGTGCGATGTGTGCGGGTGTGTGCGGGTGTGCGCGGTGTCTGTGCGATGTCTGCGGTGTCTGTGCGATGTCTGCGAGTGTGTGCGGTGTCTGTGCGATGTCTGCGGGTGTGTGCGGTGTCTGTGCGATGTCTGCGAGTGTGTGCGGTGTCTGTGCGATGTCTGCGGGTGTGTGCAGGCAGACATAGGCCGATGTGACACTACTACTCCCATCGGCCTATGTCTGTCCCCCGTCCACTCGTGCCAGCAGGATCAGCTCGATGGGAGCAGTAGTTCCCATCAGCCTGATCCTGCTATTTAAATTGCCCTACTGTGTCCCCAATAAATTTTAAATACATTTCATTGGTGGCCAGTGGTTACCTAAAATAAATTAGTTTATACATTACCTGTCCCCGCCGATCGCCACCTAAAATAAAGTAAAAAATAAAAAACTACACCTATACTCACCTAGACACCTAATTCCCCGAAGCTATCGATCTCCTGTAATAAAATATAAAATAATAAACCACAACCTTATCCTTACCCCTCCGTAGTAGTCCACGAGTGTCCCACGATGATCTCCAGTTTAGAGCAGCCACATAGACTGTGACCGCTCTGAACCGCTGCCGCCGCTAGAATGATGGGGCCGTAAAGCAGCCCCGTCATTGCATAAGCGGGTTCGCCGGAGTTCAGGCAGCGCTGCTCCGGTTAGCTCCTTTACGGCCCTGCAGTATCGTGAGAAATTCCCACGGTACAGCAGTGCCGTAAAGGAGGTCTCCGGAGCTGCGCTGCCTGAATGCACTCCGGTGACCTCAGTCAGTGGCTCCCGCTGCCGGGAGCGGACGTGTTCCCGGCAGCGTGAGCTTACAGCAGCCATGCACAGCTGTCACCATCTCCAGATGTGACAGCTGTGCATGGGAGATCAGCGCAGGAACGTGGACAGGTAACTATTTTTTTTTAGTAAACTAAGAATTAAATAAAATGGTGTGTTTTATTTCAAATAAATTATTTTTTTCTGGGTGTAGTGTGTTTTTTCTTTTTAACACTTTGTAGGTTAGTAATGGGGGTGTCTTATAGACGCCCATCATTACTAACCTGGGCTTCATGGCAGCTGGCGCTGACATGAACCCCAACCCTATTACCCCCTGCCACCGCACCAGGGCAGCGTGGAAGAGCGAGGCTAAGTGCCAGAGTTGGCGCATCCTATGGATGCGCCATTTCTGGGGCGGCTGACGGCTGGTGTTTCTAGCCTGGGAGGGGGCCAATATTCATGGCACCCTTCCTGGGCTATTAATATCAGCCCCCAGCTGTCTGCCTAGCCTTTGCTAGCTATTAAATAGGGGGTACATTTTTTTGGGGGGGTCCCCCATTTTAATAGCTAGTAAAGGCTAGGTATTCAGCTGGGGGCTGATATTAGTAGTCTGGGAAGCTCCGTGGGTATTACCCACTTCCCAGGCTTCAAACATCTGCCCCAGCCGTCTGCTTAACCTCTGGTAGAGCCTAAAATTATGGGGGATCCCACGCCAATTTTTTTTTAAATAAATCCTTTATTTTAACACTAAATGACATTTGAGGAGTTAATAAAGATGCAGTCCCTAAATTATTATTTATTTTTTAATTAATTTTTCCCAAAAATTTTGACGTGGGCTTTGCCATATTTTTGTATGCCAGCCAGGTACAGCATCCAGCTTCTATGAACGCGCCATTTTCCGGGGTGGCTGCGGACTGCAATTTGCACCGGGAGGGGGGGGCAGAAAGCTTGGGCCTCCCTGCGCTGCAGATTCCATCCCCCAGCTGCCTAGTTGTACCTGGCTGGACACACAAATAGGGAGAAGCCCCACGTATTTTTTTTTAAATTATTTCAGGAAATTCATGAAATAATAAAAAAAAAATTGATGTGGGGCTTCGCCCTATATTTGTGTCCAGCCAGGTACAGCAGGCAGGAACGGGCTGCGCCCAACCACCAGCTGCCTATTTGTACCTGGCCGGACACAACAATATAGGGAAGCCCTTTTTTTAAAAAATTATTTCATGAAATAATTTAAAAAAAATTGACGTGGGGCTTCGCACTATATTTGTGTCCAGCCAGGTACAGCAGGCAGGAACGGGCTGCCCCCAACCACCAGCTGCCTATTTGTACCTGGTTGGACACAACAATATAGGGAAGCCCTTTTTTTCTTAATTATTTCATGAAATAATTAAAAAAAAAAATACGTGGGGCTTCGCCCTATTTTTGAGTCCAGCCAGGTACAACTAGGCAGCTGGGGGCTGGAATCCGCAGCGCAGGGAGGCCCAAGCTTTCTGGGCCCCAACCGCTGCAAATTGCAGTCCGCAGCCACCCCGGAAAATGGTGCGTTCATAGAAGCGCCATCTTCTGGCGCTGTACCCAACTCATCCAGGGCCCTGGTGCGGTGGCTCACTGGGTAATAAAGGGGTTAAGGTCAGCTTGGCATTATCAGCTGGCCCTAAGCCCGAAATTCATGGGGTCACGCCAAGATTAGACATGACCACCATGAATTTCTAGTAAAGTATTTTAAAAAAAACACAACACCCAGAAAAAAGTCCTTTAATTGAAATAAACACACAATTCTTTATTGTTCTAAATTAAACTATACTTACCATCACGCCCATTCCAGCTGAAGCCAACGATCTCCTGCAATAAAAGAAAAATAATAAAGCAACCTCATCCTTACCTTTCCATGGTTCCCACGACAGCTTCAGCTCTGCTACATCGAGATGACAGGCTGGACCGCAGCAGAACGCTGCCATCCAGCCTGTCATCCCGCAGACACTGAGAAGCGCAGGCATGCTTGCGCTCCTCAGTGTCTCTCTGTGACGGCATCCAGATGAGCCGAGGTCATGTCCAATGAACTCGGCTCACCTCATGCACGTCACTGACAGCGTGGGAAAATTCTCCTGCACTCAGCGCTTCAGCGTGAGAATTTTCCCACGCTGTCAGTGACATGAATGAGGTGAGGTCATGTCCAATGAACTCAGTTCACCTCATGCACGTCACTGACAGCGTGGGAAAATTCTCACGCTGAAGCGCTGAGTGCAGGAGAATTCTCCCACGCTGTCAGTGACGTGCATGAGGTGAGCTGAGTTCATTGGACATGAACTCGGCTCATCTGGATGCCGTCACAGAGAGACACTGAGGAGCGCAAGCATGCCTGCGCTTCTCAGTGTCTGCGGGATGACAGGCTGGATGGCAGCGTTCTGCTGCGATCCAGCCTGTCATCTCGATGTAGCAGAGCTAAAGCTGTCCTGGGAACCATGGAAAGGTAAGGATGAGGTTGCTTTATTATTTTTCTTTTATTGCAGGAGATCGTTGGCTTCAGCTGGAATGGGCGTGATGGTAAGTAGAGTTTAATTTAGAACAATAAAGAATTGTGTGTTTATTTCAATTAAAGGACTTTATTCTGGGTGTTTGTGTTTTTTTTTTTTAACTTTGACTATGCGGTTAGTAATGGGGGTGTCTTATACACGCCTCTCCATTACTAACCTGGGCTTGATGTCAGCTGGCATTATAAGCTGACATCAACCCCAGCCCTATTACCCCACTGCCACCGCTACAGGGCAGTGGGAAGAGTGAGGCTAAGTGCCAGAATTGGCGCATCCTATGGATGCGCCATTTCTGGGGCGGCTGACGGCTGGTGTTTCTAGCCTAGGAGGGGGCCAATATTCATGGCACCCTTCCTGGGCTATTAATATGAGCCCCCAGCTGCCTGCCTAGCCTTTGCTAGCTATTAAATTAGGGGGGACCCCACGTCATTTTTTTGAGGGGGTCCCCCATTTTAATAGCTAGTAAAGGCTAGGTATTCAGCTGGGGGCTCATATTAGTAGCCTGGGAAGCTCCGTGGGTATTACCCCCTTCCCAGGCTTCAAACATCTGCCCCAGCCGTCTGCTTAACCTCCGCTAGAGACTAAAATTAAGGGGAACCCCACACCATTTTTTTTGTAAATAAATCCTTTATTTTAACACTAAATGACAAGTACAGTAATCAACACTGTCACTGTACTTCATATATATGTGACTGACATGTTTCTATCTATCTAATCTATGTATGATTCTCTATTCCTTCTATTCTAAATTGTCGGGTACCGATGCTGAATTGCCGGCTGGGTTTTTTAAAGAGACGGTACATGAAAACACTATTATATTTTTAAATAAATCCTTTACACTAAATGACAAGTACAGTAAGCAACACTGTCACTGTACTTCATATATATGTGACTGACATGTTTCTATCTATCTAATCTATGTGTGAAGCTCTATTCTGTCTGTTATAAATTGTCGGGTACCGCTGCTGAATTGCCGGCCGGCTTTTTTAAAGAGACAATGCATGAAAACACAATTATTTTTTTAAATAAATCCTTTACACTAAATGACAAGTACAGTAAGCAACACTGTCACTGTACTTCATATATATGTGACTGACATGTTTCTATCTATCTAATCTATGTGTGAAGCTCTTTTCTGTCTGTTATAAATTGTCGGGTACCGCTGCTGAATTGCCGGCCGGCTTTTTTAAAGAGACAGTGCATGAAAACACAATTATTTTTTTAAATAAATCCTTTACACTAAATGACAAGTACAGTAAGCAACACTGTCACTGTACTTCATATATATGTGACTGACATGTTTCTATCTATCTAATCTATGTGTGAAGCTCTATTCTTTCTGTTGTAAATTGTCTGGTACCGGTGTATGCCGCTGATGAATTGCCGGCTTTTCGCGTAATACATTCTACATTATTCTTAGTTGTTTTACTTCATGTAGAATTAACCTACAAGGAAAGAAAGGGTTTATTTTCATTCCGATATTTGTGTCCCATTGACTTGCATTGGTTTCCGGTATCGGAATAGGCGATATCCGATACTTTTTGGGTATCGGTCCGATCCAATCCGATACGATATTTCCTGATATCGGAAGGTATCGCTCAACACTCTCCTTAACATATTTCACAGGAAAAAAGTTTCACTTTCGTTTTTGAACGTTTTATTGTGAGCCTGTAAAAGTGGCTTAATACCTCTGACCACGTTGTTGACAGCAGTGACCTGGGGGTCAGAAATGCTTCCTGGGGCGATCCCCATGCTGTCCCCATGTCATTTGAGCACTGTCACTATCGTTTTGGGCACTTGTTAGGCTTTTAAAAGACTGCCGGGGGTGCCACCGCAAAAATGCTCGAGTCTCCCATAGACTAACATTGGGCTCGTTGCTCGGGTCGAGCACCCGAGTATCACGGCGAGCTCGGCTCGAGCTTCGAGCACCCGAGCATTTTAGTGCTCGCTCAACACTAGTTGTTATCAATGTTAATGAATGTTATACCAATTTGACAACGCCAATTTGTATATAAAGTTACTCAACTTTCAGCACTGTCTCAGAATTGGTCAGATAGACCAATTAAGGCAAATGTCGAGGACGAAATTCAAAAAGGAGGGAAGAGTGTGACATGCAGAAGTAGTGGTGTTGCTTCAAAAGCATCCAGTAACTCTAAGAGTTAACACAGTCACAAGAGACAGGAAGTGTTATGCTTCAGAAGCATCCATCAACTAGAGGGGTTAACACAGTCACAGGAGACATGAAGTGTTTTAGCAGAGCCCCAGGGAAGTTGTGGGGAACTTGTTTTCGTAGTCTGGCTGGAGCCAAAGAGAAAGGTGGTGTGTTATCTGGATCTGACAGAAGGCAACTGAACAGGATTCAGATCTGGAGAGAAACAAAACACAAGTCAGATAAACTCCCTGAACTAACAGTGCAGAGTATTATCAGACAGGAAGATAAGGACTGGAAGGAATTGTGTCACAGGGATCATCTCCCTCATCAAACCCTCCTCCCCCTCCATCTCCATGCAGGATAAAGAATGCTGTGCACTATTGTGCCTTGTGAAGGAAAAACCTGTGGTTGTGTATGCATAGAAGTGTGCTTTAAAGAGATCTAATCTGTGCTGAATTATGCTACCGAGACTGACGATACTGTGCCTGCTTTAATAGACTGTACTGTGATGAAGCCTGTTGCTTCAAAGAGTTAAATGGTACTGGCCGTACTTGATTAAACTCCACTGTTCAACTGTTTATGAAGACTCTTGTCAGATGTGCCTGGTCAGCAATTGAATCTATCGTGTGTCTGAGAGAAGCTGCAGCCTATGGTCGCCCTGGGTAACGATGCAACTGTGACAGGAGGTGCCGGGATGTGGACATCCAGGATGAGGTGAGTACTGGCGGGGGAAGCAGTGTTCGAAGCCTCACGTTAGTAGAATAAAACCAAGCTGCTGATCACTGCTCTCCACCACCGTGTTCAGAGCACAGCAGGGTAATCATCACAATGCTGTGCTCTGATCACTGACTCAGCTCTGCTATATCAGTGTAAGTCTCTGCAGCAGCCTTAGGCTATGTGCACACGTAGCGTTTCTGATGCGTTTTCGGAAACGTTGCGAGAACGCTTACTAATAGGTCTGCCATGCATAGAAATGCTAATCTGGATGTGCTGCGCACATGATGCGAAAATTTCCACTCCGGATTCGCATTACATTAAAAAACGTAGCAGGACCATTTGGAGCGCGATCCCACAGCAAATTCGCGCCCATTGAAACGCAGCAAACCCACAGGTATATGTGGATTTGATGCGTTTCAATTAGTCAATGACCGCAAATTCGCGGCGGAAACACGGTGCTGGTGGTACCTGGTTTGGAGAGGAGGACTATATCTCCTCTCATCCCGAGGCAGGGAGGAGCAGTACACTTCCCAGCCAAGCCGCCTACCACGCGCGGTAAAAACAAAGTAAAAATTGACAAAAAAAAACCCTCTATACTCACCTGTCTGGTGGCCCCCGATGTCCTACTGGTCCCCGGCGGAAATCCAATACTCCCGGCGGCCAGTGGTGTACTGAGCTGCCAGGACCTGCGGTAATGTCAGCAATCAGCTGATCGGTCACGTGACCACACCCTGATGACGGACTGGTGACGAATATGGTTGTTATTTTACGTTTTTTTTACGTACAATAATTTTTGTTTTTTATTTTATTAAAATACTTTATTCTGGCCATGTTTTTATTGAAAAGGCGGCGACCATTTTACTACGCAGTTAGAAATGGGGGCGTCTTATAGACGCCCTACATTGCTAACCTGGGCTTCACATCAGCCGCCAATACAAGGCTGACGTGAACCCCAACCCCATTACCCCACTCGCCACCGCTACAGGGCAGTGGGAAGAGCGGAGGCTAAGCGCCAGATTTGTCGCATCTTATGGATGCGCCATTTCTGGGACTGCTCAGGGATATTAATAGCCAGAGAGGGGCTGATACAGCCCGCAGCTGTCTAGTCTTTTCTGGTTAGATTTTATAGGGGGATCCCCTGTAATCTAGCAAGTGAAGGCTAAACAAACAGCTGTGGGCTGATATTCATAGCCAGGGAACATTTTTGGCTAGTGGCCCCTTCCGCGGCTACTAATATCAGCCTCCAGCGGTCGGCTTTCCCTCTGCTGGTTATAAAAATTATGCGGGAGCCCACGCCATTTTTTTTTTCAATTTTATGCTCTGTGCCCACGATCCGGACGTAGCAGCGCTTTGGACGCATAATTTTTGCTGCGTACAAAACGTTGCATTCTATTAAATGCAGGTAAATCCATGTGTTCAATGAACCATGCGTATTTACCGCATTCTATACTTTCTAGTGGTTAAATTTCTGTTGTGGACAATAGCGACTCCACAAGAGAATTTGACATGCTGCTGTTCTGAAAGATGCGCTGCATGTCAGTGTCTGCGGGTGATTCGCAGCATCTGATACAAACATAGTGGACATGGGATTTCTAGAGATCCCATCCACTATGCTGTAACAACTGGACGCTGCAGATTTGACGCTGTATAAACACGCACCCTCAAACCTGCAGCGGCTCCTGACCATGGCCACGTACCCAAACTCACCTGCAGCAAGTCAATTTCTGTAGCGGACACGCTAGTCTCCGCTGCAGATTTTGACCGATTGAAATGTCATTATATGCAGTGGATTCACATGTACCAACAGCAAAAGTGCAGCATTAGAACACTGCGTTTTGGATGCAATAAAAATACGCTGTGTCCAAATCACTGCTGAGTACTGATCCAGGAGGGACATAGCGGCTAACAAACCAGCTGTGAGATGTTAATTATGACCAGGGACCATTTTTGCAAATGGCACCTTCCCAAGCTAAAAATAGCAGCTCACAGCAACTGCATAAATTACATGAATAGAAATGCTAATGAAGATTGGGCGAATGGGATCAGCTGACACCTAGTTCATTTGTTTGGTTATAACAAGGTGTCAATGAGATCTTTTCATGACCAAACTTAATTAAAGTAAAGAGTTAAATAAACACACAGAATAAACACTTTATTTGAAATACAACAGACACTTTCTTTAATCATTCAAATTAACCAATATACTCACCCCAGTTCTGATGGTAATCCAAGGTTTAAGCAATGTCCCACCAAATAACTTTATTTAGCTCCAAAAAGAATTCATTGATGTACAAAAACGCTTCAAAAAACGCATAAAAAAATGCATAAAAACGTATACAAAACGCATGTAAAATCCGCATGCGTTTTTCCTGCCAAGGAGATGCAGAGACGCTCAGGAAATTTCTGATAGCCTTATACTGATATAACAAAGCATGTATCCAATGCCCATCACATTATATCACTGCTCCCATAGAAGTGGATGGAGCAGGAGGAGGTCACATATTACACAATTGTTCCCATAGAAGTGGATGGAGCGGGGTCACACATTACACCACTGCTCCCATAGAAGTGGATGGAGCGGGAGGGGTCACACATTACACCACCGCTCCTATATAAGTGTACAGAGCGAGGTCACACATTATATCACTGCTCCCATAGAAGTTGATGAAGCAAGGGGGGGTGTCACACATTACATTACTAATGTTATTGGAGCCGCTCAATTCTGAGCGGAGATGCTCCTGACAACCCCTTTACCAATCTTACTAAATGTGATGATGAAAACTCCCAGAAGAGAAGCATTTACTGCAGGAGAATAGTTCAGCCCCTAAAAGACACTTCAGAAATTAACAGATCACAAAAAAAGACAGATCAATTCTGAAAATTTCCTGCTAAACTTAAAATCCTTCTAATCTCCTAAAAACATAAGAAGACGTTCAAAACGTCTAGAACTGTAGAAAAGGGGCGCGGGGTAATTGTGCCCGTAGTGAGGAGCAAATAATGCTGTAACCGTGACCAAGAGTCAGTGTAAGGCTGCGTTCACACATTGCGTATTTTCGCGTGCTTTTTTGCGCGCGCTTTTTCAAAATACGCAATGTGCCTTGTGTCTGCCAGCAAAGTGAATGGGAAATTCACTTTGCTGTTCAGACACAGTGTGATTTTACGCAGCGCGAAAGCGCAGCTGCGTAAAGAATTGACATGTCAATTCTTTACGCAGCTGCGTCCCGCGCTTTCTCCTATTGTGCCCATTATAAGCGATGGAATTACGCAGCGGTGTTCACACAATGTGTAATTCCAGCGCTTTTTTATGGAGGGGAAACTATGGATACTCACCTATCCGATGGATGGGAGAGGCGTCCGCTCCGGTCCCGCGCTTCCAGCATCTGCCGGTGAAGCGATCAGCTGTAGGCTAACCGGCTTGTAACCAGCTTCCGGTCAGCTGATTTACAAGCCGGTCACGTGACAGTCAGCTGATCGCTTCACGGCAGATGCTGGAAGCCGCGGGACCGGAGCGGACGCCTCTCCCATCCATCGGATAGGTGAGTATCCATAGTTTATTTCTTTTAAAGCAGTGTATGTACTGCAGCCAGAAGCTGTCTGTACATACACTGCTAGGGGGACACTCACACACACGACACACAGACACAGACAGGACACACAGACACATACATTACACATGTCACACTTCATTTCACACTGCATTTTTTGCTGCGCTTTTTTACGCAGTGTGTGAAAGGAGGTGCTTTTTTACCTGCGTAAAAAAACGCAGGTAAAAAAAGCAGGAAAATACGCAGCGTAAAAAAAACACAGGAAAATACGCAATGTGTGAACGCAGCCTTAGACCACGTTCACACATTCAGTATTTGATCAGTATTTTATATCAGTATTTGTAAGCAAAAAACAGGAACGGAACAATAAGAGGGAAAGTATAACAGTAACACGTCACCACTTCTGTATTTATCACCCACTACAGGTTTTGGTTTACAAATACTAAAGGTAAAATACTGACCAAATACTGAACGTGTGAACGTGGTCTAAGTAAGAGACCGGGAGAAACTTCTACCAAGATGCCCCAAATCTATAACATAGAAAGCGCCGGACCCCCGGGACTGAGCTCAGGGCAGAGTAGTGGGGCTGTAAGGGAGAAATTGGGTGTGCCAAGGGGGGAAACAATAATATACACAGAGCTCTGCTCCGTACACCTCTTACACGCGCCGCTCCGCTCCATACGCCTCGTACACGCGCGGCTCCGCTCCGTACGCCTCGTACACGCGCGGCTCCGCTCCGTACGCCTCGTACACGCGCGGCTCCGCTCCGTACGCCTCGTACACGCGCGGCTCCGCTCCGTACGCCTCGTACACGCGCGGCTCCGCTCCGTACGCCTCTTACACGCGCCGCTCCGCTCCGTACGCCTCGTACACGCGCGGCTCCGCTCCGTACGCCTCGTACACGCGCGGCTCCGCTCCGTACGCCTCGTACACGCGCGGCTCCGCTCCGTACGCCTCGTACACGAGCGGCTCCGCTCCGTACGCCTCGTACACGCGCGGCTCCGCTCCGTACGCCTCGTACACGCGCGGCTCCGCTCCGTACGCCTCGTACACGCGCGGCTCCGCTCCGTACGCCTCGTACACGCGCGGCTCCGCTCCGTACGCCTCGTACACGCGCGGCTCCGCTCCGTACACCTCGTACACACGCGGCTCTGCTACATCCACACTGTAAACCCCTCATGACCCCACACATAAACTTCCCCTCATCCAGCACCATGACAACCAGCACAGCAGAGTCCTGCATCCACTGAGGCCCCTGATCATGTGACCCCTGACTCCTCCCCTCCTGTGACCTCATCACAGGTCCTGTGCACACAGCCATATATGTGGTGTTGGTAGTGTCTAGAGTGGAGGTGATTCTTTGAGGGGATGATGTCACTGGAAGGGGCGGGGCGGGGCGGGGCCTCCTTCAGTCCAGTGAGTGAAGACCGGACACCAGGAAGCAGTGTTGTGCTGAGGCTGCTGGGAAGGTGAGGACTGAGGGGCTGCACCATGGAGCCTGTGCAGGTGGGATGAGGACACAGGACTCAGTGTGAGTGATCTGAGGAGGGATTTTAGAAGACCCCCAGCCCCATGCAAGTAACGTGACCCCCTCCTTCCCCATACAGACCCCCAGCACACAGCCCCATGCAAGTAACTGCACCCCCTCCTTCCCCATACAGACCCCCAGCACTCAGCCCCATGCAAGTAACATGACCCCCTCCTTCCACATACAGACCCCCAGCACTCAGCCCCACACAAGTAACTGGACTCCACCCTTCCCACCCAGCCTCAAGCAAGTAATAGGCCCTTATCCTTCCCCACACAGACCCCCTATCATGCAGCCTGTTATGGAGACCCTCTTTGTTTTAAGGAGAACTTTGGAATAGACAGCAAAGGGTCTTCACATTGCCAGTGAGATTCAAATTAAGATACTTCATCGATGAAGGGAGAGAGACAGAATACATGCGACATGCATTGTCAGCAGGTAGAGTCTTCCGTGTGGCAACAAAGACTCACCATATTTATTAGCTAGACTAAAAGGAAATACGATTGTTAACTGAACAGGAAACCGAAATTAGACTATCAGTAATAAACACACTTCCCTTGGCCCAACGTAAAACCTTCTCAGGGACTTCACAGGAAACCAGTATCTTAGACAGACATTCCACAATCTAAGTCTTACACTAAAACTTCAGACATAGAATTATTTATTTAAATTGATTTTCTAAATTAATAATGTATCTAGATATTAAAAAATTAACCATAACAATTCCTCCCTTTTTATTATTTTACAAAACAATTTAGTCATCAGCTACTTCCCCATGCTATAAAAGCCTGGAGGGGACGAATCCCTTTCACCGACAAATATCTTGCTTGTAAATCTCATCATATATATGTTTATAGGAGAAGTGGTATTATATTTCGCAGGCCTGTGATGCTTAATCTTACGTGTTTTCTTGCATAGTCTCTTAATAGCAAATATACTAATCCTGGAAACTATATACACTAGTAATATCAAAATTCCTATTTGTAGAATACCTTGTAGGATACCCATTAGCCATCCACCTATATCCTTGAACCAATTGACAGGATTAAGAAATGAGAAAGTGTCGTTCCACCAGGAATCTTTGTTGGCATGATGTTCTTGGAGCCACGCATGCCTCATTTCTCTATCTCTATCTTGGTCTTTACCTGGAAATTTCCGGCAGGGTCTATGTAGTGGCAACAGGTAGGGCCTATTATCTGACACATCCCGCCCTCTCTAGCAGTCAAGTAATCTAGCACAATGGTGTGTTGGTTAGTCACTGTAATTAGTTGTTTCTGTACAATATTAGATGTATTGAGAATGTCAAGAATCTGGAAGATCTGGTCATCTAGATAATCAGTCACCTCTACCAACTTATCCCACATTTGCAATATGAATGGGTAAATGAATAAAACACTTAAAAAAATTGTTAGCCACCCTCATTTCTACAAGATGTGGTTTACCATTTGGTCTGGGCTTGTCGTCTGTACAGTGTGTGTAGCGGGATTGCTTTAATATCTACTCTTCTGTGTGGTACTATAAAAGTAGAAGGTGTCAGAAAGGCCAATGTGCAAACTCCTGTTAAATTGTTGGGTAACCACTTGTAAGCCTGATGTTCACATACAATATATAAACTCTCTGGTGCTCCAACCACAGTGTTGTTGAACAGACTAGCAATCCATTTAGATAACAAGGTGATGCTTAATTTTTCCATAATTTTTCCCTAATACTGAGTGTCATTTGAGGTAAACCTGATGTTAGATTTTGCAAGGTGACATTTACACAGTGAAGCTTAGGATTGAGAATGGCATCAACCGCTATACACTGTGTAGTAGTGGTAGCAGATCCATTACACTCTGAATAGTCAGCTGTAGAGAAAGGAAACCCTCTGGATTTTGTCTGAATATAGATGCAAGAGGTAAAGTTCGGATAACAGGAGAGGTCGACACGACTGGTCGCCCAAGGCATTTCAGTCTGACTTAGAGGCGGACCACTCCTGTTAAACAACAACCATGGCTCAGTCACCCAAGCAGCTACAGTTAGACCTACAGCCTTCTTTTTTTGTTGTTGTTCTTAGTCTAATAGGAAAAGTGTGGTTACTTAAGTAAAATATTTCTTTCTAAGTCACTGGAATAGCTAAATAAGGTATAGTATTGGAGGATATTGGACTATGGGTGCATATCCAACAGTTCTTAGGACTGTCATTAGAGTTCATGTCTTGGAGTAAGACTTGGTGATGCTTTATCAGTTTGTTATCCCAGTTCTCTTTAAGTACTTCATGGAGAGTTAAGGCCCCGTCACACTTAGCGACACTGCAGCGATCCCGACAACGATACAACCTGTCAGGGATCGTTGCTGCGTCGCTATGTGGTTGCTGGTGAGCTGTCAAACAGGCAGGCTCACCAACGATCAGGGGAGCAGCGACATCGTGGAAAGAATCTTTCCACATGTCCTGCTCCTGGTTACCAGCCTGCTGAAGCAGGAGCAGGCTGGTAACCATGGTAAACATCGGTCTACTAGGGGCACATGCGCACCTAGTAACCCGCTGTTTATCATGGTTACAACTCTGCTACGGTGAGCGGGAGCTTACCGCTCACTTTAGCAGGCTCGTAACCATGATAAACAGCGGGTTACTAGATGCGCGTGTGCCCCTAGTAACCCGATGTTTATCATGGTTACCAGCCTGATCGCTACTCCCACTGGTCACACACAGTGATGTGTGCTGACCAGCGGGAGGGCAACGACCAAAAAAAGGTCCAGGACATTCTGCAGTGATCAGCGACCTCACAGCAGGGGCCTGATCGCTGCAAAGTGTCACACATAGCGATATCGCTGGTGAGGTCGCTGTTGCGTCACCAAAACCGTGACTCAGCAGCGATCTCGCTAGCGATCTCGCTATGTGAGACGGGGGCTTTAGGGCAAAGGGTACGGTTGTAATCACCATAGTCCAAACAAACAGGGTCATCATCTTTGCTGCTGCTGGGGTTCAAAACCTTTTTACAATGGCTGGCTTGGATCCAAGTTTCCTTGCCTTGAAGCTTGACAGAAGGGGCAGTGGTTAACAGCACTTGGAATGGTTCACTGTATCTGGGCTCCAGTGGTCTCCTCATATGTCTCTTTACTACGACCCAGTCTCCTGGTACCAAAGTGTGAGTGCCGCTGAGGCAACTGGGGTCTGGGATAGAGGAAAGAACATGATTAGGAGTAACAGTCAAATGTTTATGCAACTCCAGAACATATTCAGTGAGAGAACCATAGGAGGCCTGCAGCTGCTGTGGGAAATACAACCCTGTCTTAGGGACACTACCAAACAGTATTTCATAACGTGACAGCTTCTCCCTCCCCCTTGGGGCGGTCTTCACTGAATACAATACTAGGGGCAAACAATCTACCCAGGACAAGTGTGTTTCTTCCATGCACTTTTGGATTTTTAGTTTCAAGGTACCATTGAGGCGTTCCACCTTCTCACTACTTTGAGGATGATAGGGATCATGGAAAGCCTGTTCTGTCCCAAGAGTGACCATGATTTGTATCATTAGTTCCCCAGTAAAGTGGGTTCACTTTCTATAGTTTCGGGCACCCCATATCTACAAACCACCTCACTGATCAATTTTTTAGCAGAAGTTTTTGTGTTTGCTTTAGTCACCGCCCAAGCTTCTGGCCACCCAGAGAAAAGATCAATGCATACCAGGGCATATTCATAATTACCCACCTTAGGTAGCTGTATGTAGTCCACCTGCAGTCTCTGAAATGGGTAATCTGGTTTTGGTGTGCATTTTCGTGGGACTCGAATAGGCCTACCAGGGTTATGTTTTGCACAAACTAGACATTCTTGAACATACTTTGCAGCCATATTCGGGAACCCTGGGGCACACCATCTTTGTAGCACCACTGCACACATAACACTCTTTGAGTTATGCTACGGAGAATGTGCAAGGCAGCCATCATAGGGAACAGGCAGCATGGAAGGCAAATACTTTTGTTTACCTGCCATACCTCTGACACTGACTGTACAGCGCCCACTTTGACCCATGCATTCTGCTTGTGGGGGGGAGCCTGAGTCTGGAAGACCTGCAGTAGTTCGAGGTCCACGGCCACTGGGACCGGTACAGGGGATGTCTCCTTATTTGAAAGGGGGCTTCCTGCACTCCCTGACTCTGAGTCTCCTGGGGTTTCTGCACTTGCGATAGCCAGTATCTCTGTCAGAGGTAATCATGCTGCTTCCTTAGCCGCCTGGTCAGCCAAGGCATTCCCTACTGCAAGGGGAGTTTGTTCCCGAGTGTTTGCTGACACTTTGACTATGGCTGCCCTTCGGGGAAGGGTGAGTTCTGTGAGTAGCTGCTCTACCGCTTGCACATTCCTTATAGATTTGCCAGCAGAGGTCAAGAAATTACGGCTTCGCCAAATGGCGCCAAAGTCATGTGCAACACCATAAGCATATTGCCAGTCAGAAAATACATTAATTTCTTTACCTTTTCCCAGATTACACGCTGCAGCGAGTGCTTTAAGCTCTGCCTCTTGCGCAGAGCAGCTGGAGGGGAGTGGCTCTTGTATCACAGCCTTACCATTGTGGACTACTGCATACCCGGTGATGAATCGTCCTTGTTCACTGTCCCAAGCTCTGGAACCATCTACAAAATACTCAGCAGAGGGGTTAGTGAGTGGTACATCAGTAATATTTGCCAAGCCCTTTATTTCAGCTTCCATCAATGCCTGACAATCATGTTCATGTGCCATATCAAACTGAGCTTCCTCATCTCCTAATTTGAAAAACAGGGGCAAATCTTGGCTCATGGTCCCTCCCTCTTCTCCATCCTGATACTTTCCTCCCTTTTCTAAATCCACTGGAAGTAGTGTAGCTGGATTTAGAACATTACAGCGTTTGATAGTTATATGGGGAGGTGTAAGGAGTGAGACTTCATATTTTGTCAACCTTGATACTGAGAGGTGATGGGTCTGAGCCTGTTGAAGTATTTCAGATACAACATGAGGAACTTGAAGTGTGAAGGGGCTTCCTAACACTATGTCCTCTGTCTTTTCAACAAGTTCTGAAGCAGCTGCCACAGCTCTAACACAAGTAGGAGAACCCATAATGACTGAATCTAGGGTTACAGAGTAATACCCTAGAGGGCGCTGCCTACCACCATGTTCTTGGGTAAGGACACCAGACGCATGTCCAGCCTGTTTGTGGCAATACAAAGTAAAAAACTTGTCATAATTCGGTATACCTAGAGCTGGTGAGGCAGAGAGAGTGAGCTTGAGGGTGTGAAATGCATGAATAGCCTCAGAATTAATGGTGAAAGGCTCAGTTTTGAGGCATTGGAACAATGGGGCCATAATACTAGAGGCATTTTGTATCCAGAGACGGCAGTACTGGACTAGGACCAAGAATGCCTGAAGGGACTTGGTAGATCTTGGAAAGGGTACTTTTAGTATAGCCTCAATCCTCCCTGGGCTGAGATGCTTAATGCCTGGAGACAGGCAATGCCCAAGGAAAGTGGCAGTGGACTCGCACAATTGGAGTTTATCTTTTGAAGCATTGCACCCATTTTCTGCTAAGAATATCAGCAGAGATTGAGATTCATTGTGGCATATCTGGTCAGTGGTGCAGCACAGGAGAAGGTCATCCACATATTGTAAGAGTATGGTGGATGAATCAAAGGGGCACCAGTTATTGAGTACAGTCTTTAGGGATGTGGAAAATAAGGAAGGGGAGTTAGCAGCTCCCTGAGGAAGGACTACCCATGCATACTGAGCACCTCTGTGGGTGAAGGCAAAATAAGAGGTACACTCCGTGGACAAGAAGACAGAGAAAACAAGCATTGGCCAGATCAATCACTGTGAAACTGGTAGCTGTGGAGGGGACCTGATTCAGGAGAGTATGGGGGTTGGGTACAAGTGGAGTATCCACTATAGTTGCTGCATTAACTGCCCTAAGATCATGTACCATATTATAGGCTACTGGCTGTCCAGGTGGGGTTTTCTTTTCGACTGAGTACAGGGGAGTCTTAAATGGGGAGATTATGGGAATAACTAGACCTCTTAACAAGAGCTCCTGGACATTCTCATGTATTGCCGCATCCTGAGCAGCACTTAAAGGATACTGCTTTATACAGGGGGGTTGGGCACCTGATTTAAGTTTTACAGTCACCGGAGGGATGGGTAGTTTTCCCACATAAAGTTTGCTACATGCCCACAATTGACTGGGTATATCCTCAAGCCAAACAGGATGGGAATGAGGTTTAGAGTCTGTATTGTCTAGAACTGTGGGAATTGTTAGGCATAGAAGACTACACAATGTGTCAACATCCAGGGGGTGGTCATCTTGGTCATCTTGGGGCCATTTGGAGTGAATTCTATGCAGGCTCCAATTTTCTGCAACACATCTGTTCCCAACAAATTAAAATGCACATCAGGGGAAACTAAAACCTGGGTTACAATTGAAATTGAGTCATGCAAATTTAACCAGAGTGGATGAGTCATTTGTAATTTAGTAAGTCGTCCCTCTACCCCTTCACAAGTCACATAGTCGTGGGAAAAAATGTCCTCTGGAACATGTTCTTGCATTAATACTGTACGGGCTGCTCCAGGGTCTACACGGGGACAGTGAGTGTGGGTCCCTGGGGGGTGACAACGGGCAGAGGGAGACATCTGGATTGCCAGTTTCCTATGGAGGGGGCTGGGCAGTGGCTGTTGATTTTGCGGGACATTTGATGGATAGATGTCCTTTTTGCCGGCAAGCCCAACATTCTACATTGCTGTAATCTCTATTTCCTCCTTGGTGGTTACTCCCCCCCCCCCCCCCCATCTTCCTTTCCTTGGCTGCACAGGAGCCAAGTTAACCCTTTTCTTTGACATGCTTTCTAGTTCAGCACCTCGGGCTATTTCCTTTAAATCAACCCATTGCATATTGCGCCACTCCAGGCAACTAGTGCGTTCTACAGTCTGAATCGTAGGTCTAAGACCATTCATAAAACACTGCAACAATAATCTGCGATCCTTATCATCATTATGCTCATATCCAAAATTCAACCATGTTTATTCTAATACAGAGGCATATTCTGAGACTGACGGAGCCTTATCCTGTACTACAGTTTGTAACAGGTCTTGTTTTTTTATCCTGCTCTGCCTGTGCCCAGTTTTGCATCCTTTGTATAAACACCCGACCCGACTCTGATGTATTTTTAATGGCTGGTTCCTGGCCTGGCAGCATCTGAGTAATTTCCATAAGTAAGGGGTCACTGCCTTTCTGCAGAATGACAGAAACTAGATCATCCCATGTGGCCCGATATGCCTCCTGAACACCCCAGGAGGAACTTACAACTAACCCACCCAGTGGGACTATTGACAAGTTTATTGTGACATCAAAAAGGTGAGTGCAACCAGCACTTATTTAATATATATTTGAATCTTGATACTGCACTTAGATTCTGCGCTCTCTCCCCTCTCTCCACTTTTCTTATTTTATATTGAACACCCTAAAGGCGCATTCTAAATGTTAAGGTTTTTTTTCGGGGATCTGGGAGCTGTGTAGCGAGGGCAATAAGTTCACTGGGGGACCAAGGCCGATATGTTTCTATTGGCCATACTTGGGGATATGTGGGGGGGATCGTGTACCTGAACATTATCAACCAGGAGGTTGAAACTGTACATGACTAGTGGTCCTCATAGGGAACAGAGGCACCCTGGGTGTGAAGACCCACAGGACCTGCAACAATTAACCCCAGGGGGATTCTGATGACCACAATGTCTTCAAGTCCATCCCATTGACCCAGCATAAGGCGGGGGTGCAGAATTTACATCAGGTACAGAGACTACAGGGGTCTGAGAGTTTTTCAAACTATCATAGATTACTTACATAGACAGTTCCATGCCTGGTTTCCTTTGATTTATGTTCACTTATTGAGAGACGTTTTGCTACTTCTAACCACATCCTAGCCTGCTCTAGTTTGTTTTTATCTTTCAACCATCCTTCCCAATTGCAGATCTAGTTCTCCAATTCTTTCTCTTCCAGATTTCCCCACTTTCCCATACCAAATTTCCTCAATATTATTTCACATCCCTCTACTGCTTCTTTCCCTTTCAGTCTCTCCACTATCTCACATGCTGGAACTGCTGCCATGCCCTTTAGGTTAGTCAATTCCTTACTGTTGCCAGTCCCCATGACTGCAACTACTGTGCCAGAGTTACCGCAGAACTCTCTTCAGCACACCTAGAGCCTCTCAGACTCTAAATGTGCTCCCGTCCCAGTCTCCTCTGATCCTCGGAAGACGGATCTGATCCTGTCCCAGTCTCCTTTGAGCCTCGGAAGACAGTTCTTTAAGGAAATACTAACACCGATTTTCCAGCCCTGTGAGCTAGGGAGATTCTTACACACAACCAAACAAATAACAATACCAAGCCTACTGCTCCACTTAATATTGCAATTATTTCTGCATGATCATAAAACATTTCCCAGTTCAAAGGTTTTCCTTCTACAACTTTTAAAGGCACTGCGTGACAATTATATCTGCAATAAGTGTTACTTTTTATACTATATGTTTCCCAGTCTGGGTATACAAGCTAAGCACGAACTTCAGCTACTATGATTTTCCCTCTCTTGAGTTTACACAAAACAGAACACAGACACTGAGGACAATGATTCTGATTCATCAAAAATGACTTAACAATACGTCAATCATTCAATGCACACTGCACATTCGCTGATATTAATCCCTCTGCTGTATTCGGGCTAAAAACTGCATTCAGTTACCCCTTTTCTTGAGGGTGCCCTTATCAATTTACAGGGGAATTCAATACCCTCAGAGTACTACCTTACCGTGAAGGATTCCTCTGTTATAGGCAATCACACTTCCCTGATCCTCTTACGGACCGATTTTCCTCTCCACCACATGTGAAGGAACACACCTAACGGGATCCCTTATCAAGCAGAGACTGTAGTCCCTTATTGGTCAATCAAAAATCATTCAGTCCCACATTCAAGGATCCTCATAGTTTACAATATCATACCAGACATTTATGACATAGACAAAACAAACAACATAAAACAATCCTCCGACTCCTGAAATATACAGAAGAACTGCGGAGGTGCCTAATCCCGACACGCTGGGCAAGATTGGTTACTCTTCACCTCATTCAATTATCATTCAATCGTCAATCATGCATCTAAAAACCACATTGAAACATATAAGACAACAAATTCAATCACTGGCAAGGGTTCAAAAAAATGATTGTCTTGTTAGGAGCACCAATTACCCATCCTGGAGCCCTCTAGATAGTACTGAATTATTAGTAATACAAGGGATTACATACCGCTGATGATATTCAGTAATTTCAAGAGAGATCCTTGTTGACAGGTCCAGAGGAGGTTCGGTTATGACAATCCCGGGTTTCGGCACCATGTACTATTATGGAGACCCTCTTTGTTTTAAGGAGAACTTTGGAATAGACAGCAAAGGGTCTTCACATTGCCAGTGAGATTCAAATTAAAATACTTCATCGATGAAGGAAGAGAGACAGAATACATGTGACATGCATTGTCAGCAGGTAGAGTCTTCCGTGTGGCAACAAAGACTCACCATATTTATTAGCTAGACTAAAAGGAAATACGATTGTTAACTGAACAGGAAACCGAAATTAGACTATCAGTAATAAACACACTTCCCTTGGCCCAACGTAAAACCTTCTCAGGGACTTCACAGGAAACCAGTATCTTAGTCAGACATTCCACAATCTAAGTCTTACACTAAAACTTCAGACATATAATAGTTTATATAGATTGATTTTCTAAATTAATAATGTATCTAGATATTAAAAAATTTAACCATAACAAGCCTCACGGAAATAAAAGGACCCCCTCCTTCCCCACGCAGACCCCCAGCCCGCATCCCCACACAAGTAACAGCACCCACTTCTTCCGCGCTCAGACCCCCTAGCACGCAGCCCCTTGCAAATTATATGACCCTGTACTTCCCCACGTAGACCCCCATTATGCAGCCCAGTGCAGTTAACAGGACACAGCCCCACACAAGTGAGTTAACCCCCTGCTTTCCCTCGTAGACCCCCAGAATGTAGCCCAATCCAATTAACAGCACACCATCCTTCCCCACGCAGACCCCCCGGCATGCAGCCTCACGAAAATAAAAGGAAAACCCTCCACCATGCAGCCCCAAGAAAGTAACAGAACCCCTTCCTTCCCCACGCAGACCCCCAGCTTGTACCCCCATGCAATTAACAGGACTCCTTTCTTCCCTACGCAGATCCTCAGCACGCAGCCACACGCAAGTGACAGGATCCCCTTAGCATGCACCAAATGTAACAGCACCCAATCCCCGCTCCTTCCCTGCACTGACCCCCTGCTAGCAGTCTCATGCCCCATGCAGTTAACAGGACCCCCTCCTTCCCTGCTCAGACTTGCAGCCTTACGCAAGTGATTGGACCCCCTTCTTCCCCACGCAGCCTCATGCAAATAAGAGGACCCCTCTTCATGACGCAGCCCCAAGTAAGTAACTGAACCCCCTCTATATCCCCACGCAGACCCCCAGCATGCATCCCCATGTAATTAACAGGACTCCTTCCCCACGCAGACCCCCCCCAGCATGCAGCACCAAGCCAGTAACAGGACCTCCTCTCCAACCCCATGCAGACCTCCAGCACGCAGTCCCCCAAATGTAACAGCACCAACTACTTCCCCATGTAGACCCCAAGCGTGCAGCCCCATGCAAGTAATAGGACCCTTTTCTTCCCCACGCAGCTCCATGAAAGCTATAGCACCCCCTCTCCCCATGCAAGCTACAGGACCCCATCATTCTACATGCAAGCCCCCTTGCCTGCAGTCCTACGCAAGTATCAGGACCCCCTCCTTACTCATGCAGACCCCCAGCCCCCTGCAAGTAAGAATTGTAAAGCGCTGCAGTATATTTTGACGCTACATAAAGAGATTATTATTATAATTATTACCACCCCCTCCTTACCCACGCAGACCCCCAGCCTGCAGCCCCATGTAAGTAACAGCACCCACTCCTTCCCCATGCAAGTAACAGGAACCCTTCCCCTCAGAGACCCCCAGCATGCAGCCTCACACAAGGAATAGGACCCCTCTGTGACGACACAGCATTTATTTTTAATTATATCAGATGTATTATTTCATAGTTCAGGGCACATGAGCTGTCATTCACACCAGTCTGTACAGTGACTCTTCCTGTAGATTGGCTTGTTGTATGATGATTTGGTGAATGGCTGTTGATTCTCTATTGTATCAGCCCCTGCAGCTTATTGTTCTGTTTTCCTTGGTAACAGAGGTGCAGGTTGTTTGAACAATCGATGTTTGTTATTTGGTGACTCTCTGCAAACATTGCAGGATAAATATGCAGGTTAATTGTCCACTGGAACAGTGAGAGAAAGAATGCCTCCTCCCATCCTTCTCCAAGCCTGTGGATAATGTCCTGAATGTCATCTGTGGGTTGAAAAGAGACCTCTTTCCTTCTCTAAGAAACTCTACAGGATGTCAGCTTAAGAGACCACGGCCCCAGCTGTAGGAATACAAATCTGCTTCTCTGACCATCACTGAACACACAAAGACGTCTGGAGAATCCAGGTTGGGACAGTCAGGTCACCTGGACACATACCTCGATGTACTCAGTCAGCTTCTGAAGCTGGTCTTTCCCTCCTCTCTGTGGGTGCTACTGGTTGGGGTAGTCGGCCCTGGAAGCCCCGAAGACACAGAGTCTCTAATCCCTGGTGAGCCAGCGGAAGGGTGAGACTCTGTCATTTGCACCATCTTGTGTACTTGCTTGGACTGTTCTATATGTTGTTGTCTGTTGGTGATACAATAAAGTATCCCCCCTGTTGTGTTACCCTCATCCTGTGTGGTCTAAGTAGTATTCTGCCCAAGGGGAAGGAGTGCGGGAGTTCATTGGGATGAGACCTGGTCCATGTCTTTCTAAAGACAGCCAGGTCAGTGAACGAGAGCACCCACTGACCCTCGTGTCTCCACCCTCTTTCCTGACGCAAACCCCCAGCAAGCAGTCCCATGCAAGTATCAGGACCCCCTCCTTTACCACGCAGACCCCAGCATGCAGCTCCACGTATGTAACAGAACCCCCTCCTTCCCTACGCAGACACCCATCAAGCAGTCCCATGCAAGTAACAGGACCCCCTCCTCCCCCCACGCAGCCCCTCGTAAGTAAAAGCACACCCTCTTTTCCCACTCAGACCCCCAGCCCCACACAAGTAGCTGCACAACAGTGTTGTCCTCTATGAACATACAGTGACATGTAAAAGTTTGGGCACCCTGCAAGGTTAGTAGCTAGTTCCTCCTCCTTTTTTGCAAGTATCACAGCTTGTAAATGTTTTTTGTAGCCAGACAAGTGTCTTTCAAATCTTGTTTGAGGGATTTTCAGCCATTCTTCCTTGGAAAATTTTTCCAGTTCTGTGAGATATCAGGGTCGTCTGGCATGCACTACTATTTTGAGATCTAGCCACAGATTTTCAATGATGTTCAGATCAGGGGACTGTGAGGACCATTGTAAAACCTTCAGCTCGCGCCTTTTTGAGGTAGTCTATCGTGGGTATTGACGTGTGTTTAGGATAATTATCCATTTGTAGAAGCCATCCTCTTTTCAACTTCAGCTTTTTTACATATGGTGTTATGTTTGCATCAATGAACTAGAGTATAATTTGGTAAATACGCAACGTTTAAGAACATGTTCACACTGGTCATTAAACAGACCAAACCTAAGATAGAAAGTACATGAACATATTCCCTACTATAAGTAAGTAAAAATCAAAAGTACATATAAATAACAGGGTACTTAGTAAACACTTTCTTTGATTAAAAAAAAAGCATAAAAGCCATCTTATTAGCGCCAAGGTGAACCCAGTCATGATGGACCTAACCTCTAGTAATAAAACCTTACTATGTGTCAAAGATGACCTCAATGTGAATAAGTGCCGAGCAGGATCAGGGCCCAACTATGGACACCCAGCAATGGAAAGCTATATAAACATAATGACCAGATCAAAGAAAGGGAGACCTCACCCTTGTGTGCACTGAGGGCAAGAATCGAGCCTTATCCCATTTATCCAAATGGTATCCATATACCTTCAGAGGGAGTTTGAGAACCTACAGCTGAAGGATCTCATTAACTTATTAAAAATTATCACAGTGAAAGAGCTGAGAACAGACAAACACTTATTCACACTAAGGCTACGGTCACCCGTTCAGTATTTTACATCAGTATTTGTAAACCAAACCCACGAGTGGGTGAAAACAGAAGTAGTGACGTGTTTCTGTTATACTTTTCCTCTGATTGTTCCTCTCCTGATTTTGGCTTACAAATACTGATGGAAAATACTGACCTAATACTGAACATGTGAACATGGCCTTAGGTAGATAAGGTGCGCACTGCTATCAGTACTTTCAGCAGGTTGCAAAGATTAAATGCACGATCAGAGCTTCAAACACAGTAAATCTCCAAAATGCCTGCAGTACATCGATATCCAGAAACAATAAAAAAGAAAGGGATGAAAAATGTGTCTGATTACCACTAGTGTTGAGCGAGTGTTCTCATTTAACCCTTTAATCGATCATGCTCGGGTGTTCGCCGAGTATTTTCGGCGTGCTCGTCGAACACCCGAGCGTGCTTGATTAAAGGGTTAAATGAGAACACTCGCTCAACACTAATTACGACCTATGATAATGGAGCAACAGGGGTTAGAAGAATTCTGGATAAATACTGGGGGATCTTGAGAATGGATAGAGACTTAGACGAATTGGTCGGACCCTCCCCTAAAATTACCTACAAGAAGAACCGATCAATAAAAGACTGAGTTGTTCACAGCCATTTTGTGGGCCCCACAATGATTACCATGGTTACCAAAGAGACCAAAGGGCTGCAGTAAATGCAAAGGCTGTGTGGCCCGTCCTGTTATGGAGACTGGGAAGACCTTCACCAGCCAGGTCACACAGAGAGAATACACCATTAATGATTTCATCTATTCTAAGACAAAAAGGGGTGGTCTATAAGACCACATGCGGATGTGGAAAGGAATATGTGGGTAAAACCACACAAAAACTTCGCACATGGGAGGGTGAACACTTTGGTGATATATCAGATGGTCGGGATACAACCTTAGCCAAACATATGATACGTCCCCTTCATGTACAGTATTAATATTTATAGTGTATGGGAAGTGACCTGGTAAAACCTCCAAAAAGAGGGGGTAATTTTGACAGATTTCTGCTTCAGAGAGAATCTAAATGGATTTTCCAATTACAAACTGCAGCTCCTAAGGGATTAAATGAGCAGCTGAACTTCACCTGCTTCGTTTGATTTTGAGGGTCTTGGTTCTGATCGGGAAAGCTGGACCTCATCTTTTTCTGACTGTAAAGTACCCTTTCCTGTTTAGCTGCTGGAATCTCCTTTCATCCTTTTCACCCTTAATGAGTGCCCCCCTGGTCCTTAGTATGGTCTTTGGAAAGAATAAGTCATGTGCCAGTTCTTTGTACTGACCACACACATATTTATACATGTAAATGAGATCTTATCTGAGTCGTCATTTTTCTAAGCTAAACAAGCTCAACTTTTTCAACCTCTCCTCATATGAGAGGCCTTCCATCCCTTGTAATAATCTAGTTGCCCACCTTTGAACTGACTCTAACTTCTGAATATCCTTTTTAAAATGTGCAGCCCAAAAGTGGATCCCATATTCTAGATGTGGCTTAATCAGTGATTAATAAAGGGGTTGGGATCGCTGGATTTTATTTCTCTTTTTGTACATCCTAAAATCTTGTTTGCTTTTGCGGCTGCTGCTTGGCATCGAGTACTGCTGCTTCGCTTACTTGTAACCAGAATACCCAAGTCCTTCTCCTGTTCTGAAGTCACGAGTATACTCCCATTTAATGTGTATGCAGCAATAAGATTACTCCGTCCTAGGTGCATTACTCTACGCTTATCTACATTAAACCTCATCTACCAAGTGTTTGCCCATTCAGTCATCTTATCCAGATCGTTCTGCAATATTGTAATGTCAAGATCAGATTTTAATATCCTACATAGTTTGGTGTCATCATCAAGAACTGACACTTTACTCTCAATCCCATCCCCAAGGTCATTAATAAAGAGGTTAAAAAGAATCGGTCCTAGCCCAGATCTCTGCGGCACCCCACGGCTGACTATGTCCCATTTAGAGAACGTACCATTTATGATGACTGTTTCCCATCATTTAGCCAATTCCTTATCCATTTACATATAGTAGATGGATAAGGAATTATACAAATAAGATTCTCTGGTCTGATGAGATGAAAATTAGAACTTTTTGGTGATAATTCTAAGCGGTATGTGTGGAGAAAACCAGGCACTGCTCATCACCTGCCCAATACAATCCCAACAGTGAAACGTGGTGGCAGCATCATGCTATGGGGGTGTTTTTCAGCTGCAGGGACAGGATGACTGCTTGCAATTGAAGGAAACATGAATGCGGCCAAGTACAAAGATAACCTGGATGAAAGCCTCTTCCATAGTGCTCCGCACCTCAGACTTGGCCGAAGGTTCACCTTCCAACAAGACAATGACAATAAGCACACAGCTAAAATAACAAAGGCGTGGCTTCAGAACAGCTCTGTGACTGGGAAAGCCAGAGCCCTGAATTAAACCCAATTGAGCATCTCTGGAGAGTCCTGAAAATGGCTGTCCACCAACGTTCACCATTCAACCTGACGGAACTGGAGAGGATCTGCAAAGAAGAATGGCAGAGGATCCCCAAATCCAGGTGTGAAAAACTTGTTGCATCATTCCCAAGAAGACTCATTGCTGTACTAGCTCAAAAGGGGTGCATCTACTGAATACTGAGCAAAGGGTCTGAATACTTATGATCATGTGATATTTCAGTTTTTCTTTTTTAATACATTTGCAAATATTTTTACAATTCTGTTTTTTTCAGTCAAGATGGGGTGCAGAATTTACCAAATGGCTGCAATGAAACAAAAAGTGAAAAATTTAAAAAAGGGGTCTGAATACTTTCCGTACCCACTGTACATCCTGACATCTGAGGCCCAAAATACATGCCCGAATCGCATTCTTGTCCTCTTGTGTCTGGAATACCTGCACATGTGCCCTGGAAGATTCTGCTGCCGGCGTACATGCGCTATACACCATTTGGGGACCCTTTATTTTTCTTACTGAATTAGCCCTCTAGCATTCTGGGAGTGTGTGATGTCATCAACATGGTCCTTTTATAGAGTGAAAAAAGCCTTCACCTATACACATTATCAACTTGGCATCTATTTTCACTGTCTACAGATATTATATGACATATCTCCTCGCCACAGTGTGTTTTTCTTTATCTCATCTCATATTGTTTGGGATTGTTTATAAATGGATTAATAGACATTGATATTTTAGGGGATTTCTTTGTTAGCTGTATATACAACAATAGCAATAACAGTTTTGGGAAGTAGAGACATACACCGACCCATAAGTGTCCTCTCTGGCTGGAATGGTGCCAGTCCTGCCTTCCTCTGGGGGTGGGCTGTGGATGACGCTTTTTAAACTGCTGTGTTCATCTTTTGGACCTAGACTTATTTTATCTAATAAACATTTAGTTACATTCTACATAGCTGTCGGCTCATAACCATTTCTTTCTATTGTTTGATATGTGATCTTAAGTATTATTATTATTTATTATTATAGCGCCATTTATTCCATGGCACTTTACATGTGAAAAAGGGGTATACGTGCAAGAACAATTACAATAATCTTGAACACAATGTGACAGCGACTGGTGCAGGAGGAGCGAGGACCCTGCCCGCGAGGGCTCACAATCTACAAGGGGTGGGTGAGGACACAGTAGGTGAGGGTAGAGCTGGTCGTGCAGCGGTATTGGTGGAGTGGTGGTTACTGCAGGTTGTAGGCTTGTCGGAAGAGGTGGGTCTTCAGGCTCCTTTTTGAAAGTTTCCACGGTCGACGAGAGTCTGATGTGTTGGGGTAGAGAGTTCCAGAGTAGGAGGGAAGCACGGGAGAAATCTTGTATGCGATTGTGGGAGGAGGAGATAAGAGGGGAGTAGAGAAGGAGATCTTGTGAGGATCGGAGGTTGCGTGCGGGTATGTAACGGGAGACTAGGTCAGAGATATATGGAGGAGATAGGTTGTGAATGGCTTTGTTTGTCATGGTTAGGGTTTTGAACTGGAATCTCTGAGCAATGGGGAGCCAGTGAAGAGATTGACAGAGAGGAGGGGCCGGGGAATAGCGGGGGGACAGGTGGATTAGTCGGGCAGCAGAGTTTAGGATGGATTGGAGGGGTGCAAGGGTGTTGGAAGTGAGGCCACAGAGCAGGAGGTTGCAGTAGTCAAGGCGGGAGATGTTAAGGGCGTGCACTAGTGTTTTTGCAGATTCATGGTTGAGGAATGTGTGGATCCGGGAGATGTTTTTGAGTTGGAGTCGGCAGGAAGTGGAAAGGGCTTGGATATGTGGTTTGAAGGAGAGGTCAGAGTCCAGGGTTACCCCAAGGCAGCGAGCTTGAGGGACTGGGGAGAGTGGACAGCCATTGACGTTGATGGATAGGTCAGTTGGGGGGGGGGGTGAATAAGGAGAAGGATGAAATAGCAGACAGACATTGTGGGATTTTGGTCAGTAAGTAGGTGATATCGGGTCCAGAGAGGTAGATCTGTGTGTCATCAGCATAGAGGTGATAATGAAAGCCATGAGACTCTATGAGCTGTCCCAGGCCTAAGGTGTAGATGGAGAAGAGCAGCGGTCCTAGAACTGAACCTTGGGGGACACCGACAGATAGGGGGCGAGATGAGGAGGTGGTGTGTGAGAGGGAGACACTGAATGTCCTGTCAGTTAGGTATGAGGAGATCCAGGATAGGGCCAAGTCTGTGATGCCGAGAGATGAGAGAGTTTGTAGTAAGAGGGAATGGTCCAATGTGTCGAAGGCAGATGACCGGTCTAGGAGGAGGAGGACAGAGTAGTGTCGCTTAGATTTGGCGGTTAGTAGGTCGTTGGTGACTTTAGTGCAGTTTCAGTAGAATGGTGCAGTCAGAAACCAGATTGTAGGCGGTCAAAGAGGGAGCAGGAGGAGAGGTGGGAGGACAGCTCAGAATGGACGTGTTGTTCCAGTAGTTTTGAGGCATAGGGGAGAAGTGATATGGGGCGATAGCTAGTCAGAGAGGATGGGTGTGATTGAGGCATGTTTGAAGCATGAGGGGAAGACACCAGTTGTTAGTGACAGGTTGAAGAGGTGGGCTAGGGCTGGGATGAAGATAGTGGTAAGGTTTGGGATGAGGTGGGACAGGATTGGGTCAAGTTTACAGGTGGTGAGATGTGATTTGGAGAGGAAAGTTGATCTTCCGTAATGGTGGAGAAGGTGGTTTTGGAGGAGGAGGGTTGACTAGGTGTGGGGAGGGGCTGTGGGGGCTTTAGGCAAAAGCTTTGTCTGGTGTCAATCTTCTGCTTGAAGAATGAGGCAAAGTAATCAGCTGAAATAAGGGGAGAGGGAGGAGGCACTGGGGGACAGAAGAGAATTGAAGGTGTTGAGTAGTTGTTTGGGGTTGTGAGACAGGGAGGATATGAGAGATGCGAAGTATGTTTGTTTTGCTGCAGTGAGTGTGGACTTGAAGGTAGTGAGGGACTGTTTGAATGCGATGAAGTGCTCATTGGAGTGGGACCTTTTCCATCTACGCTCAGCAACCCTGGAGGCCCATCGCAGTTCTTTAGTTAGGCTGGTGTGCCAGGGTTGTCTGTTGTTTGTGCGAGCTTTGGTATGTGTGAGGGGGGAGACCAAATTGAAATCTGCAGCTGTTGTGGTGTTGTATAAAGTGGCTACAATATCTACATCATGTAAGGAACTAATGTCTGTAAGAGGGAGAAGGGATTGAGAGAGTGAGTGTAGGTCAAGGTGTTTGAGATTTCTGCGAGGGTATGCACATTTGTGGAGTGGGGATTGTTGCCCTGGAGAGGAGAGGGAAGAGCATGTAATTAGGTTGAGGTGAGTTAGAGAGGTTAGCTAGGGAACAGAGGCGGGTGAAGATGAGGTCCAGTGTATGGCCCGCTTTGTGGAAGACCACTGAGTAACACCGAAGGAGGAAGTGAGGGATAGAAGCTTAGAGGCAGCTGAGAGGGAAGTGTCAATGGGGATGTCAACGGAGAGGAAATGAAGTAGCCAAGTGGTGAAGTGGTCAAAGAAAGTGGTGGTTGATCCGGGGGGGCGGTAAATGACAGCCAGTTGGAGGTTAGAGGGGGAGTAGATGCACACACAGTGCACTTCAAAAGATGGGAGAGTAATTGAGGGCGGCAGTGGGATATGGGTGAAGGAGCAGTTATCTGAGAGGAGGAAACCTATTCCTTCACCGTGCTTGCCGGTGGGGCGGGGGGTATGGGAGAGGTGGAATCCGCCATATGAAAGTGCAGCAGGAGAGGCCGTGTCAGAGGGAGCTAGCCAGGTTTCAGTGATGCAGAGGAAGGAAAGCTTGTTAGTGATGAAGGGGTCGTGAATGTAGGTAAGTTTGTTGCAGACAGAGCGAGCGTTCCATAGAGCTCCTGTTAGAGGGACTGGGGAAGCGGGTGCTGGGCGGATGGGTATAAGGTTAGAAGGGTTGTGAGAGTTTGGGATAGATCGTGGGTAGGAGGTGGAAGTGATTGTAGGGATGTGGAGAGATTTTGCCGGCAGTGAGGAGGAGGAGGAGGAGCAGAGAAAGTGTTAGTAGGTGGGAGCAGGAGCGGGCATGAGGTGGCTGTCTGTGTTTGGAGACAAAGGATTGTATGTTGAGGAATAGTTCTGAGGTGGAGGTGAGATGGGTGGGGAGAATAGAGGGAGAGATGAAGAGTTCATTACTAGGTGTAGGGATTAGGGGTGGTTGGAAAAGGTGAAGGACTAAGGGGGTGAGAGAGAAAACAAACGCAAACATTGTTTACTGTCACTTAGTATCCACTTACCTTCAGTTCACTTCAGGTCCAATTCAGAATTAATTCATATTTCTTACACTTAAGCAATGGACACACTTAAGGTAATGGCCACAGACTGAAGTCTAGCAGACTCCTGGCCCACAATATATTTGCAACAGAATGCATTCAGCTGTGAACCAGAGGGGAGTGTTCTGTGCTCATCTTGATCAGCTGATTAAGGCTGAACCAGATGCTGGATATTCAAAGGCTAAGTAAACAAGGTCATAAATGAAAGTGGGGGGTAGCTGGTGTAACTTGAAGAACATACCATTAGTAAATAGGAGCAGAGAGGTATAGAGAAGTCTGCATGGAAGTAAAGTATATAAGTTTTATTAATAGATGTCAGGAAAACAGAATGTAGTAAAATGGTAAAGATAGTAACACATTAATGATTCCACACTACTCCTGCGCCACCACTGCTTGAGTCCTCCACCAGTCTCTGTATTTCCTGGTCAGTCCCAACAAACCTGAGATATCTATGGCCAATTAGTTGTTGAAGCAATGGCCATCATAGCCAGTGATTGAGAAAATGGAGGAGATGACTTGGTCAGCAATTCAACTGATCATAGAATGGTAGAGTTGGAGGGGACCTCCTGGATCATCTGGTCCAACCCCCTGCTCAAAGCAGAATTCACTAAATCATCTCAGACAGATGTCAGACAGATGTTCCACTCCGTAAGAGAATATAAAATCTACAAATTATATCTCCTTGTATGTTCCTCTTACAATTACGGGAGATAATATTACATGGAATTCTTTGATGTTACATCCGCTCATCTTCATATTCAGGTCCCTACAATAACGGATCTTCTCAGTGGAGTTCTACTATATTTAGACATCAAGGAAGGAAGGATATGGACAAGAACAAAATGGCGGAGAGGCTATTACAGTTCACCCTAGAGATCCTCTTCTGTCTTATTGGAGAGGTGAGATATTCTGATGTCACATTACATCATTCTTATCTATGGGAATAACAGATGGACAGAACTGGAGAGGTGAGGACTCTGGAAATGTCTGTAGTGAGATTTATTAATGTCTCTCCATAACCAGGATTACACAGTAGTGAAGAAGACCTCTAGTGAGCACTGTCAGCCCCCTTTGTCTGAGGGATGGGGAAGACCCCTGAGCCCAATCACAGGGCCTCCACCTCACCCCATGATACATGAGGACATCAATGATCAGAAGATCCTAGAACTCGCCTACAAGATGATTGAGCTGCTGACTGGAGAGGTGACACTGCTGGGAATGCTGGGACATTATACAGTATTGCTATGAAGGGATGGGGGGGATGACTGTATCATTGTATGTGTCAGGTTCCTATAAGATGTCAGGATGTCACTGTCTATTTCACCATGGAGGAGTGGGAGTATTTAGAAGAACACAAAGATCTGTACAAGGATGTCATGATGGAGGTTCCCCAGCCCCTCACATCACCAGGTAATAGACCGTACTAAATACACACAGCCTATAATTATCTCTATATAAAGAATGAATTAATTCCCTGTTTGTGTTTTCTCAAATTCTAGTGAGTAAGAAGACAACACCAGAGAGATGTCGCCAGTCTCTTCTTCCACAGGATTGTAAACCAGAAGATCCCAATGTTCCTCAGGATCATCAGGTAGATGGAGAGAAGGTGTCATGAGATCTCCCCTATGATGTGTAGACGGCTGTGAAGTTCTTGTGCCCAGTCTTGTATTATATGTTTTATACTTGTGTAATGAGGATGGTGAAGATGTCAGTATTAGAGCTGATCATAGATGTGACTTCTCCATCTGTCAGTGACTTTTACAATATTTGTTTCAGGGTAAAGATCTGACCCATAATAATACTACAGAGACATATGTGAGGGATGATGAGCAGTTTAAAGAGGAGATTCCTACAGATTATTGTCCAGGTGAGTAGTAACCACTAAAGACAGAGAAGTCACAGATTCTTCTCGGTCATCAGCTTCCACTGCTGTATCAGTAGTGTAGTCCGGACATATCACAATCGTGTGATTCTGCTGTTATATCCCTGCATGTTCCGCCATCCAATACTTTTCAAATTACTTTGGGCACTCAAAGCCCTTCTTATATAGAACTTACAACCTGGAGGATCCACCTACCTCCTGGAATCAGAAAATGCAGACCCTTACCTGCCCAGATCTGTAAACTACAAAGCCAAATGACAGCATAGGTAGAATGTGCTGACAAGTTAGGAAATTATTTGAAGAAAAATATTATGATGGGCCTCTAAGAGAAAGTGGAGGGTAATGATGCTGTTACCTTCCTAGAACCCTGATATCTTATTGAATTAATCTTCGATCTCTTCTGTGCTGCTGAATGTGCTCATATGGTCCCTACAAGACCAGGTCCAGTCTTTGTGGCTAAACTTCGCTTTTATGACCGACAACATGAAATGTGCAGTGAGGGCCAAGTGTGAATTTCTGTACCATAAGAACAGAGTTTCCCTTTATCCTGAATTTTCAATTTATTTTAAAACCGACTAACGTCAGAGGATTGCGATGAACTACATAAAAAAAATCACGTGTGCCATGATATATTGCTAAAAGAATTAAGTAATGTGATAGACAGACCGCTGTATCTTATATTCAAGCACTCTTTATGGACAGGGACTGTCCCACTAGACTGGCGCCAAGCAAATGTGGTACCAATATTCAAAAAGGGGTCTAAAAGTGACCCTGGGAACTATAGACCAGTCAGCTTAACGTCTGTTGTGGGTAAATTGTTTGAAGGATTTCTTACAGATGCTATTGTAGAATATCTTAGTGATAATAACTGTCTAACTCCATATCAACATGGATTCATGAGGGATCGCTCCTGCCAAACAAACCTGATCGCCTTCTACGAGGAGGTGAGCTCACAGCTGGACCGGGGAGAGTCAGTGGATGTTGTATACCTTGACTTCTCCAAAGCGTTTGATACCGTGCCACACAAAAGGTTGGTATATAAAATGAGAATGCTTGGTCTGGGGGATAATGTGTGCAAGTGGGTAAATAGCTGGCTGAGTGATAGAAAGCAGAGGGTGGTTATCAATGGAGTCAGCTCATGGTGTGTCAGGGTTACTAGCGGGGTGCCTCAAGGGTCTGTCTTGGGCCCTATATTATTTAATATATTTATTAATGATCTAGTGGAAGGGTTGCATAGTAAAATAGCAATATTTGCAGATGATACTAAACTTTGTAAAGTAGTTAATACAGATGAGGATAGGGCACAGCTACAGGAGGATTTAGATAAATAGCAAATTAAATTGGAGTGCCCAGTGTCAGGCAGCAGCTGCGAAGGCAAATAGTCATGGCATGCATCAGAAGAGGAATAGGGGCATATGAGGAGAACATTGTTCTTCCTCTGTATAAAGCGCTGGTAAGGCCGCACTTAGAATATTGTGCACAGTTCTGGGCTCCGGTGCTCAGGAAAGACATATTGGAGCTAGAGAGGGTACAAAGGAGGGCGACTAAGGTAATAAAGGGAATGGAGGGACTAGAATACCCAGAGAGGTTGTCAAAATTAGGCCTATTTACGTTGGAGAAGAGAAGGCTTAGGGGAGACCTCATAAACATGTATAAATACATCAGGGGGCAGTACAGAGATCTCTCCCATGACCTGTTTATACCAAGGATGGTGACAAAGACGAGGGGGCACACTATGCGTCTGGAGGAAAGGAGGTTCCTGCACCAGCATAGAAGGGGATTCTTTACGGTCAGAGCCTTACTTAATGAGTTCAAGAGAGGCCTGGACGCCTTTCTTGAGAACAATAAAATTACATCTTATGCTTAGTGATAGTTAATTAATCCAGGGATTTAATCTGACTGCCAGATTGGTGTCGGGAAGTGAATTTTTCCTCAATGATGTAAATTGGCCTATACCGCATGGTTTTTTTTTGCCTTCCCCTGGATCAACGCTGCGGAATAGCTGCAGTGCACAAGAAATAGGCTGAACTGGATGGACGCTTGTCTTTTTTCGGCCTTATAAACTATGTAACTATATATCTCTAAGCTGTGCGTGGCTGATGGGTGCAATATACATTTATTCACACCTGCAGGAGATGTGTTCGCATGGCTCAAGCCCTGGTTTCATGACATCACTCCATGTCAGACCTGGGCTAAGTGTGGCCCACATGCTTGCTGTCTACTCTGTCTGTCTCCATCCGTGCTGACTGCATTGGTGGAGGAGGGACCTTGGGAGGCTTTGGTGCTCTCCTGCTGGACATGGGGAGGCTTTGTGGGGCTCTCCTGCTGGACATGGGGAGGCTTTGTGGGGCTCTCCTGCTGGACATGGGGAGGCTTTGTGGGGCTCTCCTGCTGGACATGGAGAGGCTTTGTGGGGCTCTCCTGCTGGACATGGGGAGGCTTTGTGGGGCTCTCGTGCTGGACATGGGGAGGCTTTGTGGGGCTCTCGTGCTGGACATGGGGAGGCCGTGTGGGGCTCCTCGTGCTGGACATAGGGGAGGCCGTGTGGGGCTCCTCGTGCTGGACATGGGGGAGGCCGTGTGGGGCTCCTCGTGCTGGACATGGGGGAGGCCGTGTGGGGCTCCTCGTGCTGGACATGGGGGAGGCCGTGTGGGGCTCCTCGTGCTGGACATGGGGGAGGCCGTGTGGGGCTCCTCGTGCTGGACATGGGGGAGGCCGTGTGGGGCTCCTCGTGCTGGACATGGGGGAGGCCGTGTGGGGCTCCTCGTGCTGGACATGGGAGAGGCCGTGTGGGGCTCCTCGTGCTGGACATGGGGGAGGCCGTGTGGGGCTCCTCGTGCTGGACATGGGGGAGGCTTGTTATGGTGTATATATACTGAATTGTTAAGCGCTGCGGAATATGTTGGCGCTATATAAATAAAGATTATTTATTATTATTATTATTATTATTATTATATAGAAGGGACTGTATTCGAGTTTGAACAGTTTATAGGGGATACCTAATTCTGCTCAATATTAATTGATGCAATTTATATAATTATTAATAGTATTATAATTATTAATATATTGATATTAATATTGAGCAGAATTAATTTCAGCCTATTGGTTTGGCCATCCACAACAGTCACGGTCTCTCATGTGGCCCCTCTGGAAAATTAATTGCCCACCCCTGCTCCATGTCAGTATTTCCATTATGTTTTCAATACTAATGAATTCAGTTTCCTGCACAATCGCTCCTGAAATGTGGAGCACTAATACCTTCTCTGCTCTTCTGGTCAGAACTCATAGTAGCTCCAATGGTCCACCATAAATGAAGGCAACTCTGGTTTAGTGTTATATTTCTCCCCCAGAATGTATGTTCTTTATGGGGATGTAACATGTTAAAAAAAAAAGGAGACAGAATAAGAAAACAAGTTCATTCTGTATGATGTCTTTGATTGTGGTGGGATTTGCCTGCTTCCCTTATATATTAGTCTGAAACTCCTTGGTAGCATTTAACCTTTTCACATGTTGACTTACCCATATGTCATAGTTGGGAATAGCTTCCCGACGTTTGACGTACGGATACATCATGGCCATCATGCACGCGGTACAGAAGCTGTGCCCGTTCGATCGCCGCCGGGAGCTCAGCTTACATGACAGCTGAGACCCGACTGTCGCTGCCAGGAGAAGTGTGCACACTACCTGTTTAATCCCCTATATACTGCGATCAATATCGATCGCAGCATTTGAGAGGAGGGTTCTCTCTCTCCTCTCCGATCGGTGCCCCTACGATGTCAAGAAGACCTCCGGGTCAGAGACCTATGGCAAGCTTGTTAGACCATGCCAGGAGGCTTCTGTCAGTGCAATACTGACAGGTATAATGCATTGCAATGAATTATACCAGAGATCAGAGTAATAAAAGTTAAAATCCCATAGAGGATCGAAGTAAAAAAAAAAAAAATACCAATAAATAGGTGTATTTATGTAAAAATAAACCAAGTACACACATTTAGTATCGCTGCATCCAGAACGACCTATCCTATAAAACTGTCATGCTAGTTAACCCTTTCAGTAAACACTGTAAAAAAAAAAAAAGAAAAACATGGCAAAAAAGCTATGCTTTTCCATCTTACTGCCGAATAAATAGTGGAATAAAATGCGATCAAAAAGATGAATGGAAATAAAAATAGTATCTTTTTTTTTTAATAAAATGCTTTATTTTTGTGTAAAAGTGGCAAAACATTCCGGCTCCGGCACTCCCATGGAAGGCTGTGTGTGAGCAGCACCGTGCCCTAGCTTCTCCTCATGGGGTTTCCGGGACCATAAAAGCCACGCAATAGGGAAGAAACCCAGCCAATGAGACTCACAAATCTCCAGCACTGCATGGAGAAATATCTTACCAGGAACGGGACCCTAACAAGTTAACCACAGCCAGCTCAGAAGGAAGGGTGCAGCAAAATGGCAACGGAAAGTTAAAAAGAACACTAAGTCCTCCACTCAGTCGGCTTCTCTACCACAAGTGAGAGGGGAAGAAGGGGATGACTAGCACCTAACAGGGCTTAATGTGCCTTATAAAATGCCAGCTGCAGAAGTAGCAATGGAGCAGACAGATGTCATAGAAAATATGGAAAATCTCTGAAGTCTCTCTCACCAAATTCCTAGTCACTCCTTCCCTATCCCATATGCAGTAAGGATGGGAACTAGCCATGTAAAAAGCTGCTTCTATGTAAAATAGCAGTGTACTCAAGAAGCAACAAACTTAATTATCCAGGCTATTTACCATGCGAAAGAACGCCCCTGGTAGAACAAAAACGAGGAAGATGTCCATTGTGCCTCGTGATAGACATGTAAGACGAATACACATAGAATGAAGGAGATAGGAAACATCTCGCTAAGCCTCAAAGGGAATATATCACACTTCTTAGAGTAGCCTGGACTATGAGGCACCGAAGGGAAATATGGAATAGTGTAATTTCTATAATTCCGATTGTGATGGGACATATTTTTTAGCGGCAGAGTTAATTAAGGAACAGTGTGCATATTTTTTCATATCGGTGAGCCCTGCCGGTGAGCTGTAATGCAACAATGCAGAGATAACTGACAGCAGCCATGTCATGTTTGATCTCCAAGGAAAGGTAAAATCACAATAAAAAATATGGCATCACTTGCTAAATTCTGCGATCATCGAGTGATGAGTTATCGCAGAAATAATGGATTTAATAAACCCATGAAGGGCTGAGGCCAGCCCACAACCCGCCCCACGTGAAGTCATCACCGGGGGAATGTGTGGGTGGGGCCCAATCTGGCATAAAAGAATATTGATCTGCGTTTGTGCTGAGAGATGCATATTTTCATGTAAGCAGGGACCACTTTCCATAATGGTCAATTGGCGTGTGCTCTCCTCCAGCTAAGCTGAATTGTCTCTGCGATTGGTATAGTAAGTTCTTCTGTTAATCCCTTTTATTTTCTGTAACTGTATAAGCTGTATTGTTTTGTCCCCTTTTGTATATTTTTTTCATGAACACTGGATTAAATATAAAATGTAATCTAGTTCTGTTTCCTTTGCTCTGTAATTGAGCCTTCCCCGAAGCCATATACGCTACCAGAAAGCAAGCGTCCAATCAGGTTTGTATTGTATTTTAATAGTTAAAAACAAAACTGATTGGTGGTAGCAGAAAATAATTTTCTTGGGTTATCGTGAAGTAGCAGCGATCGTACGAGGGCATATACATTTATTCCATGTGTTGGAAGGTGGTGTGTATTCCGTACGCTCACTGTTAGCTTGCCGATAACTACTTAGTGAGAACAGCCTGCAGCCTCCTATATTGATCGTTGGCTAATTGTGCAATTGTCCGGACGACGGGGCAGCAGAGAGCTGTTCGCTCCAGAGATCACAGTGGGTGGCCTCTGTGAGTAATCGGGATTGTGTGAATCCCTGACACTCTGCATCACTACAACAAATGCAGGCAGCCATTTCACAGCAAGCAGGCAGGCTTGACGCAGCTGAAAATAGGATTCGCTCTACAGAGGATGAGCTGAGAAATTTACAATAAGAGCTAAGAAAAGCCACAAAGCTTAGTCAACAATTTTCTGATAAAGTTGATGACCTGGAAAACAGGTCCAGGAGAAACAACATGAGAATAATAATCTTGTCTGAGTCAATTTCACCTAATCAATGATGGGGATATGCATGGAGGAGTTACCTACTTCCCTGGGAATTACTGGCATTTCTAAAGCAGAAAGAGCTTACCAAGTTGCCCCCCCCTTCCCATTACAACAACCACAGGAGAACAGACTGAGACCAGTGACTGTAAAATATCTAGACTTTATGGGCGAATCAAACATCCTCAGCAATATAGGAAGAAAATATCCCCGACTTTGACCAGAGGACATAAAGTTCTATTATTTAGTGACTATTCTGTAGAAGTCACAAAAAAGGAAAGCATTCAGTGAAATCTTCACAGAACTAGTGGGAAAGAAAAATAGATTTCCTTTACAATTCCCGGCTACTCTAAAAATATTTCCTCCTGAAGGAGCTTCAGAATCTTTCACTGCGCCAGACCAGGCTAGAGACTTTGTAAGAAAGCCATTGCAAAAGCTGCTGAAGGACACTAGAAGCAATAATAACCATAAGGGTGGAGTCTGATCAAGAAGATCCAAACGATAGAAGATCATAAAAAATGGCGAGGAAGGTTCAGGTTATGAAGGTAAATTGTAATGAAGATGAGAGAAAACCCACCAATTTTTAAATTATTTTTTTTTGGGTGTAGACTTATAGGTATTTTGACTATATGATTTTCTCTCCTTATCGTCCGTCATGTCTGGAGAAGAAAACGAGCAGGGCTCAAAGATGTTTTGAACTTGATCCAAAGCATTTGGACGGGCGAAGAAGTGCTTCTGGGATTACAGAGCTCCCGTTAATACATGCGCGAAGTCTAAAAATTTAACATCTCTGATTTTAGTTGAATTTTGGGTAGGGAGGAATAGAAGCTTTGAAACATTTGGTTATTTATATAGTAGTTATAGTTCTAGTTTTGGTATTGTATCATATTCAGTATAAATATGAAAATAATAACATGGAAAGTAAAAGGTCTTCAGTCTCCACATAAAAGAATGATGGTTTTGAGACCCCTTAAAAAGATTAAGGCAGACATTGCATTATTACAAGAAACGCATCTAAAAGAGCAAGATTTTTGTAGAATGGATAAGTTGTGGGTGGGAGAGCTATATTGAGTTCCCCAGCAGTAAACAGAAAAGCAGGGGTGCTGGTATTAATTAATAAACATGTGAATTGTAAGGGGATTCCACACAATGCTGAAGATGTTGGGAGGTTGATAAATTTGTTGCTAGATAGCCCAATTGGGAGAATAAGGCTGTATAACGTTTATGCACCGAATGATAATCACAAAATTTTCTTTAAAGAACTAGAGAAACATATACTAGAGGACGAAGAAAATAATTATAGGAGGAGATCTAAATACAGTTCTGAATGACGCGGAGGATGGATCAGGGTCCAAAGGAAAAGTTACATGGGAAGAACGCATGACGACAAAATATTAGCCCCTTTTGTAGAGAATACAAGCATGTTGGATGTACGGCGTAACTCAAACCTAGTAGACCCCGAATTTACTCACTTTTCGCAAGTGCACAACACTTGGTCTAGAATAGACTGTCTTTTAGTTTCTCAGCATTTGATAAATAGAATGGACGACGTAAATATTCATGATCTAATTATATCAGACAACGCGCTGGTCTCGCTCTCCTTACATGACATTTTCTCAAAAGGTTTTTTTTTTAGCTAATGATGAAAATTTCCAGAAAATCATAAAAGAATGGTGGTTAGATTTCAGTATAGATAATAAGGAGCATGAGGAGGCAGCTCCCTTATATTGGGACACAGCAAAGGCGGTTCTGAGGGGCAGAATAATCTAGTAGTTACAAAACAGCAGCTACAGTGATCAGTATATACTCCATGCAATACTGTATTTGAGGATGTAAACTGGAGGATATTACTGATCGCACTGTAGCTGCAGCGACAGGTCCTCTGCTGATGTCAGGCCTATGTGAACATGCAAGGAAGTAATGTCACTGGAATGGCTGGAGCCTGCTCCAGTGCAGAACTGATACCCGGGTCAGACACGGCTCCCTTTAACAGTGTAGCTGCTACAGTGTTGTGGCTCCTGGCAGGGACCTGATCTACAGTGTAGACCAGGAGTTATGCCATGACATTGTGGCCACATCGCCGACCCGCCCCACATAATGTGCTGTGCCAGGAGCTGTGTCACGGAGTCTGGCACGCCCTGCATAATGTTCTCTGCCGGGAGCCGCATCTGCTGAGGCGAGCCCGCTTTCCCGCCCTGTCACGCCCTGCAGCAGAACTGGGGAGGGCAGCATCCACCCCACACAGTGTGCTCTGAGCTGCCGCAGAGCATGCTGTCAGTGTTTAGTGCCGCAAACTGATCAAAACCCCCCCCAAAGGCCAGGTCCTGATCCGCGGACCGGTGGTTGGGGACCCCTGGTATATGGGAATGTTCATATAGCCAAAGAGTATGGGAAAATGCGATATATATTCAAAAAATCTGGGAAATTAAAAGTTCCCAGGACCCCACAATCCTGTTTTTTCACTTTATTAAGCTAGAAGGTGACTCCAAAGCAGGAAAAAAATTTAATTCCTGACATTGTACATTTAGTTCTTTTACTAATTAAAAAATGCATCCTTACACATTGGATAGAAAAACAAATCCCTAAAATAGTAGAGATATTAGGTACTGTAAAGATCTGAGGTTGTGGGTTGTAAGTAATCACCTAGGCAGGTTAACGATGCAACAATATTTTATTGATCACAGCCATAAAGCAATTCCAGGTAAATGGCCAAAATACAGTTCTCTCAGTCCTCAAATTCCCAATCTGGGTTTAGTAGTTCCACTGGCTTTGTATAAGGCCATACTCACTGTCTCCCAACTTTTGGTTGGCCCACAGATTTCTTATCTCCAGCCAGTATAGTCTGTAGCCACAGTCCATGATCCTCTAGACGGCAGATAAAACCATGAAAGCACAGGTATCCAGTAGCAGCAGACCTTTTAAGAAAGTTTAAATCCAAACGACATAATCCATAATGGTAACATGTTTATCAATCCATCCTTCCAAGTCCATGGTCTCCATCCTCTTCCTTCAATCCTTCCACACAACTCCTCACTAAAGCATGTGTCTCTCTTCCTCCCTGGGGTCAGCCCCCTCCAAAGGTCAGAAGTGATGACACCCTCCCCCAAAAGCATTTACTTTAACATGAGACTGCGTGTAAGACCTCCTGTGGTGATAGCTCCACTGTATCCACTCTTTCCATCAACATAAGGGGTCCCTTGGCTGAAAGAACAATGGTCCAAGGCCCCTGAGATATGGTCACTGAATGGAATGGATACCTGAGATTGAACTGATGAGCAAACAAATCACTAACACAACACCGCAAGCAAATTTCTAACAAAATGCAAAAATAAGATCGATGAAAATGGGTGCTTAGTGCTGGAAAAGTTTTTAATAAGTGGCCAGGTCCTCACAGGTACACTGAAAACTTTGCTTTGGTTTGATAAAATAGACACAGGAAATTGTGTAACAGAAAATTAAAAAAAAAAGAACATTTATTAAACACACACTCAATCAAAAATCACACAATTTGATGACAGCGTTTAGAGGTACAGCCTTGAAGATTTGGGGGGGAATTTAGCGATAGTGAAGATTTAAAGTTAATCGATGAGTCTAAAATGATATAATTCTGGTTATTGATGTATGTTACATGTTTATCAGTTGAAGTATTGTTGTAATATTTTAAATATTAAAAATTAAGATGGGATTGGAGATGTAATGAGTACAAATTTGATTTTGTTATATAAACATGTTCATCTGATTTTTCTCATCGAATAAATCCTTGTTTAAATTAAAAAATGATATAAATGTGATATTGCTCTAATCATACTGGCCTGAAGAATAAAGCTGCCTTATCAATTTTACCACACGGTGAACGGCATAAAAAAACACCCAAAACTATTGCTGTTTTTTGTTCATTCTGCCTCCCGGAAAAATAGAATAGAAAGGGATATTTTTTTATGTGCCTTTAAAAAATTGCACCAATGAAAAAGTCAACTTGTCCCAGAAAAAAAACCCTCACATGACTGTCAGCAGAAATGTAGAAAAATTATAGCTCTCAAAATATCGCAATGCAAAAACTTGATTTTGCAAAAAAAAAAAAAGCCTCTTTTAGTGTGTGATAGCAGGCAAACATAAAAATCCGATATTAATCTGGTATCACTGTAATCGCACCGACCTGAAGAATAAAGTTGTCTAATCACTTACCGCATTTTTCGGACTATAAGATGCACCTAGGTTTTAAAGGAGGAAAATAGGAAAAAAATGTAAGCAAAAAATGTGGTCATGATGCCCTGTTATGGTGGAGGGGGTCTGCTGCTGGCACTGGTATTGGGGTAATGTCCCCCAATTCTGTTAATATCCTCCATACTGGTATGTATGGCCCCTCATTCCTGGTATAAGTGGCCCCCATCCCATTCTGGTATGCATGGCACCTTCTGAGCCCCCATCCTGGTATGCATGTCACCTTCTGAGCCCCCATCCTGGTATGCATGGCACCTTCTGAGCCCCCATCCTGGTATGCATGGCAACCCTCTGAGCCCCCATCACGCTGTCTACAAAAAAAAAAAAAAAAAACACATACTCCCCTCCTCTCTCCTCCAGCGCTGTCCCGCTCTGCTGCCGACACTCTCACTGTGTGAGCCGCAAATGGCGTCCCTGCCATGCGTCCTCACACAGTGTGAGACGATGTGCTGGAATGGTCACTGCTCCCCAGGCCGGGACTCTGTGCATGGGAAGCAGTGACCATTCAGTCTGTTCAATAGCCGGCACACTGTACTGCAGCGTGGCTCCTGCTGCCGCTCTGTGGTCAGTGTGCCCGCTATTAAAGACCATGGATATTCACTACAACCCATGGGAGTGGGTTGTAGGGAATGTTCATGAGCTTTAATAGCAGGCACACTGACCACAGAGCGGCAGCAGGAGCCGAGCTGCGGCTCCAGTGTGCTGGCTGTTAAGAAAAATGAATATTCATTGCTCTCCACGCCCATGGGCGTGGGGAGCTGGGAATATTCATTCTCTTTAGTAGCGGGCACAGGGTAAGCTGCAGCAGGCAGCTGCTGCCTCCTGTGCCCCATTGATCCCCCGCTGCTGCGCACCCACCACCATACGGCCATACAATAATATAGTATTCGGACTATAAGACGCACCCCCCACTTTCCTCCAAAATTTTGGAAGAAAAAAGTGCGTCTTATAGTCCGAAAAATACGGTATATCGCACGAGGAACAGCATGAAAAATGAAATCAATTCTTGACCTGCTCTTGAGTTGTTCATTTTGCCTCCCAAAGATCGCAGTAAGGCTTGGCTCACATTTATCCTGCACGCTATGTTGAGCGTTTACATCGGGGTTTTCGTGTAAAGTTCCAAAGTACGTGATTCATATGGAACCCGGCGAAAGACTCCCTATAATGAGGCAAATAGAGGCATTGTGGATTCCGTCTGGTCTATGAACAGGCGGTGTCTCTTTTTAAGCGTTGTAAGAAGATTACTGGTAACATGCTGGAGGAGTGGGTATTGGCGTCAGTGATATGAACCTGGACGTTTGCTCCAGCATATTATATGGTAAGAGAGGTTAATCAGCCATGACAGGGCCAGGTTTGTATGATTGTTGTTAGTGCCTCATTAAGCAGCAGAGTAAGCCGAACTATCACAGTTGGAGCTACAAGTGCGGGAAAGATCCCCAGGAAGCTAGTGTGACAGCTGTGGACAAACTAGATGTCCTGTGTGAGGGTGACTATAAGGATAGATGAGTGTTCGGACAAAATTAAGGAGCTGATCAAGTACCTGGTCCAATTCTAGCAACTGCAGCAGCATTGGCAACAACAACAGGTGCTTACTCAGCAGATGGAACATTTCACTAACCGACTAACTTCCATTTCAGACGATGACTTCACATGGCTGACAGACATGTCCCTGGTTGTATCAGGACCCTATAGTCGTAGGGTGTTAGAAATGACCCATTCCCATGTTTAGGGTGGTAATCTGGGTGTAGACAAGACCAAAGAGAAGATCCTTCTTAGATTCTACTTGCTCGGATGTCACCGAGAGATTTCGAACTATTGTAGTTCCTTTCTCACTTGCCAGCTAACCTCCCCAGTCTCTCACTTCTGGAGTCCTCTCGTGTCACTACCAATTATAGAGGTTTGGTTTAACAGCATTGCTATGGGTTTAGTCGGACCCATGGTTAAGGCTTTTCTAGGAATTGTGGGATACTATCTGCAGTTTATTCTGAATTTCACCATGATATTCGCTCTCCTGACCGACTTCCTTAAGGGCATAGAGTAGTTGATGGCCAAGTGGGCTTGGAGATGGCTTTCCAGAAGTTGAAACTAGCCCTGTGTAAACAGCCAGTCGTGGTTGCACAGGATTTCACGAAGGACTTTCTGGTCCAGACGGATGTTTCAGAAGTCTGGTTTGGAGCCTTGTTGTCAAGAGAAATAAATGGGGAGGGAAGTAAAATATGTTATGAAAAAACAACTCAGAATCACTGTGATATGTTGAAGCATCCCAGAGTTATTACCTCATGAAGTGACACAGGTCAGAATTGAAAAAGGCGAAAGGCGGTCACAAAGGTGAAAACGGGCTCTGCCGCAAAAGGGTTAATAAATCATCAGTTGAGTTGCTGGGTGACATCTGTGGTTCCTCTTGACCCTTTTTAATAATACCCTTACTGCCTTCTCACGGTTATACAGGTTCTGTATGCTGCCATATAATGAAAGCGTAACCTCTCACTTTTGAAATTACTTTGAGGGGCCTAGATTTTAGAACGATCCAGGAGGGCATAGAAAAAACAAAATCAGAAGACACAAGTAGACCTTAAATGGGTCAGGATCACAAGAAGAGAAAATACACAGAACTGAACCAGAGGAAAACAAGGCTGTACCTGACACCTTGCAGCAATGTGCTTTGAGCTTTAGTAGGGTGTGGTGCTTTCCAATTACCTGAAGCAGGCAGCAGATTACTCCAGCTGGACAGCGCACACACCCATACTGCCAGACTGGATGGTAGTACTGGTCCCAGCCACCCTATTCTTAGTGCCTGGACAGAGCCTGTGCTGCTCAGATCTTCGGGTTACAATGTCTACTTCAGGACCAACACCACCTGTAGAATGCATGATGGTGGCCACTGGTCGCAGAAGCAGACATCACAGGAGCAGATACCAAAGGAGATATGACACACCATTTGTAGAAGCTGCAATGTTATAGAATGACAGAAAACCAGAACAGAAGAAAACCCCATAAAGTTACTCAAATTTGTAAATTATAACCATCAATGAATTAATCTATGAGTAGTAACTATTTTGACACCTAGTGGGGGCTTGTTTTTTGCGAGATGGCTTGAAGTTTTTATTATAATTTTTGCCTACATAACATTTTTTGGTGGCGTTTTATTCCAATATTTTGGAGGCAAAATGAACTAACAGTTGAACACCACACTCCACTAGTTCATTCATTCACGTCTTTTAATAGACTGCGAACTGTTATTGTCTTAGTGAATAATTCAATTTTGCTACATAACTTCCTATTTCTTTGGAGATTTTGAGTAGAAATGTTCAAAAATACAATAAGAATATTTTATTCAAAAATAATGTTTTATTCTTGGCAGATGACTCTACCAGGAGATCAGAGGAACAACTGACATCTTCACTTTTTAAATCGGATGACATTGAGCTCACACAGGATACAATAGAAGTGAATGTCATTACTCCATATATACCATCATCCCTTCACAACAAAGATCTATCATCTGATCCTATGAAAAAGGTCCTATCTTCTGATTCATTACAGACTATGAAGAAAAATAAAAGTCAGAAAAGAGGCATTACAAAACAAACTGCTTTTAAAGCAAAGAAGCCAATTACACATTCAGAATATGGAAATAGTTTTCCTCTCGAAACATCTTTTGTTACACATCAAAAAATTCACACAGAGAAGAAGACAGTTTCTTGTTCCAAATGTGGGAAATATTTTAACAGGAAATCAGATTTTGTTAGGCATGAGAGAATTCACACTGGTGGGGAGAAGCCATATTCATGTTCAGAATGTGGAAAATGCTTTGGACAGAAATCACATCTTGTTGTACATCACAGAATTCACACAGGAGAGAAGCCATATTCATGTTCAGAATGTGGGAAATGTTTTGCACAGAAATCATTGCTTGTTACACATGAGAGAACTCACACAGGGGAGAAGCCTTTCTCATGTTCAGAATGTGGAAAAGGTTTTAAACGGAAATCACATCTTATTATACATCAGAGAACTCACACAGGGGAGAAGCCATATTCATGTTCAGAATGTGGGAAATGTTTTGCAGAGAAAATACATTTTGTTAGACATCAGAGAACTCACACAGGGGAGAAGCCTTTTTCTTGTTCAGAATGTGGAAAATGTTTTGCACAAAGATCATCTTTTCTTAGACATCAGAGAACTCACACAGGGGAGAAGCCATATTCATGTTCAGAATGTGGAAAAGGTTTTGCAGAGAAAATAAATTTTGTTACACATCAGAGAACTCACACAGGGGAGAAGCCTTTTTCTTGTTCAGAATGTGGAAAATGTTTTGCACAAAGATCACATCTTCTTATACATCAGAGAACTCACACAGGGGAGAAGCCATATTCATGTTCAGAATGTAGAAAATGTTTTGTAGATAAATTACACCTAGATAGACACCAGAGAACTCACACTGGGGAGAAGCCTTTTTTATGTTCAGAATGTGGAAAATGTTTTGTAGATAAATTACACCTAGATAGACACCAGAGAACTCACACTAGGGAGAAGCCTTTTTCATGTTCAGAATGTGGAAAATGTTTTATAAAGAAAACATTGCTTGTTAGTCACCAGAGAACTCACACAGGGGAGAAGCCTTTTTCATGTTCTGAATGTGGGAAATGTTTTCTGCGGAAATCATCGCTTGTTAGTCACCAGAGAACTCACACAGGGGAGAAGCCTTTTTCATGTTCTGAATGTCAGAAATGTTTTACAGAGAAATCAAATTTTGTTAGACACCAGAGACGTCACACACACACAGGGGAGAAGTCTTTTTCATGTTCTGTATGTGGGAAATGTTTTAGAGAGAAATCAAACTTTGCTAGACACCAGAAAAGTCACACACACACAAGGGAGAAGCCATATTCATGTTTAGAATGTGGAATATGTTTTGTACATAAATCATTGCTTGTTAGACACCAAGGAGCTCACATGGGGAGATGCCTTGTGGTCATTTCCTGAAGAAGTGCTTCACACTCTGAAACATGTTGACTAAACACCATATGTTTGAGTAAATCCTTGAGAACTGATTTCCTCCCACACCCCAAAGAGATATGGAATTTGGATTGTGAGCCCCATTGGTGGACAGCAATGATAATGTCTCTAAAGCGCTGCAGAATATGATTGCGCTATATAAGCAATGCATAATAAAAAAATAAAGCTGGGTATATGTAAATTTGTGTATGTAACAGAGATGTGTGTATGTAAATGTGCAACGTTCAGCAGTGGTGTGTCTGTATATGTGCTCTGCAGAGTGGTCATTAATGTCCCTGCTGTGATGTTATATATACATATACATGGTGCAGAGAAACACTAACAATAAATGTATTAATTCCCTCTTTCACCCCAGTGCATTACAATTAGTGATATTGACTGTCACACACTTCTCAGCACATGACATGGGGTGTTCTTGCAATAGTTAATTCATCTCCTCTCACTCAATCCAGCTCGCAACCTTTAGAACCAAAAACAAAGTGAGCATAAATCACACCCCAACACATTCACCACACCCTGATTTCTTAACGCCTTGCCACTACTCATCAAGTACAAGGGGTGATAAGTCCCCAAGATATGTTACTGTCAGACAATCAAAAGGTCACACACTGAAAGGCTATGAATTCTTTAGCACATACAAGGATCAAACTTATTAAAGATTTTAACCTTTACTATAAAAATATACATTGCTTACAATAAAAGATAAAACAAGCTAAACATAAAACAACACACAAATATGCAAAACAGTTATAAAATAAAAAGGGAGAAACAACAGAAATACCTAACTGTTTGTCTACTGTTTTCTTCTGTTTCCTTAAGGAAAGGAGAAATGAGTTTGGGATCACACCAGCTTCCAAGGCAGCCCCACATGTGAACAACTTGTTTTGCGCCACCCAGCTTTTTATAGTCCCGACCATAGGATCATATTTGCAGGATCACTTGAATGTACTATTTAAAAAATGCTGTTTGACTGGACAGTGAGCTAAGAGCCTTGCATTTCTAATATCCTGTATCTCCCCAACTCCTCTGTATAGTGATTAGGAAATATACTACCTAATTTCAGACAATCTGTTTTGCCTTGAAGCTAATGGTCCAGGAGCTGAGGTGTTATGTTTGACATGTCCAGAAAAAGCCCCTTTGTGTTTTCAATACTGATATATCCAATTTCACTCTTTAGTCAACTAAATATAACTCTACTGCTGTTATACTTTCGGTTTATTGATTATATATTTTCTTCACATTGACCCTCTCCACTTTACACCAGGAGCTGAGGTGTCCTAAAGGTTTAATTAGAAGAAAAAAAATGTTTTTCATAAGTTCCATTGTCTAAATCTGTCTTAAGATAAAGAGTGTCTTATAGTCCAAAAAATACAGAATTAGAATTGCGTAATTACAAATGAAAATATATGCAGTTACTAATACTGTATCTTTCAAGTAATAGAATATTGCTATTTATTTGCTTATGTGTTGTGGTGTTTCGGCTCATTCCGCTGCTTAATGAGGTAGTCAAAGGAATGTTTTCATTTAAACCTTCAGCTGATTTATTAAAACATGCCTCATAAACTAGTTCAACAGAAAAACAGCCGTATTCAGACTTGTTGACATAAACAAACTGCACTCATTACAGTCCGTATAACTGCGGTGTTCGTTCGCTCGCTCAGCAAACAGGGTTCAGCTCTCCTTAGCAAGAGCACAGCTCTGTAGGTCAGCTCACTTTCATAGCACACAGACCAATCAATAAGTCTAAATGCTTCAATTTTACCTCCTGGGCCACACCTGAGGATGGAGGTATGGTGAACAGTTATCCTGCTCAACTCTTTAGCTGTTCACAATAAACCTGGCCCTGTCGTGGCCGATTAACCCATCTCGGCACATAGCATGCAGGAGCAAACTTCAAGGTTCATATTACTGAAGCTAATAACCTCAGTGAAACATATCTCCCCTCCACCACATTACCAGTGACCAGTGACTGTCCAAAGCCTGGGGGGTTGGAACTTTCAGTCACTTGACAAGGAAGCCTCCACAGTGCATCTGCGTTAGCTTGTAGTTTCTGTGGCCTATTCTTCACATGAAAGCTGAAGTCTTGGAGTGCCAGAAACAACGTAGTCACTTAGGCATTCTTCCCGTTCTTTTCTCTCATCCATCTCACAGGTGCATGGTCTGACACTAACCTAGCATGGCCAAGCATTCTTTTTCCACGATGGCATAATTTTTCTCACAGGACGAAAGTTTCCACTTGGGTAAAGGATTAGATGTTCCTCTCCTTTTCTTTCTTGTGACAACACGGCTCCCAACCTGACTTATAAAGAACAGTCTAGACCACGAACTCCTTTATGAAGTCCGGTACAACCATGACAGGCTATTTACACAGGGCTAGCTTCAACTCCTGGAAAGCCTTCTCCGCTTCAGAATTCCACATGTCCATCGATGATTTTGCGCTTTTAAGGAGGTCAGTCAGGGGTGTGGCTCTCATGGCGAAATTCGAGATGAACCGCCGATAGTATCCCACAATTCCTATAAGTGCCCTAACCTGTTTCTGGGAGAATAATTGTGTAACATACCTGGCGGCGTCCTTGCATAGTGGTCCATCTCCCACTGTGCAAGAGCGCACACTTGATCTCCAGTCCAGTTTGCTAGCCTGGCTTCCCTCCATGCTGTCTGTTTGCCTCTGTGTCTGCTGCTTAAGGGCGGCGCCCGATCACTTCCTTTGCTCAGCTCTGTCCACCGCATCTGCGGTTTTCGCTTTGCTCAGCTCTGTCCACCGCGTCTGCGGTTTTCGCTTTGCTCAGCTCTGTCCACCGCGTCTGCGGTTTTCGCTTTGCTCAGCTCTGTCCACCGCGTCTGCGGTTTTCGCTTTGCTCAGCTCTGTCCACCCCATCTGCGGTTTTCGCTTTGCTTAGCTCTGTCCACCGCGTCTGCGGTTTTCGCTATGCTCAGCTCTGTCCACCGCGTCTGCGGTTTTCGCTTTGCTCAGCTCTGTCCACCCCATCTGCGGTTTTCGCTTTGCTTAGCTCTGTCCACCGCGTCTGCGGTTTTCGCTTTGCTCAGCTCTGTCCACCGCGTCTGCTGTTTTCGCTTTGCTCAGCTCTGTCCACCGCGTCTGCGGTTTTCGCTTTGCTCAGCTCTGTCCACCGCGTCTGCGGTTTTCGCTTTGCTCAGCTCTGTCCACCGCGTCTGCGGTTTTCGCTTTGCTCAGCTCTGTCCACCGCGTCTGCGGTTTTCGCTTTGCTCTGCCCTGTCCACCGCGTCTGCGGTTTCGAATTTGTCTCCCAGTCTGTACTGGACCCTACCCAGCCTGCGCTCTAGTCTGCCTGTTCCTGTATTCCCCGGTGTGGGTCAACAGCCGTGTCCGGAGTCTGACCTGGAGTAGACCCTGGTTCCTCTGCTCGGTTCCTCCCTGGTGCACTGGCGTCGTATGCCGTCGTGCGACCTTGGTCGGATCGGGCAGATACTTAGTTACGCCCCTCCAGGCACTCTCCGGTTCATTGCACAGTGGAATCACTACATAAACACGCACACGCCAGTCAGTCCGGGCGTGTGCATTACAGCATGCTCAGGCCATGGTTCCCGTTGAGCCCCACGGCCTTCGCTCTCTGAGACGTTTTCCAGCGAATACGTGCATTAAAAATAAATAAAATTTTTTTTTTCCTTAGCTGAGTTTCAGGCGAATTACGCACCCGTCCAGATGGATCTTTCTGCACTCGTTCCTGCGGATCCGCCACGTTACTATGGGGATCCAAGACAGAGTCGTGCATTTGTGGAGCAATGCATGCTACACTTCAAGTTCTACCCTCTATGTTTTCCCACAGATCGGGCTAAGGTGGGATTCATGATGTCTTACCTAGCGGGTGATGCCTTGAATTGGATCACCCCCCTATGGGACGCACAGGATCCTATCGTTCTGGACATAATGGCCTTCCTGGTGGCCTTTCTAATGGTCTTCGATGATCCTAACCCAGAGTCTCCTGTTGAAGCTTCACTTCCCAATATCCCGGAGCAGCCCCGATGGGTAATGTGTGTGGGTAGCGCAATAGTCCTCCAGCCCAATGAGACTACTGCCCACCCAGAATCCTCACAGGGTGACTACACTCTCCGGAATACTTCTCCCAACCTCAAGAGGGAGTCCAGATGTGCTAGACGTAGAGGCAAGCTGTCACGCCAGGGTCTGTCCTCCCTGAGACCTCCTGACCCTAACCTTGAAGTCCCTACTGAAGCTTGATCTCCCTGTATCCCGGAGAAGCCCCAACGGGTAATGTGCGTGGGTAGTGCACCAGTTCTCCTGCCCGAAGAGACTGCTGCCCACCCAGAATCCACACCGGAGGACCCCCTGTTGCCTCCTGAATCCCCCGGGATACCACTTGATGACTATTGGAGAGAGACTTCCCTATACTCTGCACCTGTTACCTCGCCCGCTTCGTCCAGTGAGTCCGACCTAGTGTTCTCCGAAGCAGAGGTTACCCCCGAGTCTCTACACCCCTCCGATCAGGCGGAGGATCTCCAGTTGTCTCTTGAACCCTTCGTGGTGCTACCTGGTAGCGAATGGACAGAGACTTTCCTATACCCGGTACCTGATACCTCGGCTGCTTCATCCAGTGAGTCCGACCTAGTGTACTCCGAAGCAGAGGTTACCCATGAGTCTCTTCACCCCTCCGACCTGGCAGAGGACCTCCAGTTGTCTCCTGAGCCCTTCGGGGTGCTACCTGGTAGCGAAAGGACAGAGACTCTCCTATACTCTGTACTTGATGCCTTGCTCGCTTCGTCCAGTGAGTCCGACCTAGTGTTCTCCGAAGCAGAGGTTACCCCCGAGTCTCTACACCCCTCCGACCAGGCGGAGTACCTCCAGTTGTCTCCAGAACCCTTCGGGGTGCCACCTGGTGGTGAATGGACAGAGACTTTCCTATATCCTGGATCTGATACCTCGCCCGCTTCATTCAGTGAGTCCGACCTAGTGTACTCCGAAGCAGAGTTTACCCCCGAGTCTCTGCACTCTTCCGACCCGGCGGAGGACCCCCAGTTGTTTCCTGAATCCTCCGGGGTACCACCTGATAGCAAAGAGACAGTGACTTTTCTACACCTTGTACCTGATACCTCGCCCATTTCATCCTGTGAGCTTGACAAGATGTACCCCGAAGCAGAGGTTACCCTCGAGTCTCTGCACCCCTCCAACCCGTCGGAGGGCTTTCAGTTGTCTCCTGAACCCTCTGGGGTGCTACCTGATAATAAGTGGAGAGAGACTTCCTTGTGTGCTATTCCTGGTACTCCACCCGTTTCGTCTGTTGCTGAGGATGGCTTGATAGGAGGTAGCATCCTAGCTAACCAGAGGAGACCAGTTTTTCCGGTGGACAGTGGAAGTGATCTCCTTGAAGTAAAGGATTGGCCCTCGAATTCCCTGCGGAACATTCTGGCAGGCCTGAAGAAGAGGGGGCGTAAGGGGGGGGGGTACTGTAACATACCTGGCGGCGTCTTTGCATAGTGGTCCATCTCCCACTGTGCAAGAGCGCGCACTTGATCTCCAGTCCAGTTTGCTAGCCTGGCTTCCCTCCATGCTGTCTGTTTGCCTCTGTGTCTGCTGCTTAAGGGCGGCGCCCGATCACTTCCTGCTTTTTGTACCTGCTGCAGACACACCCCTTGTGCGTCCTCAGCCTATTGCTGTCTGCCATCTGGTATTTAACCCAGCTGCTCCAATGAATCCCTGCCTGAGCATTGTGTTCTGTCAGTTGGCCTTTGGTCACTGATATGCCAGGTCCCGTTTATGTTTCCTGCCTTCGGTATCAGTTCCCGTGTCTGAACTGTGTCCTGTCTGTATTGTCTTCTGGCCTGTTGTCTTCTGCCTATCCTGGAGGCTGTATTTCCAGGCCTGTGTGAACCCGCTCCTGTATCTTGCTGCTGTGTCTGTTCTTGTCTGAATACTCTCCTAGCCTGTTTTGTTTTTCTCTATGTCCATACTTTCCCTTTTTCTGCAGAGACTGAACTCATACCTAACTCCTGCTCGTTGTCACTGTACTACCGTTTGTGAGTTTGTGGTCCACTCGCTACTTCTCTGCAAGTACCCTGTGAGTATCTGGTTCTGCCTTTCCCTTCTAGTCTGTTCCGTGTGTACAGAGCCCTGTCCCCACCGCGTCTGCGGTTTTCGCTTTGCTCAGCTCTGTCCACCGCGTCTGCGGTTTTCGCTTTGCTCAGCTCTGTCCACCGCGTCTGCGGTTTTCGCTTGGCTCAGCTCTGTCCACCGCGTCTGCGGTTTTCGCTTTGCTCAGCTCTGTCCACCGAGTCTGCGGTTTTCGCTTTGCTCAGCTCTGTCCACCGCGTCTGCGGTTTTCGCTTTGCTCAGCTCTGTCCACCGCGTCTGCTGTTTTCGCTTTGCTCAGCTCTGTCCACCGCGTCTGCGGTTTTCGCTTTGCTCTGCCCTGTCCACCGCATCTGCGGCTTCGAATTTGTCTCCCAATCTGTACTGGACCCTACCCAGCCTGCGCTCTAGTCTTCCTGTTCCTGTATTCCCCGGTGTGGGTCAACAGCCGTGTCCGGAGTCTGACCTGGAGTAGACCCTCCCTGGTTCCTCTGCTCGGTTCCTCCCTGGTGCACTGGCGTCGTATGCCGTCGTGCGACCTTGGTCGGATCGGGCAGATACTTAGTTACGCCCCTCCAGGCACTCTCCGGTTCATTGCACAGTGGAATCCCTACATAAACACGCACACGCCAGTCATTCCGGGCGTGTGCATTACAAATTGTAGCCAGTTTTGGATCGCCTCCACCTTGTTCTCCTGCAGCTTGATTTTGTCCCACCCGACGATATAGCCTAGGTTTTATAACTCTTCTTCACCATGGCGCACTTCTTTGGGTTTATGCTAAGCACTGCCTTCCTCAGTGCGTTCAATACTGCCTGGACCTTCTGCAGATGACTTTCCCAATTTGGGCTGAAGATCACAATATCGTCTACATAAGCTGCAGAGTATTTCTTGTGAGCAGTTAGGACCCGGTCTGTGGCCCTCTGGAAGGTGGCTGGGATCCTTGCAGACCAAAAGGCATCCTGGTGTATTGAAAACAATCATCAGGCGTAGAGACGGCTGTCTTCTCTTTAGCCATTTGGAACAGGGATTTGCCAGTATTTTTTCATTAGGTCAAGAGTGTTGATGTTTCTTTCTTACTCCAACTTCTCAAAGAGCTCATTGACCTGGGGCATCGGCTACACCTCAAACTTGAACACCTTATTCAGCTTACAATAATCATTACAAAACTGCCATTCTCCATTTCTCTATTTGACTTTGCCATCAGGACATTGAGATTGGACCAGCCAGTCTTTGATGACACCCAAGTTCAACATTCTCCTCACTTCCTACAAAATCACATAGAGTCTGGCTTCAGGGATTCGATATGGCTTAATGTTTACCCCCATGTGTGGCTCCATCAGAACTTCATGCTTCACAATCTGAATACATCCCGGCAACTCAGAAAACAGATCTTGGTTTCACTGGAGGAATTCTCAGCACTGTCGTTTATAGGCCGGTGATAGTGTTTCTGCCACCTCAACATTGGCTCCGGGGTTTGCCCCCAGGCATGGAGCTTCCACCGGCTCCCTATCACACCATGGATTGAGCAGGTAGACATGGTAGACCTGATAAGGTTTCTTCTCCCTGGCTGGTGAACTTTATAATTTACTTTGTTCAGTTTCTCGACCACTTTGTATGGCCCTTGCTACTTGGCCAGAAACTTACTTTCCACCCTGGGACTCAGCACTAAGACTCGATCTCCAGGGCTAAACTGTCTCAGCCTTGCTGACCAATTGTAGACCCTTGATTGGGCCTCTTGTACCTGGAAGAGGCTCTTTCTCTCACAATCTGCATTATCTCTGCAATTTTGTACTGTAACTTCTGCTTCCCAAGTCTCCTTTGCAATATCCACAAAACTCCGGTGGTGCTGGCCGTACAAAATTTCAAATGGAGAGAACCCTATAGAGACATGTGGAACTTCCCTGATGGAAAACAGCAGGTATGGGAGTAGGCAGTCCCAGTTTCGACCATCCTTGTCCACGATCTTCTTGAGCATGGCTTTCAGGGTTTTATTAAACCTCTCCACCAGGCCGTCCGTTTGCGGATGGTATACCGATGTCCTGAGTTGTGTAATCTGGAGGGCCCTACACAACTTTCTCAACACTTTGGATATGAATGGAGTTCCTTGGTTAGTCAGGATCTTCTTTGGTAGGCCGATCCGGGAAAATATATGGACCAATTCTCGGGCTATACTTCTGGCTGAGGAGTTTCTTAGGGGTACCGCCTCTGGATACTGTGTCGCATAGTCATGGACCATCAGGATATATTTGTAATGCACACGCCCGGACTGACTGGCGTGTGCGTGTTTATGTAGTGATTCCACTGTGCAATGAACCGGAGAGTGCCTGGAGGGGCGTAACTAAGTATCTGCCCGATCCGACCAAGGTCGCACGACGGCATACGACGCCAGTGCACCAGGGAGGAACCGAGCAGAGGAACCAGGGTCTACTCCAGGTCAGACTCCGGACACGGCTGTTGACCCACACCGGGGAATACAGAGACAGGCAGACTAGAGCGCAGGCTGGGTAGGGTCCAGTACAGACTGGGAGACAAATTCGAAACCGCAGACGCGGTGGACAGGGCCGAGCAAAGCAAAACCGCAGACGCGATGGACAGGGCCGAGCAAAGCGAAACCGCAGACGCGGTGGACAGAGCCGAGCAAAGCGAAAACCGCAGACGCGGTGGACAGAGCTAAGCAAAGCGAAAACCGCAGACGCGGCGGACAGAGCTGAGCAAAGCGAAAACCGCAGACGCGGTGGACAGAGCTGAGCAAAGCGAAAACCGCAGACGCGGCGGACAGAGCTGAGCAAAGCGAAAACCGCAGACGCGGCGGACAGAGCTCAGCAAAGCGAAAACCGCAGACGCGGCGGACAGAGCTGAGCAAAGCGAAAACCGCAGACGCGGTGGACAGAGCTGAGCAAAGCGAAAACCGCAGACGCGGCGGACAGAGCTCAGCAAAGCGAAAACCGCAGACGCGGCGGACAGAGCTGAGCAAAGCGAAAACCGCAGACGCGGTGGACAGAGCTGGGCAAAGCGAAAACCGCAGACGCGGTGGACAGAGCTGGGCAAAGCGAAAACCGCAGACGCGGTGGACAGAGCTGAGCAAAGCAAAAACCGCAGACGCGGTGGACAGAGCTGAGCAAAGCAAAAACCGCAGACGCGGTGGACAGAGCTGAGCAAAGCAAAAACCGCAGATGCGGTGGACAGAGCTGAGCAAAGCAAAAACCGCAGACGCGGTGGACAGAGCTGAGCAAAGCGAACACCGCAGACGCGGTGGACAGAGCTGAGCAAAGCGAACACCGCAGACGCGGTGGACAGAGCTGAGCAAAGCGAAAACCGCAGACGCGGTGGACAAGGCTCTGTTCACACAACAGACTAGAAGAGAAAGGCAGAACCAGATACCCACAGGGTACTTGCAGAGAAGTAGCGAGTGGACCACAAGCTCACAAACGGAAGTACAGTGACAATGAGCAGGAGTTAGGTACGAGTACAGACTCTGCAGAAAAAGGAAAGGAACGGACATAGAGAAAAAACAGGTAAAAGATAGGAGAGAGTTCAGACTGGAACTGAGTGTACGGAGGAGACCGACACTGCAGCGGGATACAGGAGCGCGTCTGGGAATACGGCCCCCAGAGAGGCAGGACGAACAGGCAAGGAGCGTGTTCAGACTGGCCTGGAAATACAGCCTTCAGGAAGGCGGAACGAACAGGCAAGGAACGAGTACAGACTGCAGGTTAAGGTACACAGATAGGACACAGTACAGACATGGAAACAGATACTGCAAGACTGGTAACATAGACAGGACCTGGCATGTTAGATACAAAAGCCAACTGACAGGGCAAGATGCTCAGGCCTCAGTTAATTGGGGCAGCTGGTTTAAATACCAGGTGATAGACAGCAATAGGCTGAGGATGCACAAGGGGTGTGCCTGCAGCAGGTACAAAAAGCAGGAAGTGATCGGGCGCCGCCCTTAAGCAGCAGACACAGAAGCAAACAGACAGCATGGAGGGAAGCCAGAGAGACACCCTGGACTGGAGATCAAGTGCGCGCTCTTGCACAGTGGGAGATGGACCACTTTGCAAGGACGCCGCCAGGTATGTTACAATATTGATGCCCTTGTGCAGACTTTACCAAGGGTCTGACTAGATCCACGCCAATGATGTCAAACGGGATTTCTATAATCGATAACGGCACTATGGCACTCTGGCAGTGAGAAACTGGTGCTTTTAGCTGGCAAGTGGGACGTGACCAACAATACTTTGAAATCTAACGGTGACATCCGGGCCATTAGAACTTTAGAAGAATCCGCTCACTGGTCTTGTCTACATCCAGATGACCAACCAAGACACGAGAATTGGCCAGGTCTAACATCATATCTATAGGGTCCTGGTATTACCAGTTGTTCCAATAACTCTTCCCCATAGCTTAGTCACCTGATCTAGAAAATCCCTGTTTAGTGCAAAGTGTGGAACAATAATGTCAGCCCCTGGCTCTTGAGCCACAACATTTAACACGGTGACATTATCAAACGCACCTTTTAGCGTAATGTCCTTCAGTTCAGCAGTCCCAAAGTTCTCCCCGGAAGCCCCCAACTCAGGGATGTCGGCATCATAGGCCGCTTTCTTGTCATCATCACCCTCAAGCACACACAGGGCAAACCGCGATGGGAGTTTTTTAATGGCAAGTCTGCTCTTATTGAAGTCACTCGGCACCTCCCCTTTTCACCATAAGGCTATGTGCCCACGATGCCGAAATGAAGCAGAAAATTTCTGCAGCATTTCTGCATCTCCCTGGCAGAAAAAATGCATGCAGATTGTGCATGCGTTTTTCCTGCAGAATACATGTGGAATATATGCGGATTCACATGCCTATCCACATGCGTTAACGCATGTGTCTCCACATGCGGACTGACAAGCACTTTCCAGGCGATAGCATCACTTGGAAAGTGCTTGACAACTCGGTCACACTGTATAAATCCATGCAAACGGCATGGATTTATATAGTGTGACCGTAAAAAATAAATAAATAAAGCTGTACTTACCTCCGATGCCCCGCCGCGTGAGCTGTCGCGCTCCTTCCTGGTTCGTTCCTGGCTTGCCGGCATCTCGCGAGACAGCCTGCGGTCACATGACCGCGACGTCATCTCAGGTCCTGGAAGGTAAGCACTGCAGGGGCCGCCGAACAGGTGAATATAAACTTTATTTATTATTTTATTCTTTTTTTTACAGGTACAATGGTACCCAGGTCTGGATGAGAGTCTTCTCTCCTCCAGAACTGGGTACCATCCGCACATTGAAACGCATATTATCCGCTTGTACCAATGTACAGACACGGATTCTATGCGTCTCAATGCAAGTCAATGGCGGCAATTCCGCTGCGCTTCCGCAAAATTAATGAACATGCTGCGGATTTATGAACGCTGCAGAAACGCTGCGGAAAAATCCGCAGCATGTGCATTGACATTGCGGAATGCCATTGGGGACCATGGGGTGCGGATTACCATGCGTTTTTGATGCATTTCCGCTGCGGAAATTCCGCAGCAGAAACGCATGAAAAACGCATCGTGTGCATGCAGCCTTAGTCCCAGAATATGGTAAAGTCCCGTCCTATTGTAACTGGGTGTACCAGGTAGTTAACCACTCTGACCTCATGGGACTCAGTGCCACAGTTTGTTTCTATGGTCACTCGAGCGACAGGGTGTTCCTTAGCCTCCGTGTGAAAACAGCAAACGCCCACAATCCTTCTGGGGATCAAATAGGGAGGGAGTGTGACCCTTATGAGGGTCACTAGTCTCCCTGTGTCCAAGAGTCCAGACACCAACTCTCCCCACCTCCATTCATTTGTAGCTTTAGTACCCCTCTTTTGAGAATCTGTCGCTTTCTGGGTTTTCCAGTACAGGGATTCGATGACACCTGGCTTCCTTCATGACTTGTTAACCACCTGATACCTTTCCACTTGGCCAAGCTGTGCTTGCCAACAAGGGTTTTGCCGCCAAGTATTAAGTGTTTTTGCCAGATGAAATACTTATTTCTCACTGCAAAAAGCAAATAAATTTATCTAATTTATACAATGTGATTTTCTTGATTTTTTTTGGGGATATTCTATCTCACAATGTTAAAATTAGCCTATCCTTAAAATTGGACTGTTCATGTCTTTGTCAGTGGGAAAACTTACAAAAACAGCAAGGGATCAAATACTTATTTCTCCCACTGTATATACTATATGGACACATATAGCAATTCTTACCCCACCCTTAGAATAATACCTCAGATGTCCTCCTCCTTCTTCTTCCTGAGTCCCAATCTCAGTGACCTGCCATTCATTAGCTACTTTCAATGCACAATCTCCATGTCTGAACAAAGTCTGTAACTTCTCTATGCTAACGATAAGCGAGCACTAAAATGCCCGGGAGCTTGTTACTTGAATTTAGCACTTAGGACTGCTCGGGTGCTCAACTCGAGTAACGAGAATAATGGCAGTCATTGAGAGCTATGCTGTGAGTTCCAGCTACGTTGTGCTCAGTCTGCTGAAACTTGTGTACATACGGGAAAAGTCAAATTCTATCAAACTGAACAATCAGCGCTGTGTGATTTATTTTTTTGATTTTTTTTTTAATATTACAAGTGATAAGAAAAATGCAAGTTTCGTGAATCAGAAAAAAACTGAATTTTGCAGAATTGTTGGCCCTATAGAAATACATAAAAAATGTATGTAATAAAAATGAATGTATTTTTTTATGTTTACTCCATTAAATACTTGAGCAATACTGCCCTCAAAAAAACATTAAAAAGGCACAAGATCATTACATTTATAAAGCTGGTTCAATATATGACTTAAAGAAGTTGCCCACTACTTTGACATTGATGCCCTACCCGGGCATCAATGCATGATCGACTGGGGTCCTGCACGTGACACCCCCGCCGATCAGCTGCCATCAGTCGAATGGGAGGCACTCCGAGGAACTCTTTTCATTTCCATTTATTGATTCTGGCCTCTCGACCCTGCACATTTCAACAGGGACATTAGGAGATTATGTGTAGTGATGTCCAAATATTTTAACAGCCATGGTCAGAAGAAGATGATAGTGGGGAATGGCAATTAGCATTTCAAGAGATAGATGATGATGATGAGACACAGTTGCCAACAATTGATGTTGTTAGGTCAACACGTCAGGAGGACCATAGTGGGGAAGTGAAAAACGAGGTGGTGGTTGATGAAATCACTGACCCAACCTGGAAAGATGCCATGCAGAGCAAGCACAGCAACACAGAGGGTGAAGGATTTGCAGCACCACAACAGGCAGCAGAGGCAATAGGGTGGCCTGATTGAAGAGTTGGGCGATTGCTCCCCTTAGCAACCAGACTTGAAAAGTTACCAAGCCAAGGGTTAGGCGTTCCACAGTCTGGCGCATTTTTAAAGAAAGTGCAAGAGATAAAAGAACGGTCATTTGCAACCTGTGCCATATCAAGATGAGCTGGGGCCAGACCTCTACCCGCCTGAGCACCACCAGAATGCTCAGGCACATGTCATCAAACCACCCAACTATGTACACCTGGGTACACAATCAGTGTCTGCGGGAAACACCTGCATCTTCCCCTGTGCTAAGTGCTTGCCAATAGCTTGTCCAGGACACTGGCACAGATGCCTCCCACCCTGAACCTGTTGGTGCACATTTGCAAGCACCATCAGCAACCACGTCCAATTCCTTAGCCCAGCCCAGCGTTCAACTGTCCCTACCCCAGGCCTTGGTACACAAGCGGATATACCCAGCCACTCACAGGCCCAAATACTAAACAAGCACATTGGCAGATTGCTTGCCCTGCAAATGTTGCCATTTAGGTTTGTGGACATTGAGGCTTTCCGCAACCTCATGGTGAAGGCCATCCCCGGGTGCTCTGTCCCCAGCTGCTACTTTTTCTTTCGGTGTGCCGTCCTAGCCTTACACTAGCATGTGACCCATAACATCACCCGTGCCCTGACCAATGCAGTTTTTGAGCTACTTGTGAAGGTACACCGCGTGTGTGCCAACTTCTGCAAGTCAGTTCCAACTGTTGCCGATCTGCCAGTGCTGCAGCAGTGCTTGCAAGTGCCAGCTCATAAACTGGTGTGTAACGTGACCACTCGCACTCCACATTACACATGTTGGCAATGCTTTGTGAGTAGAAGAGGGAAGTAGCTGAATACCATCTACAACATGCCCGGCGGTATTTCAGTCAGCCTTCGCACATAACAACCGATGAGTGGGCATGGATGCGTGACATCTGTGAGTTTCCACAAAATTTTGAGGAATAAACCAAGGTGGTGACTGGCGATGTTCAGTGTAACCATCCCGGTTCTGTGTCTACTCAAACGCTCGCTGCTCACAATTAAAGAGGAAGCTTTGCATGTGGACCAGGTGGAGATGGAGGATGAAAGTACACATTGTACATATTGAGGGGAGAAGGGGAAGGAGAGGAATGTCAATCCTCTTCTTCATCGACATGTGGTCCGTCTATGATGTTAAAGTCACAGAGTAGTCTTTGGACCAGTCTGCGGCAATCATGGATGGACCTCTTTCTCCCAGTTCATGACGAGGCATCTTCTGGATACACACAAAGCATCCTTAACACAGTTCATAATACGCCAGGCCTACTAAATAGCCTGTTTGGTATGTTCCCCGGAAAATAGTCCACAAAGCACCGAAGTTTGCTTTAGGCTGACTCTGAGGTCATTTTCCAGGGCATCCAACAGGGCTTGTGTGAACAGGCACTGCCAGAAGGGTGCAATGGGAAGAAAAATGAAAAGCTGCACTCACCGGTCCAGTAAAATCAAATATCCTTTATTCCATCTTGAGGATAAAAAACTGTGGCAAGCAGGGACAGCGGGGAGAGAGGACAGACAACAGCAGTTTCGCGCTCACAAGAGCACTTCTGCAGGTCCAGGTAATCAGTAATGTAACATCACTTCCTTTTACAGGTGACGAAGCAGTACACGTCACAGATCACAATACAATTAAAAAAAAGTCAATAAAATCTTATAAAAACATAGAAAAATCAGATCGATCATTTAACCCTAACGGGCAATTGGCATTTAGGTATGAAATCCACGTGACTTCTCTTTGTAGAAGCAATCTATTGTGGTTACCATCTCTGACAGGAAAATTTACTTGTTCAATACCAGCAAATCCAAGAACTTGCGGATCAGCACCATGGAAATGAATCACGTGCATAATCAATCTTTGGGACCATTTTCTTGTTTCTATGGAAGGTAAATGCTCTCTTATGCGAACAAATAGAGGACGAATAGTTTTCCCAACATAGTAGAAACCACAAGGACAGAAAATTACGTAGACAATAAATTTAGACCTACAAGAAATAAAATCCTTTACATAGTGTATAATATGTCTTATACGCAAAGGATTATTTGTAAAATGGCAAAAACAGAACGAACACATTCCGCATTTGAAATTCCCAGCTGGAGTTGACTTTTTTAACCAATTTTTAGATTCAACGGGTAATCTGTGCTTGCTCATGTCATCACCCAAATTATGACTACGTTTGTATGAAATGAGGGGTTTGCGACTGGCTGTAGCTGCAAGATCTCTGTCATTTTCAAGTAAATACCAATTATTCAAGATAGCTTTACATATACCATTATTAAGGGGGCAATGTTTAAAATTAAACACAAATCTATTCAACTCATTTGATCTTTTATTGCTTTTTTTACAAAGTAAATTAATTTGAGAATATTTTTTTGCTTTGTCTAAAGCGATATTTAATTCTTGAATAGGATAACCCCTAGCAAGAAAATTATTTTTAAGTTCATCAGCCTGCTCTAAAAATGTTTCATCAGTATTATTAATTTTTCTTAAACTAACAAACTGGCTATAAGGTAAACCAACTTTTGTATGTGATGGATGTGCACTTTAATTATGAAGAAGGGAATTAGTTGATGTCGTTTTTTTTAAAAACTTTAGTATGGACTTAACAATCTGAAACTGAAATACCGACGGCTGAAAAATTAAGGGAATATCCACCGAATTCAGAAGGGAACTGCATATTAAATGTATTACAGTCATTAAGATGGGTTACAAAATTAGAAAAATTGATCGATGACCCCGTCCAAACAATGAAAATATCATCTATGTATCGTAAATACATTTTAATAAATTTAATATACGGATTCGCCATGGTGGTAATGTATTGAGCTTCAAAAACAGATAAAAAGAGATTAGCATATACACAAGCAAGCAGGGTCCCCATCGCGATCCCCGTGCATTGTTTATATCATTTATTTAAGAATTGAAAGCTATTGTGTGAAAGAATAAAATCTAGACTTTCAGTAACAAAGGCTATAAAATCATTACTATTATCTGATTGTCGTAATATCTGCTTGATAGCTTCAGTCCCAAGATGTTGGGGAATTTGTGTATAAAGACTAACAATATCTATTGAAGTTAATAAGAAATCAGGTTGCCATTCAATCTAAGAGCTAGTAGAAAATCGCCAGTATCCTTCACATACGAGGGAATATTTTTCAACATAGGTTTAAGTAACCAATTCAAATATCTCGGGAGGCCCATTAGGGTTAAAGAAGTTGTCCACTACTTTCACATTTATGCCCTATCCGTAGGATAGGGCATCAATGTATGACATGATCGGCCAGGATCTCACACGTGGCACCCACGCCAATCAGCTGTTATCGGTGCCGGCGGCTGCCGCCGGCCGGAAGTGCTTACCTCCGGTGCTTGGCCGTCCATCTGTAGTGGCCACCGCCAATTGAATGGTGTAACATACCTGGCGGCGCCCTTGCATGGTGGTCCATCTCCCACTGTGCAAGAGCGCACACTTGATCTCCAGTCCAGAATGTCTCTCTGGCTTCCCTACATGCTGTGTTTGTGTCTGTTTCTGCTGCTTAAGGGCGGCGCCCGATCACTTCCTGCTTTTTGTACCTGCTGTGGGTCACACCCCTTGTGCGTCCTCAGCCTATTGCTGTCTGTCACCTGGTATATAACCCAGCTGCTCCAATCAATCCCTGCCTGAGCATTGTGTTTCATTCAGTGTGTGCTTGCACTCTGAAGGTGCCAGGTCCTGTTCTGTGTTCTCTTGTCTGCCTATCCTGGAGGCTGTATTTCCAGGCCTGTCTGAACACGCTCCTAGCCTGTTCCTCCCGCCTTCTAGGGGCCGATTACCTAGACCCGCTCCTATATCTTGTCTGTCCTGTCTGAACTCGCTCCTAGCCTGTTCCTCCCGCCTTCTAGGGGCCGATTACCTAGACCCGCTCCTATATCTTGTCTGTCCTGTCTGAACACGCTCCTTGTCTGTTCGTCCCGCCTCTCTGGGGGCCGTATTCCCAGACCCGCTCCTGTATCCCGCTGCAGTGTCGGTCTCTTCCGTACACTCAGTTCCAGTCTGAACTCTCTCCTATCCTTTACCTGTTTTGCCTCTATGTCCGTTCTTTTCCTTTTTCTGCAGAGTCTGAACTCGTACCTAACTCCTGCTTGTTGTCGCTGTACTCCCGTTTGTGTGTTTGTGGTCCACTCGCTACTTCACTGCAAGTACCTTGTGGGTATCTGGCTCTGCCTTTCCCTTCCTGTCTGTTCCGTGTGAACAGAGCCCTGTTCCCCCTGCTCAGTCTCGCTCCGCTCTGACTCCTTTGCTCACTGCTCCGGCAGTCTCGTCCTGCTCTGCTCTTGCTCACCGCTCCAGGCGGTCTCGTCCTGCTCTGCTCTTGCTCACCGCTCCAGGCGGTCTCGTCCTGCTCTGCTCTTGCTCACCGCTCCAGGCGGTCTCGTCCTGCTCTGCTCTTGCTCACCGCTCCAGGCGGTCTCGTCCTGCTCTGCTCTTGCTCACCGCTCCAGGCGGTCTCGTTCTGCTCTGCTCTTGCTCACCGCTTCAGGCGGTCTCGTCCTGCTCTGCTCTTGCTCACCGCTCCAGGCGGTCTCGTCCTGCTCTGCTCTTGATCACCGCTCCAGGCGGTCTCGTCCTGCTCTGCTCTTGCTCACCGCTCCAGGCGGTCTCGTCCTGCTCTGCTCTTGCTCACCGCTCCAGGCGGTCTCGTCCTGCTCTGCTCTTGCTCACCGCTCCAGGCGGTCTCGTCCTGCTCTGCTCTTGCTCACCGCTCCAGGCGGTCTCGTCCTGCTCTGCTCTTGCTCACCGCTCCAGGCGGTCTCGTCCTGCTCTGCTCTTGCTCACCGCTCCAGGCGGTCTCGTCCTGCTCTGCTCTTGCTCACCGCTCCAGGCGGTCTCGTCCTGCCTTGCTCTCGCTCACCTCTCTGGGCGGCCTCACTCTGCTGTGTTTGTCTGCCACATCTGTGGTTCTGTTCCAGAGTCCCAGTGTGTACTGGGTCCTATCCCGCCTGTGTTCCTGCCTGCTAGTGCCTTCCTGTCTGCACTCTAGTCGTGCTTGCCTGTACCCCCCTGCCTGCATACCCGCCTGCCCGCATACCAGTCGTGCCTGCCTATTCCCACCAGTCTGTGTGCCAGCCTAACCAGTCTGTTCCTGTATTCCCCTGTGTGGGTCAACAGCCGTGTCCGGGGTCTGTCCTGGAGTAGCACCTGGTCCCTCTGCTCGGTTCCTCCTGGGTGCACTGGCGTCGTATGCCGTCGTGCGACCCTGGTCGGATCGGGTGAATACCTAGTTACGCCCCTCCAGGCATTCACTCTCCTGCACGGTCCAGTGGAATCACACGCACACGACGCTCAGCCAGGGCGTGTGCATTACAGCATGCTCAGGCCATGGTTCCCGTTGAGCCCCACGGCCTTCGCTCTCTGATACGTTTTCCAGCGAATACATGCATTAAAAATAAATAAATACAATTTTTTTTTCTCTAGCTGAGTTCCTGGCTAATTACGCACCCGTCCAGATGGATCTATCTGCTCTCGTTCCTGCTGATCCGCCACGTTACTATGGGGATCCAAGACAAAGTCGTGCATTTGTGGAGCAATGCATGCTACACTTCAAGTTCTACCCTCTATGTTTTCCCACCGATCGGGTTAAGGTGGCATTCATTATGTCTAACCTAGCGGGTGATGCCTTGGAATGGATCAATCCCCTATGGGAAACACAGGATCCTATCGTCCTGGACATAATGGCCTTCCTGGTGGCCTTTCTAATGGTCTTCGATGATCCTAACCCGGAGTCTCCTGCTGAAGCTTCACTTCCCAATATCCCGGAGCAGCCCCGATGGGTAATGTGTGTGGGTAGCGCAATAGTCCTCCAGCCCAATGAGACTACTGCCCACCCAGAATCCTCACAGGGTGACTACGCTCTCCGGAATACTTCTCCCGACCTCAAGAGTCAGTCCAGACGTGCTAGACGTAGAGGCAAGCCGTCACGCCAGGGTCTGTCCTCCCTGAGACCTCCTGACCCCAACCTTGAAGTTCCTACTGAAGCTTCATCTCCCCGTATCCCGGAGAAGCCCCAACGGGTAATGTGCGTGGGTAGTGCACCAGTTCTCCTGCCCGAAGAGACTACTGCCCATCCAGACTCCACACAGGAGAACTTCCTGCACCCGGCATCAGATGCTTCACCCACTTTAACCGGTGTGCATGTCCAAGGATGCTCCGAAGCTGTGATTACCTCACAGTCTGTGCACCTCTACTACCTGGCGGAGGACCCCCAGTTGCCTCCTGAATCCTCCGGGATACCACTCGATGACAAATGGAGAGAGACTTCTCTACACCTGGTACTCGATACTTTGTCCGCTCCGTCCTGTGAGCCTGACAATGGGTACCCCAAAGTGGTAGTTACCCCCGAGTCTCTACACCCCTCCGACCAGGCGGAGGACCTCCAGTTGTCTCCAGAACCCTTCGGGGTGCTACCTGGTAGCGAAAGGACAGAGACTCTCCTATACTCTGTACCCGATACCTCGCTCGCTTCGTCCAGTGAGTCCAACCTAGAGTACTCTGAAGCAGAGGTTACCCATGAGTCTCTACACCCCTCCGACCAGGCGGAGGACCTCCAGTTGTCTCCAGAACCCTTCGGGGTGCTACCTGGTAGCGAAAGGACAGAGACTCTCCTATACTCTGTACCTGATACCTCGCTCGCTTCGTCCAGTGAGTCCAACCTAGTGTACTCTGAAGCAGGGGTTACCCATGAGTCTCTACACCCCTCCGATCAGGCGGAGGACCTCCAGTTGTCTCCGGAACCCTTCGGGGTGCTACCTGGTAGCGAAAGGACAGAGACTCTCCTATACTCTGTACCTGATACCTCGCTCGCTTCGTCCAGTAAGTCCAACCTAGTGTACTACGAAGCAGAGGTTACTCCCGAGTCTCTACACCCCTCCGACCGGGCGGAGGACCTCCAGTTGTCTCCAGAACCCTTCGGGGTGCCACCTGGTGGTGAATGGACAGAGACTTTCCTATACTTGGTACCCTATACCTCGCCTGCTTCATCCAGTGAGTCCGACCTAGTGTACTCTGAAGCAGATGTTTTCTCCGAGCCTCTGCACTCTTCTGACCCGGCGGAGGACCTCCAGTTGTTTCCTGAATCCTCCGGGGTACCACCAGATAACAAAGAGACAGTAATTTTTCCTCATCCTGTACCTGATAACCCGTCTATTTCTTCCTGTGAGCTTGACAAGATGTACCTCAAAGCAGAGTTTACTGCCAAGTCTCTGCTCCCCTCCAACCCGGTGGAGGACTTCCAGTTGTCTCCTGTACCCTCTGGGGTGCCACCTGAAAATATGTGGAGAGAGACTTCCTTGTGTGCTGTTCCTGGTACTCCACCCGTTTCGTCTGTTGCTGAGGATGGCTGGATAGGAGGTAGCATCCTAACTAACCAGATGAGACCAGTTTTTCCTGTGGACAGTGGAAGTGATCTCCTTGAAGTGAATGATTGGCCCTCGAATTCCCTGCGGAAGATTCTGGCAGGCCTGAAGAAGAGGGGGCGTAAGGGGGGGGGGGGTACTGTAACATACCTGGTGGCGCCCTTGCATGGTGGTCCATCTCCCACTGTGCAAGAGCGCACACTTGATCTCCAGTCCAGAATGTCTCTCTGGCTTCCCTCCATGCTGTCTGTTTGTGTCTGTTTCTGCTGCTTAAGGGCGGCGCCCGATCACTTCCTGCTTTTTGTACCTGCTGTGGGTCACACCCCTTGTGCGTCCTCAGCCTATTGCTGTCTGTCACCTGGTATATAACCCAGCTGCTCCAATCAATCCCTGCCTGAGCATTGTGTTTCATTCAGTGTGTGCTTGCACTCTGAAGGTGCCAGGTCCCGTTCTGTGTTCTCTTGTCTGCCTATCCTGGAGGCTGTATTTCCAGGCCTGTCTGAACATGCTCCTAGCCTGTTCCTCCCGCCATCTAGGGGCCGATTACCTAGACCCGCTCCTGTATCTTGTCTGTCCTGTCTGAACTCGCTCCTAGCCTGTTCCTCCCGCCTTCTAGGGGCCGATTACCTAGACCCGCTCCTGTATCTTGTCTGTCCTGTCTGAACACGCTCCTTGCCTGTTCGTCCCGCCTCTCTGGGGGCCGTATTCCCAGACCCGCTCCTGTATCCCGCTGCAGTGTCGGTCTCTTCCGTACACTCAGTTCCAGTCTGAACTCTCTCCTATCCTTTACCTGTTTTGCTTCTATGTCCGTTCCTTTCCTTTTTCTGCAGAGTCTGAACTCGTACCTAACTCCTGCTTGTTGTCTCTGTATTCCCGTTTGTGTGTTTGTGGTCCACTCGCTACTTCACTGCAGGTACCTTGTGGGTATCTGGCTCTGCCTTTCCCTTCCTGTCTGTTCCGTGTGAACAGAGCCCTGTTCCCCCTGCTCAGTCTCGCTCCGCTCTGACTCCTTTGCTCACTGCTCCGGCAGTCTCGTCCTGCTCTGCTCTTGCTCACCGCTCCAGGCGGTCTCGTCCTGCTCTGCTCTTGCTCACCGCTCCAGGCGGTCTCGTCCTGCTCTGCTCTTGCTCACCGCTCCAGGCGGTCTCGTCCTGCTCTGCTCTTGCTCACCGCTCCAGGTGGTCTCGTCCTGCTCTGCTCTTGCTCACCGCTCCAGGCGGTCTCGTCCTGCTCTGCTCTTGCTCACCGCTCCAGGCGGTCTCGTCCTGCTCTGCTCTTGCTCACCGCTCCAGGTGGTCTCGTCCTGCTCTGCTCTTGCTCACCGCTCCAGGCGGTCTCGTCCTGCTCTGCTCTTGCCCACCGCTCCAGGCGGTCTCGTCCTGCTCTGCTCTTGCTCACCGCTCCAGGCGGTCTCGTCCTGCTCTGCTCTTGCTCACCGCTCCAGGCGGTCTCGTCCTGCTCTGCTCTTGCTCACCGCTCCAGGCGGTCTCGTCCTGCTCTGCTCTTGCTCACCGCTCCAGGCGGTCTCGTCCTGCCTTGCTCTCGCTCACCTCTCTGGGTGGCCTCACTCTGCTGTGTTTGTCTGCCACATCTGTGGTTCTGTTCCAGAGTCCCAGTGTGTACTGGGTCCTATCCCGCCTGTGTTCCTGCCTGCTAGTGCCTTCCTGTCTGCACTCTAGCCGTGCTTGCCTGTACCCCCCTGCCTGCATACCCGCCTGCCCGCATACCAGTCGTGCCTGCCTATTCCCACCAGTCTGTGTGCCAGCCTAACCAGTCTGCTCCTGTATTCCCCTGTGTGGGTCAACAGCCGTGTCCGGGGTCTGTCCTGGAGTAGCACCTGGTCCCTCTGCTCGGTTCCTCCTGGGTGCACTGGCGTCGTATGCCGTCGTGCGACCCTGGTCGGATCGGGTGAATACCTAGTTACGCCCCTCCAGGCATTCACTCTCCTGCACGGTCCAGTGGAATCACACGCACACGCCGCTCAGCCCGGGCGTGTGCATTACAAATGGGATGCAGATGTGCAGTAACAAGCGGCGACCACTATAACTTGACGGCCAAGCACCGCAGGTAAGGACTTCTAGCCGGTGGTAGCCGCCGCTGGCACTGATAACAGGTGATCGGTGGGGGTGCCGCGTGCGGGACCCCAGCCGATCATACAATCATGTGAAAGTAGTGGACAACCTCTTTAAATGATCGATCAGATTTTTCTATGTTTTTATAATGTTTTATTGATTTTTTTTTAATTGTATTGTGATCTGTGATGTGTACCGCTTCGTCACCTGTAAAAGAAAGTGATGTTACATTACTGATTACCTGGACCTGCAGAAGCGCTCTTGTACGCACGAAACGGCTGTTGTCCGTCCTCTCTCCCTGCTTGTCACTGTTTTTTATCCTCAAGAGACTCCAGAAGCTCGACCTCATCAGCTGGAGCAATCAATCTTACCATCAGGTGCAAATCCCTCCAGAAACAAAGTAAGCCACAATTCATACATGAAGAAAGCGAGGTCCGTAAAAGGTGCCGCTTCCCTGCATTTTTAATGGAAATGGAATAAAAGAAGATTTTATTACATCGGTGTGCCACATCGATTTCTTCATGTATGAACAAACTTATTTACCTCCCGTAATACCTTGTTCCACCCCATCCCCCTAAATCCCAGCCAGTGTATAGCGGCTTTGTCCCTTGAGATGCCGAGTTACCTTCCATCTTGTCGCACGTCTGCCCGCAATGCGCCCCAGTGGACGTAGGAGTGACCCATTTTCCAAACCAGTAGAGCGGAACTGGGCCACATGGACGATGCCGCCACTGCGGCCGAAATTCCAGCATCCAGCTGTCCGTCCTGGTCGCCCGCTGTTGGCCGTCCTGGTGGTCCTGCTGTGATGCCGGCATCTCCCACTGCCATAGAAGGCTAGGGAAGCGGAAATTCCAAGGGAGCCGAGGTGCTGGGCAGGCCTTGGGTAAGCCCGGGGGGCTGTGTGAAGCTAGTGGGCATAGGAGACTTAGAGGGGGCTACAAAAACCTGCGTGAGACTCGCCGGCAGGGGGGACAAAGAGGGGGCTACGAGAGCCTGCGTGAGATTAGCAGGCAAGGGGGATGAAGAGGGGGCTACAAAAGCCTGTGATATTAGAAGGCAAGAAGGACGATGGCGGGACTACAAAACCCTGTGTGTGTGTGTGTGTGTGTGTGTGGGGGAGGAGAGGGGGTAGCTATAAAACCCTGTATGCGGCTAGCAGGCCAGTGGGAGAAAAAGGGGGGTATGCTACCTCACCTGCTGACCAGTCCATCGCCGTCCACAGTGCTCCATTGTTCTTCCCTGGTCCTGGTTGACGTTCCCTGGCCCTGGTTGACGTTCCCTGGCTGCTCGCGTCTTTCCCCGCAGTCACGTGACCACAGGTCCTGCAGGTCGCACGCATCCAATTTCCCTAAGACCTTAGCCTAGTCGGGACCTTGATTATTCCTTGGCATCTGCCGAAAAGGAGGGCGGTAGCCCGCTTGTGTTAGGATCCTTGAAGCTAAGAAGAGTCTGGTGACCTCAATGTACTTACTACCAGCTTCAATCTTCAAGCTTCAGGGTTCAGAAACGGTTAAAACCGCCACACCCTGGACTCGACATTCCTTTGTCGTAAGTCCCATAAATCACTCGACCTAAATACCAATTATAACTGAGGGATCCATGTCCTGTTGACACTCCCATACCAATTTATAACCACCTTCAAAGACCCTAAAGCAAAGACCCGATCACGCCATCTCCCATGACATGACGCTGCAAAAGGCATCCATATTAGACACGTATTTCTCTAAGTTTGTAGTTCGCTTGATAACATTTTTCCTTTAGCCGCTCACACTGGCTCCAGGGCACCAGGGATAGGCATATTGCCCCTTGTGTTGATGCACTTGATTACTTTACCCTTGGTCACTTCCAACGACTCAAGGGCACCCAGATTAGATACATTGCTGTTTGTGTTAATGCAGTCAATTATTATCTTGTCCCGATGAGAACCTTGAAAGAAACAGGAGTTGGTTAGTGTAAACAGTTACAATCTGTACCTCAGAATTATGAAGTCACCTGAAAAAAACAGAGAGGGTCCTTGAAGCTACTGATTGTATTAGCAAACATGTCTACCTCCTTCTGTTCTCCCCTCCAGCTGCTGTTTCTGGCTCATAGGAGCCAATTTATTCTGTAGACATGCAAATTCTGATTGTCCTGACCCCAGGTACTATACCCCAGGGACTTTATCCATACCTGAGATGGTTACCCCTCCAGACCAGGGGGCCATACCCGAGATGGTTACCTCTCCACACTAGGGGGCCATACCTGAGATGGTTACCCCTCCACACCAGGGGGCCATACCTGCGATGGTTACCCCTCCACACCAGGGGGCCGTACATGACATGGTTACCCCTTCACACCAGGGGACCGTACCTGAGATGGTTACCCTTCCACACCAGGGGGCCGTACCTGAGATGGTTACCCCTCCAACCAGGGGGCCATACATGAGATGGTTACCCCTCCACACCAGGGGGCCGTACCTGAGATGGTTACCCCTCCACTCCAGGGTGCCGTAGCTGAGATGGTTATCCTTTCCCACCAGGTGGCCGTACCTGAGATGGTTACCCCTTCAACGAATTGAAAATAAGGAAACGTTCTTTGGAAGTCGCCAAACTTTACTGCTACTGCCAAATTATAATTAACCTCAAGGACCCACTTAAAGGAAAACCAAATTTATTTATCTATCTATATACATATACACACACACACACCTACATACCAACCCACATACCCACTTATACGTACATACCCTTTTTATTGTGTCTATGTATTATATAGATATGTAAAATGACTAGAAACAGTATATCTATACAACAGCTTGTTCTAAAGTTTAAATGTAGGTTTCTTTCACTAATAAACCCTACACCATGTAAGTAGATATGTTACTTGTAAACTCTAAGGTATATAACAGGTTGATACTGAAAGCTATAACATCATACCCGCCCCCATCGGGTGAGATAGAAATATAGCATGTAGGTCTAATATTAGCCACTGGCAGCCCTAATTGAATGTGCGGAAGACTGCAAGCTCTGCACCCCAGTCAGTCACCCTACCTACATACAATCATGAGACTGGGCTGAAAATTTGGCCCACAATGTATCCTCTAGAGCTGGGTGCAGCCTCACACCGGCAATGCCCCCTAACTGCCCGCCATATGCTGAGTTATTAGTGTCCACTTACTGTTCCGCCATATGCTGACTTATTAGTGTCCACTCACTGCTCCACCATGTGCTGAGTTATGAGTGTCCACTCACTGCTCCACCATGTGCTGAGTTATGAGTGTCCACTCACTGCTCCACCATGTTCAGTGTTATTACCAAAATATTTAATTATTTCTATATGAGAAAACAGATATGACCAGGCTCCAGATAATCCACTCAGTCTTGTGCTCTCTACAACCATAGATAATGTAAAATAAGCCCCTTTGTGGGTATATACCGCTTCTGCCAGCCTGTGCGGGGGCAATATACCAAAACAGATTATACATAAAGGAAGATAACCTGTACCACAGGATCTGTATACACAAAACATGGCACATATATAGTGAGGAGTGGTAAACTGGATTCACCGGATCCGTAAACATGATCCGTATACTGCACGGGAATGGAGCCTGTACCCATATTACACGCATAGTATATATTACACATATAGTGTATGGTGATAATGCCCTTGATATACTGGCTCTGTATACATAAGTATACAGCACAGGAATGGAGCTTGTACCCATATTACCCATATATATTTTATAGTGAGAATACCCTTGATATACCGGCTCTGTATACATAAGTATACCGTATAATATACCCTGATAATACCCTTGATAGTGACAATACCCTTGATATACTGGCTCTGTATACATGATTAGTTTACGCCATTCCTTGTAAGTATAAGTGATTACACGACTTTTTTCTTCCGGTTTATGTGAATATTGTGATACCAGATTTATAGTGGGTTTTAATGTTTTGGCTGCGCCATATTTTGAGAACTATAATTTTTTCATGTTTCGTCTGACAGAGTCATGTCAGGCCTTGCTTTTTGTGGGACGAGTTGATGTTTTTATTGGTACCATTTTTCGGGCACATGACATTTTTTGATCACTTTCTATTCAGATTTTTGGGAGGCAGAATGGAAAAAAAAAACAGCAATTCAGGAATTGTTTTTTTTATGCCATTCCGCGTGTGATAAAATTGACAAGGTAGCTTTATTCTCTGAGTCAGTACCAAATTTATATCTTTTTTTATGTTTTGGCGCTTTTACACAATGAAAAATATTTTTGCATCACTTTATTCTGAGAGCTATAACTTTTTTATTTTTCCGTTGATGGAGCTGTGTGGTGGTTTGATATTTTCTGGGACAAGATGACGTTTTCATATATAAGATTTGTATTAATATTTGTCCTTTTTGTTCCTCTTTTTGTTTGGCGGTATCATGATAAAGCATCATTTTTTAACTAGTTTTTTTTTTTTTTTTTTTTTACGGTGTTCACCGAAGGGGTTAACTAGTGAGATAGTTTTATGGGCCAGGTCATTCCGGACGCAGCGATACCAAATATGTATACTTTTTTTGTTTATTTATTTTTCATAAAAATAATTATTTATGGGAACAATAAATATTTTATTATTATTTAGTGTTTTTTGGGGTATTTTTTTTATATATTTTTACAATTTTTTTCACTTGTTTTCACTTTTTTTTTTAGTCTGATCACTTATAAGGCATCGGGATGCAGGAGCATTCCTGTGCTTTATAAACTGTCAGTCCTGCACTGACAAAGTTGCTAGAGCATGCTCTGAGCACGATCTAGCAACTTTGCTTGCTCTGGTAACCTCATGAAGATATCGGGTCACCATGGCAATTATCAGAGCCCCGTGGTGACATCGCAGGGTCTCCGATCCAAGAGCAGAGGGGCTTTTTTCCCTCTGCCTGCTCGCTAAACTCAGATATCGCCCATACTTAGCCTCGTATAAGCGGGTGATTGCCATGACGTATATACAGGGGCGGACAAACCACTGATGCAACCGGTGCAACTGCACCAGGGCCCTTGCAGGGTGGATAATAATGAGGGCAATCTGTCCAGTTTCTTGGAGCCTGAAGCTCTGGGGGGCCCATGGCCAGATTTCCCTCATCCTGTGCGGCGATCCCTGCAAATGTGGGGGTGATGGGGGGAGAGCAATGATGAGGATGATGGGGGACAGCAATGATGGGGGTGATGGAGGGAGAGCAATGATGGGGGAGAGCTGTGATGAGGGGACAGTAATGATAAGCATGATGGGGGGAGAGCAATTATAAGGGTGATGGGGAGAGAAATGATGGGAGTGATGGGGAGAGAAATGATGGGAGAGCAATGATGGGGGACAACAATGATGGGGTGATGGGGGAGAGCAGTGATTGGGGAGAGTAATGATGAGGATGATGGGGGAGGGCAGTGATGGGGACAGTAATGATCAGGATGATAGAGGAGAACAATGATGGGGTGATGGGGGAGAGAAATGATGGGGGTGAAAGCAATGATGAGGATGATGGGGGGAGAGCAATGATGGAGGTGATGGTGGGAGAGCAATACTGAGGGTGATGGGGGAGAGAAATGATGGGGGTGATGGGGGAGGGCAATGATGGGGGACAACAATGATGGGGTGAAGGGGGAGAGCAGTGATGGGGAGAGCAATGATGAGGATGATGGGGGAGGGCAGTGATGGGGGACAGTAATGATGAGGATGATGGGGAGAACAATTATGGGGTGATGGGGGAGAGAGCAATGATGAGGATGATGGGGGGAGAGCGATGATGGGGGTGATGGTGGGAGAGCAATACTGAGGGTGATGGGGGGAGAGCAATGATGGGGGAGAGAAATTATGAGGGTGATGGGGGAGAGAAATGATGGGGGTGATGGGGGAGAGCAATGATGGGGACAACAATGATGGGGTGATTGTCGGAGAGCAGTGATGGGGGAGAGCAATGATGAGGATGATGGGGGAGGGCAGTGATGGGGGACAGTAATGATGAGGATGATGGGGGAGAACAATGATGGGGTGATGGGGGGAGAGAAATGATGGGGGTGAGAGCAATGATGAGGATGATGGGGGGAGAGCAATGATGGGGGTGATGGTGGGAGAGCAATACTGAGGGTGATGGAGGGAGAGCAGTGATGTTGAGAGAAATTATGAGGGTGATGGAGAGAAATGATGGGGGTGATGGGGGGAGAGCAATGATGAGGATGATGGGGGAGAGCAATGATGAGGGTGATGAGGGGAGAGCAATGATGGGGGATAGCAATGATGGGGGTGATGGGGAGAGCAGTGATGGGGGGACAGCAATGATGGAGGTGATGGGGGGCGAGCAATGATGGGGGTGATGGGTGTAGGGCAGTGATGGGGGAGAGCAATGATGGGGTGATGGGGAGAGCAATGATGAGTATGATGGGGGAGAGCAATCATGGGGGACAGCAATGATGGGGTGTGGTGTGTGATAACAATGATGGGGGTGGTGTGCGACAGCAATGATGGGGGTGCTGTAGGACAGCAATGATGGGGGTGCTGTGGGACAGCAATGATGGAGGTGGTGTGCAAGAACAATGATGAGGGTGGGGGAGAGGACACTGAGGTGTGGTGTGGGAGAACAAAGATGGGAGGAGAGCAATGATGGGGGTAAGTTGCATAGGACACTTTATAATGAATTGAAAGGTGGGAGAAGACGCTGTCAGGGGCTTGTAATGAATTGGGATGTGGCAGAGGATGCTCAGTACCTGATAACATGTTCTCCCACCTCCAAAGTGTGGGGGGAGACACATGTACAGCACAGACCAAAAGTTTGGACACACCTTCTCATTTAAAGATTTTTCTGTATTTTCATGACTATGAAAATTGTACATTCACACTGAAGGCATCAAAACTATGAAGTAACACATGTGAAATTATATACTTAACAAAAAAAGTGTGAAACAACTGAAAATATGTCTTATATTCTAGGTTCTTCAAAGTAGCCACCTTTTGCTTTGATGACTGCTTTGCACACTCTTGGCATTCTCTTGATGAGCTTCAAGAGGTAGTCACCGGAAATGGTTTTCACTTCACAGGTGTGCCCTGTCAGGTTTAATAAGTGGGATTTCTTGCCTTTCAAATGGGGTTGGGACCATCAGTTGTGTTGTGCAGAAGTCTGGTGGATACACAGCTGATAGTCCTACTGAATAGACTGTTAGAATTTGTATTATGGCAAGAAAAGCAGCTAAGTAAAGAAAAACGAGTGGCCATCATTACTTTAAGAAAATGAAGGTCAGTCAGTCCGAAAAATTAGGCAAACTTTGAAAGTGTCCCCAAGTGCAGTTGCAAAAACCATCAAGCGCTACAAAGAAACTGGCTCACATGAGGACCGCCCCAGGACAGGAAGACCAAGAGTCACCTCTCCTTCTGAGGATAAGTTTATCCGAGTCACCAGCCTCAGAAATCGCAGGTTAACAGCAGCTCAGATTAGAGACCAGGTCAATGCCACACAGAGTTCTAGCAGCAGACACATCTCTACAACAACTGGTAAGAGGAGACTTTGTGCAGCAGGCCTTCATGGTAAAATAGCTGCTAGGAAACCACTGCTAAGGACAGGCAACAAGCAGAAGAGACTTGTTTGGGCTAAAGAACACAAGGAATGGACATCAGACCAGTGGAAATCTGTACTTTGGTCTGAGGAGTCCAAATTTGAGATCTTTGTTTCCAACCACTGTGTCTTTGTGCGACGTAGAAAAGGTGAACGGATGGACTCTACGTGCCTGGTTCCCACCATGAAGCATGGAGGAGGAGGTGTGATGGTGTGGGGGGGGATGCTTTGCTGGTGACACTGTTGGGGATTTATTCAAAATTGAAGGCATACTGAACCAGCATGGCTACCACAGCATCTTGCAGCGGCGTGCTATTCCATACGGTTTGCGTTTAGTTGGACCATCATTTATTTTTCAACAGGACAATGACCCCAAACACACCTCCAGGCTGTGTAAGGGCTATTTGACCAAGAAGGAGAGTGATGGGGTGCTATGCCAGATGACCTGGTCTCCACAGTCACCAGACCTAAACCCAATCTAGATGGTTTGGGGTGAGCTGGACCGCAGAGTGAAGGCAAAAGGGCCAACAAGTGCTAAGCATCTCTGGGAACTCCTTCAAGATTGTTGGAAGACCATTTTCAGTGACTACCTATTGAAGCTCATCAAGAGAATGCCAAGAGTGTGCAAAGCAGTCATCAAAGCAAAAGGTGGCTACTTTGAAGAACCTAGAATATAAGACATATTTTCAGTTGTTTCACACTTTATTGTTAAGTATATAATTCCACATGTGTTAATTCATAGTTTTTTAAGCCTTCAGTGTGAATGTACAATTTTCATAGTCATGAAAATACAGAAAAATCTTTAAATGAGAAGATGTGTCCAAACTTTTGGTCTGTACTGTATGTATACAATATATGTAACCTTGTTATTTTCTAGGCTGGAGATCATCGTGACAAGACGAGTCGTGGTTGCGAGATGTCGACATGAAGGTCTGACCAGATGGAGAAGAAACATTAGAAACCAACTCTGATCAGATGAGACATCAGCGGTAAGTGCCTGGATGTAAATATTATTCTGTATCTGCACTGTGTGACTTGGAGTGATAATGTTGTCTGTAAAATCCCTTAGGCTGCATTCTCACATTTATGTGAAATGTCCGTGTGCTGCCAGATTTTTTTATCGGATGGTCCACGGACTCGTAGAGTTTTATAGATCCATTCACACATCCATGAAAATCCCGGATCTGAGAATGAGATCTGTGAGGGTCAGAGAATGTCCTGTTCTGATCCGATTTTGACGATTAGAATAGGACATGCTCAATGTGTCTGTAAAAGCGGGCAGCACACCGACACTGCACACAGATGCTGGAATGTAGCCTTATGTATAGCACAATCCCTTAGCATATAGACTATGATATTTTGTGGTTGTTTGTTTGTATGTGTATATACAGTACAGACCAAAAGTTTGGACACACCTTCTCATTTAAAGATTTTTCTGTATTTTCATGACTATGAAAATTGTACATTTTCACTGAAGGCATCAAAACTATGAATTAACACATGTGGAATTATATACTTAACAAAAAGTGTGAAACAACTGAAAATATGTCTTATATTCTAGGTTCTTCAAAGTAGCCACCTTTTGCTTTGATGACTGCTTTGCACACTCTTGGCATTCTCTTGATGAGCTTCAAGAGGTAGTCACCAGAAATGGTTTTCACTTCACAGGTGTGCCCTGTCAGGTTTAGTAAGTGGGATTTCTTGCCTTATAAATGGGGTTGGGACCATCAGTTGTGTTGTACAGAAGTCTGGTGGATACACAGCTGACAGTCCTACTGAATAGACTGTTAGAATTTGTATTATGGCAAGAAAAAAGCAGCTAAGTAAAGAAAAACGAGTGGTCATCATTACTTTAAGAAATGAAGGTTAGTCAGTCCGAAAAATTGGGAAAACTTTGAAAGTGTCCCCAAGTGCAGTTGCAAAAACCATCAAGCGCTACAAAGAAACTGGCTCACATGAGGACCGCCCCAGGAAAGGAAGACCAAAAGTCACCTCTGCTTCTGAGGATAAGTTTATCCGAGTCACCAGCCTCAGAAATCGCAGGTTAACAGCAGCTCAGATTAGAAACCAGGTCAATGCCACACAGAGTTCTAGCAGCAGACACATCTCTTCAACAACTGTTAAGAGGAGACTTTGTGCAGCAGGCCTTCATGGTAAAATAGCTGCTAGAAAACCACTGCTAAGGACAGGCAACAAGCAGAAGAGACTTGTTTGGGCTAAAGAACACAAGCAATGGACATTAGACCAGTGGAAATCTGTGCTTTGGTCTGATGAGTCCAAATTTGAGATCTTTGGTTCCAACCACCGTGTCTTTGTGCGACGCAGAAAAGGTGAACGGATGGACTCTACATGCCTGGTTCCCACCGAGAAGCATGGAGGAGGAGGTTTGATGGTGTGGGGGTGCTTTGCTGGTGACAATGTTGGGGATTTATTCAAAATTGAAGGCATACTGAACCAGCATGGCTACCACAGCATCTTGCAGCGGCATGCTATTCCATCCGGTTTGCGTTTAGTTGGACCATCATTTATTTTTCAACAGGACAATGACCCCAAACACACCTCCAGGCTGTGTAAGGGCTATTTAACCAAGAGAAAGAGTGATGGGGAGCTACGCCAGATGACCTGGCCTCCACAGTCACCAGACCTGAACCCAAACGAGATGGTTTGGGGTGAGCTGGACCGCAGAGTGAAGGCAAAAGGGCCAACAAGTGCTAAGCATCTCTGGGAACTCCTTCAAGATTGTTGGCAGACCATTTCCGGTGACTACCTCTTGAAGCTCATCAAGAGAATGCAAAGAATGTGCAAAGCAGTCATCAAAGCAAAAGGTGGCTACTTTGAAGAACCTAGAATATAAGACATATTTTCAGTTGTTTCACACTTTTTTGTTAAGTATATAATTCCACATGTGTTAATTCATAGTTTTGATGCCTTCAGTGTGAATGTACAATTTTTATAGTCATGAAAATACAGAAAAATCTTTAAATGAGAAGGTGTGTCCAAACTCTTGGTCTGTACTGTGTATATATATATATATATATATATATATATATATATATATATATATATATATATATATATATAGTGACAGTGTCACTGGTTTTATATGTGAGGGGAGGGGAGGTATGTGTCACTAAGGATGCTCTCCTGTGTGAACTAAGACCTACTTTATTTCTGCCAGCATGATATATTTACTCTGTTAAAGGGTGTGCGGTTTTATGGGAATGGCAAAGAGGGAGGGACGCCATTCCCACTACCTCCCCTCAGGGTGTGGCTGAGAAATGTGTAAAAGCTCAGTCCCCTTTTTTTCCCCTGGAGTGTGGTCTGGAGAGTGAAGTCTCCAGACAGTGTTGTGGAAGCTGCAGAGCTTTTTACAAGGACTTTGCCTCTGCAGTTTGTGCTATCGAGAGCGGGCTGAACTCGCTCACCTATGGACTGAGCTATATTTTGTTTTGTTTTCCCGTTTAACCCAGAGGGGTCTTGTTTATTTTTTTCTGTGGAACCCTGCAAGAGTTTATGACATATAATATACCAGCAGGAAGGTAACCTGAGAACGTGTATCCTGAGTCAGCCTCCGGGAGAGCCGAGCAAGTCGTCTTGCCACAGTTGGTGTGAGAGTGCGTGCAGGATTCCAGGAACATGTGTACCTGCCATAAAGACCGGTGGATGTCCTGGGTGAAGGCCGGCAGCCAGCCAGAGAAGTCCGGCAGCATGGAGGTGCTCATTAAGCACCTGGTCCAGAGCCAGCAGAGCATGCAGCAGGCCCAGCAGAGCATGCAGCAGCAGCACCAGGAGATGACCAAACTGTTGCTTCAGCAAATCCAGTTGGAGCAAAAGTCGCAGCAGCAGCACCAGCAGGTGGCGCAACAGCAGATACAGCTTCTGGCGGACGCCATCCAGAGCAGGTCGGCATCCCCACCTCCATGGCCGACTGATGATTCTCACATCAGGAAGGCAGTAAGGCGGGCCATGCAGAATGGGGATGATGTAGAAGCATTTCTGACTGTTTTTGAGAGGGTGGCTGATCGGGAGAGACTACCACCAGGACAGTGGGCAGAGGTTCTGGCGCCATATTTATCGGGTGAACCCCAAAAGGCATATTTCAACTTGGTGCTGCATGATGCTAGGGAGTAAATATGGTGGTGAGAGCCCAACGAGTTCATCACTGGGCGTATGTTAGCGACAAACCCCCTCGTTCGCAGATGTTTGACCTACTGCATCTTGTTCAGAAGTGGCTACAACTGGAGTCCTCCGCTGCGGCCCAGATGGTTGAGCGGGTGGTGAATGACAGATTTATGCATTCCCTTCCCAAGCCAGTACAGACCTGGGTTGCCCAGGGTGATCCCAAGAACGCATATGACTTCATCGGCCTGGTAGAGAGGTACCAGGTAGTTGAGAGATCCTTCGGTAAACCGGATGCAGTCACTTCTCCGTACTGGGATATCCAAAAGGGCGCGGGTTCAGCACGGAAGGAGTCTAGAGCCACCACTGGGGGACGTCCCACTCCCACTGAAGGTGCCGTTAGGACTGTTGGTAAAGATATAGTCTGTTGGCGGTGTCACAACCCTGGGCACATAGCCGTCAGGTGTCAAATATCCCGAGCCCATGGACTGCAGTCTAGGCAGATGGGTCTCCTATTATGCCTATCCAGCCTGTAGCGTGACCTGTCGATCCAGCGAGGGGCCGCAGGCGTGTGCAGTGTCCCTTACTGGAGTAAAAGTGCTTGGGCTGTTGGACTCCGGGAGTCTGGTGACCTTGATCAGTGCTACCCTTCCCCACCAGTTGATCCCTTCCAAAACTGTGGGTGTTCGGTGCATCCATGGTGACTCCAAGAACTATCCCGTGGCCACAGTGACAGTGGGGACAGACTGTGGTGCCCAGTCCCACGAAGTCAGGGTAGTTAAGGACCTGACACACCCCGTCATATTGGGCCGTGATTTCTCTTTATTTTGGGACTTGTGGGGGAAGGGAACTGGACTACGTAGCATGGGGAAAAGCCAGGTCCTTGGGGAAGAACCCCTGATGAAGTCTCAGGTGGAGGAGTTCCCACTGTGCATCCTTGTCGGTGATGAGGGTGAGACGGTGACCGAGGAGGCCGATCTCCCTGAGTTAGATGTGTCCGGAGAGAACTTTGGGACTGCGCAAGTTCGAGACCAGACCTTAAAGAGGGCGTTCGACCAGGTTACTGTATGTAATGGGGTTGCCCAAGAGCCGGGGGCTGACACCAGATTCCCCCACTTTGCAGTGCAGGGGGAGTTGCTGTATCGGGTGGCCAAACTAAGGGGCGGTGAGATAGTGGAACAGCTGTTAGTGCCTGGGCCATACAGACCGAGGGTACTAGATATGGCCCATTCACATGTTCTGGGGGGACACCTAGGGGTCGAGAAAACTCAGGAGAGAATATTGAGAAGGTTTTATTGGCCAGGGTGTTACCGAGAAGTTCAAAACTATTGTAGGTCCTGCCCCACCTGCCAAATAACCGCTCCCTCTTCCCACTTCCGTAGTCCCTTAGTCTCACTACCTGTGATAGAGGTTCCCTTTGAGAGGATTGCCATGGACCTCGTAGGCCCCTTAGTTAAATCAGCTCGGGGCCAACAATATATCCTGGTCGTCATGGACTATGTGACCCGGTACCCCGAAGCGATTTCCCTAAGGAACTCGTCCAGTAAAAGTATAACCCGAGAGCTGGTCCATATTTTTGCTCAAACAGGTCTGCCAAAAGAGATTCTGACAGACGAAGGAACCCCCTTCATGAGCAAGGTTATGAAATTTTGCAAAGTCCTTCAGATAACTCAGATTCGGACCTCGGTTTATCATCCACAGACGGACAGCCTAGTGGAACGCTTCAACAAGACCTTAAAGGCAATGCTCAGGAAGGTCGTTGAAAAGGATGGGCGAGACTGGGACTACCTGCTCCCATTTCTGCTTTTCTCGGTCAGAGAAGTTCCTCAAGCCTCCACTGGCTTCTCTCCATTTGAGCTCCTATATGGGCGGCATCCAAGTGTTCTTCTAGACATCACCAAGGAAACCTGGGAGGCCGAAGTCACGCCACACTGGAGTATCATCGAACATGTCACCCAGTTACAGGCGAGAATGTCAAAGGTGATGCCCATCGTGAAGGAACATCTCCTCCAGGCGCAGGAAGCCCAGGCGAGGGTATATAACCGGTCAGCGAGACTAAGACAGTTCCAGCCCAGAGACCGTGTTTTGGTGCTAATCCCTACCGTCGAGAGCAAGGTCCTCGCCAAATGGCAAGGTCTGTACGAGGTGGTGGAGAAAGTCAGCGAGGTTAATTATAAAGTCCACCAGCCTGGCAAAAGAAAGCCGCATCAAATATATCATGTGAATTTGCTCAAGCCGTGGTGGGACCGGGAACCTGTGGAAACTCCTTGCCTGGGAGCCGCACCAGAAGGCAAGGTGGAGGAGGTCACTATTGCAGAGACTCTATCACCGGCCCAGAAGCAACAGTGTCGAGAATTACTACAGCGGAATTGGTAGCTGTTATCAGAGTTGCCGGGGCATACTCATGTGGTAGAGTATGACGTGCTAACAGAGCCGCACGTACGAGCGAATCTGAAGCCGTACCAGATTCCAGAAGCACGCTGGGAGGTGATCTCGGCTGAGCTGAAGAGGATGTTAGACCTGGGGGTAATAGAGGAGCCAAAGAGTGGGTGATCGAGCCCAATCTTCCTCGTGCCGAAACCCAATGGAGAATGGAGGTTTTGTAATGACTACTGCCAGCTGAATGAGGTATCCAATTGTGACACGTACCCAATGCCCCGCGTCGACGAACTCATCGAGAGGCTTGGACCGGTGAGGTACATCACCACTCTTGACCTAGCGAAGGGCTACTGGCAGATCCCCATGTCCCAGATGGCAAAGGAGAAGACGGCTTTCTCAACACCTGATGGTTGTTTTCAATAAACACGGATGCCTTTCGGACTACAGGAGGCCCCAGCCACCTTCCAGAGGGCTATGAATTGGATCCTAGCCCCACATAAGAAGTATGCTGCAGCCTACCTTGACGACATTGTGATCTTTAGCCCAGACTGGGCTAGTCACTTACCTAAACTACAGGCCATTCTGGAGGCTCCAAGGAAGGCGGGACTTACCGTAAATCCGAGAAAGTGTGCCTTCGGAAAAGAGAAGGCCAAGTACTTGGGCTATGTCGTTGGGAGAGGCGAAATAAAGCCACAAATCAAGAAAGTGGAGGCAATTCAAACCTGGCCGCAACCGCTCTCCAAGAAGCAGGTGAGAGCGTTCCTGGCAATGGTGGGATATTATCGGCGGTTTATCGCCATGATGGCCGTGCCACTAACAGATCAACTATGGTGAAATGGACGGAAGAAACGGAGACCGCATTTCAACAGCTGAAGATAACACTGTGCAAGCAGCCGGTCCTGGTCTCGCCAGACTTTAAGAAAGAATTTGTGGTCCAGACGGACACATCAGAGGTTGGTCTAGGGTTTGTACTCTCTCAAGAGATAAGTGGGGAAGAACATCCCATTCTCTATCTGGTCCGAAAGCTGTCCTCCTACGAGAACTACGCCATAGTAGAGAGAGTATTTAGCCATAAAATGGGCCGTGGATACACTGAAATATTAACTTCTAGGCCAGAAGTTTAAATTAGTATCAGACCATGCCCTGTTGAGATGGTTGAGGGAGAAGAGGGGTAAAAATGCCAAGGCAACTAGATGGTTCCTATGGCTCCAAGATTTTAACTTTCATAAAGAGCATAGGCCCGGGAAGTTACATGGGAATGCAGATGCCCTCTCTAGGATTCCCTGCCTGGTGTCAGAAGGTGCCCAAACCCCCGACTTTGGGCAGAGGGGGGGGGGGGGGAATATGTGACAGTGTCACTGGTTTTATATGTGAGGGGAGGTATGTGTCACTCAGGATGCTCTCCTGTGTGAACTAAGACCTACTTTATTTCTGCCAGCATGTTATATGCTGGTGGGTTTACTCTGTTAAAGGGTGTGCGGTTTTATGGGAATGGCAAAGAGGGCGGGACGCCATTCCCCCTACCTCCCCTCAGGGTGTGGCTGAGAAATGTGTAAAAGCTCAGTCTCTTTTTTTTTTTCCCTGGAGTGTGGTCTGGAGAGTGAAGTCTCCAGACAGTTTTGTGGAAGCTGCAGAGCTTTTTACAAGGACTTTGCCTTTGCAGTTGGTGCTACCGAGAGCGGGTGGAACCCGCTTACCTATGGACTGAGCTATATTTTGTTTTGTTTTCCCGTTTAACCCAGAGGGGTCTTGTTTATTTTTTTCTGTGGAACCCTGCATGAGTTTATGCCATATAATAAACCAGCAGGAAGATAACCTGAGAATGTGTGTCCTGAGTCAGCCTCCGGGAGAGCCGAGAGAGTCGTCTTGCCAGAATATATGTACGCTGCTCAAAAAAATAAAGAGAACACTCAAATAACACATCCTAGATCTGTATGAATGAAATATTCTCATCGAATACTTTGTTCTGTACAAAGTTGAACGTGCTGACAACAAAATCACACAAAAATAATTAATGGAAATCAAATTTATTAACCAATGGAGGCTCGAATTTGGAGTCACCCCCAAAATTAAAGTGTAAAAACACACTACAGGCTGATCCAACTTTGATGTAATGTCCTTAAAACAAGTAAAAATGAGGAATGTCCTTAAAACAAGTCAGAATGAGGCTCAGTATTGTGTGTGGCCTCCACGTGCCTGTATGACCTCCCTACAACGCCTGGGCATGCTCCTGATGAGGTTGTGGATGGTCTCCTGTGGGATCTCCTCCCAGACCTGGACTAAAGCATCCGCCAACTCCTGGACAGTCTGTGGTGCAACGTGACGTTGGAGGATGGAGCAAGACATGATGTCCCAGATGTGCTCAATCGGATTCAGGTCTGGGGAACGGGCGAGCCAGTCCATAGTTTCAATGCCTTCATCTTGCAGGAACTGCTGACACACTCCAGCCACATGAGGTCTGGCACTGTCCTGCATTAGGAGGAACCCAGGGCCAACCGCACCAGCATATGGTCTCACAAGGGGTCTGAGGATCTCATCTCGGTACCTAATGGCAGTTAGGCTACCTCTGGCGAGCACATGGAGGGCTGTGCTTCCTTCCAAAGAAATGCCACCCCACACCATTACTGACCCACTGGCAAACTGGTCATGCTGAAGGATGTTGCAGGCAGCAGATCGCTCTCACGGTGTCTCCAGACTTTGTCACGTCTGTCACATGTGCTCAGTGTGAACCTGCTTTCATCTGTGAAGAGCACAGGGTGCCAGTGGCGACGTTGCCAATCCTGGTGTTCTGTGACAAATGCCAAGCGTCCTGCATGGTGTTGGGCTGTGAGCATAACCCCCATCTGTGGATGTTGGGCCCTCATACCACACTCATGGAGTCGGTTTCTAACTGTTTGTGCAGACACATGCACATTTGTGGCCTGCTGGAGGTCATTTTACAGGGCTCTGGCAGTGCTCCTCCTGTTCCTCCTTGCAATAAGGCGGAGGTAGCGGTCCTGCTGCTGGGTTGTTGCCCTCCTACGGCCCCCTCCACATCTCCTGGTGTACTGGCCTGTCTCCTGGTAGCGCCTCCAGCCTCTGAACACTATGCTGAAAGACACAGCAAACCTTCTTGCCACAGCTCACATTGATGTGCCATCCTGGATGAGCTGCACTACCTGAGCAACTTCTGTGGGTTGTAGAGTCCGTCTCATGCTACCACGAGTGTGAAAGCACAACCAACATTAAAAAGTGACCAAAACATCAGCCAGAAAGCATTGATACTGAGATGTGGTCTGTGGTCCCCACCTGCGGAACCACTCCTTTATTGAGTGTGTCTTGATAATTGCCAATAATTTCCATCTATTGTCTATTCCATTTGCACAACAGCATGTGAAATTGATTGTCAATCAGTATTGCTTCCTAAGTGGACAGTTTGATTTCACAGAAGTTTGATTTACTTAGAGTTATATTCTGTTGTTTAAGTGTTCCCTTTATTTTTTTGAGCAGTGTATATTATATAATGTGTGGCTATATATATATCTGTAGCTTTGTCGCAATAAAAGGAGGGAGGCCCATACACATTTCTTGCACAGGGGCCTCAAGCTGTCAGTGTCCGCCCCTGTGTATATATACTGCATTGGTTGGGAAATCCTTCCCGACAATGATGTATATACCATATTTTTCAGACTATAAGACGCACCGGATGTCATGCCTTTATAGAAATGCATATAACAATTTTTACTATGCTTTTGTAATTACATTAAATTACTGTCTAGTGATAACTTATCCAACAGCGCCATCTGTTGACAATGTTCTCTCACTAGAGCCTATTTATTTCCTGTTTCATTGGTTAGTATGCAATCTAATCTTTTCTCATCAAGGCTTCTGTAGTTTCCCATCAGCCTCTGCACTAGCCTTGCCCCATCTTCTTCAGCAGCCATTTTTGCCTCCTGGAAGCTGACATGTTGATCATCTCTCTCTGATTTTCAGCCCATCTGGTTGTTTCCTCAACATAGCACAGTGGGCGAGTTATTATGTTTCCCTTGTTAGTGCTCACCATATTGTATAATGCAGTTGTCCTGTTCTACATGTTTTATTATCACGTAGTCTTCTGCCATTGTAGCTATTTGCGCTATTCGCCATGTTGTGCAATTACATTGTGTGTCCTGTACCAAATGTAATGCTATGTACCTCAGATATGCTGTATGCTTTGTACTGAGTACTTTCATTTTTCTTGTAGTTTTACTCTTGTCCTATAAATAAAAGTTGTAAAGAACCCCTTGCGTCTACCTCAATGCATCTATAGGAAAGAGTTTAGTTGTCTGTCAACTCGTTCTGCTTCAGCACAGAGTGAGGTGCCAGAACAGTAAAATGACTACTATAGAAGGGGTTGGAGCACAGACACTGGCGTCTATCAGAGAGCAGTCAAGCCGCATGCAGACACTATGTCAGATAGAGGATCTGAAGATTATGCAACATGCTCCCATGTAAGCTAAGCAGCTTCAAGGAAGTGGCAATTGCCATCACCAGGGCGAAGGCGGAAGCCACCAAAGTAAGAGCTGCTTTTACTGAACAGGAGTTGAAATTAAAAAAGTAAAAAGGACACCTAGAAGCTGACCTTGCAAAACTCACCGTGGACACGGAAGCGGCAGCAGCTGAAGTACATGCTTTAGAAGAAGCAGCACGCTGCAATAGTGAAAGTTTCAGCATAAGCCTCGGACCCGAACTTAGTCATTGTGATCTCTTACGACGCGCCTCAGACTACATGCTGCAGCACACCCCTTTAGACGACTACCTACATTCAGCTCCAAGAGCGAGACCAAGCCTTGCTGATCATCATTGATAAATTCTTTCCATTTAGTCATCGACCCTCATCCATGATTCATCCCATGTCAAGCATGAAATGAATTCCGTCCACCTGCTACCATCAGTGCGGCCTGCACCCAAGCCTAAAGATTCCTACTACATAGCGAACGCTTTCAAGAAAGAAGACGCCGATGGTGACTATCGAGGCGATAACACGTTTTACGGCAACAATAGCTCACTGAGACCTCACCACAGCGACACGCACCCCGATCGCCCTCTCAGAGATCAAAAGCTCCCAGCTTTTCTCAAGTTCTTCATACGCCGTGAGTTACTCACCAAAAGTCTCTCAAAGTTTAACGACCATCCTGAAAGTTACAGAGCGTGGAGAGCTTCCTTCAGAAATGCCACTGCTGGCCTAGATATCTCTGCCAGTGAAGAGATCGACCTCTTGCCATCCGTGTGTGTTCAGCATGGGACATTTTGTGGACCGTGCAGCATATAAAAAACGGACTTGTCTACATGTGGAGCACACGGATACATGGTCACACTGACATGTGCGCAGACCCATAAATTTGAATTTTGAACCACATGTACCGGACACACTGACACGTGAAACAACCCTAAAAGACACATGAGTGTGGTGTAGACTGCTGTGAAAATATTTAGAGACTAAATTTACCTAAAACAGTGAATAATACTGAATGTTGTCTGTAATCTGGCAAGTTTACTTTGAAACAGGAAATATAAACTAATATTAGATATTCTTTACAAATTACAAACAAGCAAATTGGAGAGAGTTACAAGGAGCGGTGGGGCCCTTATTGCTGCTCCATATTAAAACTATCCAAATCCTGTTTTAATGGCTATTAAGTGTTAAAGGGCTGACATTGAGCCACCTTTTAAACAATTTTTTAAAGGATATAACAGATCATTATGTGTAATAATTATAGGGGGTGAGACTTTGAATAAAAATAATTTTTATTTTTTCTATAAAACACATTGTCACCCTACTGTATACTATGTATGTAGAGCTCCTGGTGAGTCACTGTATTACCTGTACACTATACACTGTATACTATGTACAGATCTGCATATAATGTCACTGGTGATCACTGTATTACTTGTACACCATTCACTATATACAGAGCTCCTGTGTATAATGTCACTGGTGATCACTGTATTACCTGTACACTATACACTGTATACTATGTACAGATCTGCATATACACTGTGTTCCAAATTATTATGCAAGTAATATTTTCTCAGATTTTCCCAAATTACCTATATGAATTCATGAAATGATCTCGATGGTCCAGATGGATGGAGTGGAGGATGGCTGGTTGATGGACACCCCATGCAAACATGGCTACGGCGCTAACAAGGAGGAGGTGGAGTAATGTTTTGGGCTCGAATCATGGGGAGAGAGATTGTCGGCCCTTTTAGGATCCCTGAAGGGGTAAAGATGAACTCCATAATGTCTGTTGAGTTTCTCAAACAGCACTTCCTTCCATGGTTCAAGAAGAAGAACCGTGCATTCCGCAGCAAGATCATTTTCATGCATGATAATGCACCGTCTCATGCTGCACATAAAACATCTGCATCTCTGGCTGCTATGGGCATAAAAGGTGACAAACTTATGGTGTGGCCCCCAAGCTCCCCTGACCTCAACCCCATTGAGAACCTCTGGAGCATCATCAAAAGGAGTGTCTATGATGGCGGGAGGCAGTTCACATCTAAGCAACAGCTCTGGGAGGGTATTCTGTCCTCATGCAAAACAATTAAAGCAGAAACCATCCAAAACCTGACAAATTCAATGGACGAGAGAGTTCAGAAGCTCCTTTCGAACAAGGGGTCCTATGTGCAAATGTAACATCACCTAGAATAAAGTTTTGAGTTGAAAACTGTTTGATTTCAGTTTGTAATAACCTGCTAATGCTTATAATTTCAAAAATGACCATTTTTTTGTTCTTTATTAAAATGAAAAGGTTGAAAACTCTGCTGTGCATAATAATTTGGAACATGCATTTTGAGTGCAGTTTGATTTTTTTTTTTTTTTTTTTTAAATATACTGTTATCATAGGCAGTTTGTACAAAAACCTTTCAATTGCACTCTAATAGTTATTTGACTGGAAAATTACAATGACTGCAATTCATATAGGTAATTTGGGAAAATCTGAGAAAATATTATTTGCATAATAATTTGGAACACAGTGTAATGTCACTGGTGATCACTGTATTACTTGTACACCATTCACTATATACAGAGCTCCTGTGTATAATGTCACTGGTGAGTCACTGTATTACCTGTACACTATACACTGTATACTATGTACAGATCTGCATATAATGTCACTGGTGATCACTGTATTACTTGTACACCATTCCCTATATACAGAGCTCCTTTGTATAATGTCACTGGTGATCACTGTATTACCTGTACATTATATACTATATACAGGGCTCCTGTGTATAATGACACTGGTGATTGTAATGCACACGCCCGGGCTGAGCGGCGTGTGCGTGTGATTCCACTGAACCGTGCCGGAGAGTGAATGCCTGGAGGGGCGTAACTAGGTATTCACCCGATCCGACCAGGGTCGCACGACGGCATACGACGCCAGTGCACCAAGGAGGAACCGAGCAGAGGGACCAGGTGCTACTCCAGGACAGACCCCGGACACGGCTGTTGACCCACACAGGGGAATACAGGAACAGACTGGTTAGGCTGGCACACAGACAGGTGGGTATAGGCAGGCACGACTGGTATGCAGGCAGGCGGGTATGCAGGCTGGGGGGTACAGGCAAGCACGGCTAAAGTACAGACAGGGAGGCACTAGCAGGTAGGAACACAGGCGGGATAGGACCCAGTACACACTGGGACTCAGGAACAGAACCACAGATGTGGCGGACAAACACAGCAGAGTAAGGCTGCCCAGAGTGGTGAGCGAGAGCAGGGCAACACTAGACCGCCTAGAGCGGTGAGCGAGAGTAGAGTAGGACGAGACCGCCTGGAGCAGTGAGCGAGAGTAGAGAAGGACGAGGCCGCCTGGAGTGGTGAGCAAGAGTAGAGCAGGACGAGGCCGCCTGGAGCGGTGAGCAGGAAGAGGCCGTCTGGAGCGGTGAGCAAGAGTAGAGCAGGACGAGGCCGCCTGGAGCGGTGAGCAAGAGTAGAGCAGGACAAGGCCGCCTGGAGCGGTGAGCAAGAGTAGAGCAGGACAAGGCCGCCTGGAAAGGTGAGCAAAGGGTTAGAGCTGAGCGAGACTGCCGGAGCAGTGAGCAAGGAGTCAGAGCAGAGCGAGACTGCTGGGGCAGTGAGCAAAGGAGTCAGAGCAGAGCGAGACTGCCGGAGCAGTGAGCAAAGGGTCAGAGCGGAGCGAGACTGCCGGAGCAGTGAGCAAAGGGTCAGAGCGGAGCCAGACTGCCGGAGCAGTGAGCAAAGGGTCATAGCGGAGCCAGACTGGTGGAGCAGTGAGCAAAGGGTCAGAGCGGAGCGAGACTGCCGGAGCAGTGAGCAAAGGGTCTGAGCGGAGCGAGACTGCCGGAGCAGTGAGCAAAGGGTCAGAGCGGAGCGAGACTGCCGGAGCAGTGAGCAAAGGGTCAGAGCGGAGCGAGACTGCCGGAGCAGTGAGCAAAGGGTCAGAGCGGAGCGAGACTGCCGGAGCAGTGAGCAAAGGGTCAGAGCGGAGCAAGACTGCCGGAGCAGTGAGCAAAGGGTCAGAGCAGGCCAGAACCGCCGGAGCGGTGAGCAAAGGCAGAGCGGGCTAGAACCACTGGAGCGGTGAGCAACGCAGAGCAGGCTAGAACCGCCGGAGCGGTGAGCAAGGCAGAGCAGGCTACAACCGCCGGAGCGGTGAGCAAGGTAGAGCAGGCTAGAACCTCTGGAGCGGTGAGCAAGGCAGAGCAGGCTAGAACCGCCGGAGCAGTGAGCAAGGCAGAGCAGGGTAGAACCGCCGGAGCGGTGAGCAAGGCAGAGCAGGCTAGAACCGCCGGAGTGGTGAGCAAGGCAGAGCAGGCTAGAAACGCCGGAGCGGTGAGCAAGGCAGAGCAGGCTAGAACCGCCGGAGCGGTGAGCAAGGCAGAGCAGGGGGGACAGGGCTCAGTACACACGGCGCAGACAGGAAGGGAAAGGCAGAACCAGATACCCACAGGGTACTTGCAGTGAAGTAGCAAGTGGACCACAAACTCACAAACGGAAGTACAGTGACAATGAGCAGGAGTTAGGTACAAGTTCAGACTCTGCAGAAAAAGGAAAGGTACGGACATAGAGAAACAGGCTAGAAGAGTATACAGACAAGAACAGACACAGTAGCAAGATACAGGAGCGGGTCTAGGTATGCAGCCCCTAGAAGGCGGGAGGAACAGGCTAGGAGCGTGTTCAGACAGGACAGACAAGATACAGGAGCGGGTCTAGGTATGCGGCCCCTAGAAGGTGGAACGAACAGGCAAGGAGCGTGTTCAGACAGGCCTGGAAATACAGCCTCCAGGAAGGGCAGGCAAGCAAACACAGAAGGGGACCTGGCACATTCAGACTGAGAGAGCACACTGAATGAAACACAATGCTCAGGCAGGGATTCATTGGAGCAGCTGGGTTAAATACCAGGTGACAGACAGCAATAGGCTGAGGACGCACAAGGGTTGTGCCCGCAGCAGGTACAAGAAACAGGAAGTGATCGGGCGCCGCCCTTAAGCAGCAGACACAGAGGCAAGCCGACAGCATGGAGGGAAGCCAGGCTAGCAGACTGGACTGGAGATCAAGTGCGCGCTCTTGCACAGTGGGAGATGGACCACTATGCAAGGACGCCACCAGGTATGTTACAGTGATCCCTTTATTACCTGTACACTGTACATTATATACAGAGCACCTGTGTATAATGTTACTGGGGATTACTGTATTACCTGTACACTATATATTATATACACAGCTCCTGTGTATCTCTCTGTTGATCACTGTATTACCTGTACACTATATACTATATACAGAGATCATGTGTATAATGTCACTGGTGAGTCCCGGTATTACTGTACGCAATGTACAGAGCTCCAGTGTATAATGGCACTCATGGTAATAGTAGTATTGTGGGTTTTTATTAATGATCAGTATTGTAGTATTTGGTCACTGGTGGTGTGGTGGTAATTGTTCCTTGTTTGTGATATTATTCGTTCACGGTGTGGTAATATGTGGTCTGGTCATGGTGTGGTGGTAATTGTTCCTTGTATGTAGTGTTATTCAGTCACTATGTGGTGGCAGTATGTGGTCTGGTGGTAATTGTTCCTTGTATGTGGTATTATTCGGTCACTATGTGGTGGTAATATGTGGTCCGGCCATGGTGTGATGGTATTTGTCCCTTGTATGTGGTATTATTGTTCATTTAAAAAAAAATTATGTGACACATTCCCTTAAAGAAAAATAATAAAAATATAAATAAAGTGAGTACTGGATATTATTAGAGATTTTTAATAGGTTACAGTACAGTAGGGCCCGGCCAAAAGAGTCTACACTGTCGTGGTGTCAGGTTTAAAAAAATCTTTTACTCAAAATAAAAACTGATGGCTATGTATGTGATCTGGTGTTCGATGGAAAACTGTTAATGTGTGATTGGTGAGGATGTGGTGCAGATGTGGAATTTTTCCAAGAGTGGGCGGTGGAACTATATAAGAGATGGAGGCGGAGCTGGGGTGGAGCCTGGCAGAATCTCAAGGGGGGCAAAAGTTTTGCCAGTATAGGGCCCTAAAATTCCTGGTGGCAGCCCTGTTTGGGTGGGCCCCATACCACAGATAACGCCATAGCCACAGAAAAAAAGCCCTAGAGAAGCCTCAAGAAAACAAAGGGTCCTCACTCCTCATGCAGACCCCCAGCATTCAGTTCAATGCAAGTAACAGCACCCACTCCTTCCTAACACAGACCACCAGACCACAGCCCCACGCAAGTAATAGGACCCCCTCCCTCCCCACGCAAGTAACAGCACCCCTTCCTTCCCCACGCAGACCCAAGCAAGTAACAGCACCACCTTATTCCCCACGAAGACCCCCCTGCACGCAGCCCCACTCTAGTAACAGGACCCCATCCTTCCCCACGCAGACCCCCCAGCACGCAGCCTCATGCTAGTAACAGGAACCTGTCCTTCCCCGCGCAGACCCCCTGCATGCGGCCTCACACAAGTAATTGGAACCCCTTCTTTCCCACGCAAGTAACAACACCTTCTTCCCCACGCAGACCCCCAACATTCATCCCCACACAATTAACAGTACCCCCTCCTTCCCCATGCAGACCCCCAGCATGCAGCCCCACACAAGCAAGAGAACCCCATCCTTCCCCACACAAACCCCTAGCACGCAGACACATTCAAGAAACAGGAATACTTCTGTCGCCACGCAGACCCCCCAGTATGCAGCCCACCAAGTAACAGGACCACTCCCTCCCCACGCAAACCGCCCAACGCTAATAACAGGACCCCCTCCTTCCTCACGCAGACCCTCAGCAGGCAACCTCAATCAAGTAATAGGACCCCCTGCTTCCCCACGCAGACCCCCAGCATGCAGCCCCAATCAAGTAACAGCACAAACTCCTTCCTCACGCAGACCCCCAGTTTGCAGTCCCACACAAGTAGTAGGACACCTTCCCTCCCCATGCAGCCCCACGCAGGTAACAGCACCCCTCCTTCCCAGCGATGATCCCCAGCATGCAGCCCTATACAAGTAAAAGCACCCCATCCTTCCCCATGCAGCCCCACAAAGACCCCCAGGACACCACCCCACTCAAGTAATAGCACTACGATATTCTCCACACAGACCCCCAGCATGCAGCCCCTCTTTCCCCACAGCCTCACAAAAGTAACAGCACCCACTCTTTCCCCATGCAGAACCCCAGCACCAGCCCCACGCAAGTGACAGGACCCCCTCATTCCCCATGCACACCCCCAACCCCACGCAAGAAAGTGAATAGAATCTCCTCTTTCCCCACGCATACCCCCAGCATTCAGCCCCACAAAAGTAACAGCACCCACTCCTTCCACATGCGGACCCCTAGCACCACACAAGTAGCAGGACCTTCTCCTTCTCCATGCAGATCCCCAACACACAGCCCCACGCAAGTAAGAGAGCCCCATCCTTCCCCACACAGCGTAATGCAAGTAAGAGGACCCCTCCTTCACCACTCATCCCATTGCAAGTAACAGAACCCAGTCCTTCACAATGCAGACCCCCAGCATGCAGTCCCATGCAAATAAAAGGACCTTCTCCTTCACCATGCAGCCCTAAGCAAGTAACAGAATCCCCTCTTTCCCCACACAGACCTCCAGCACACAGCCACGCGAAAGTAAGAGAACCCCCTCTTTCCTCACACATACCCCCAGTACGCAGCCTCACAAAAGTAACAGCACCCCCTTTTCCCCATGCAGACCCCCAGCCCCACACAAGTAACAGGACTCTCTCCTTCCCTATGAACACCCCCAGCACACAGAGCCATGCAAGTAACAGAACCCCCTCCTTCCCCATACAGACCCACAGCATGTAGCCCCACAAAAGTAACAGGACCCCCTCTTGCCCCACGCAAGTAACAGGACCCTGTCCTTCCCCACACAGACCTCCCAGCACGCAGCTCCATGCAAATAAAAGGACTCCCTCCTTCACCATGCAGACCCAAGCACTAGAATACCCTCCTTCCCTACAGAGACCCCCAGAATGCAGCCCAATGCAAGTAATAGGATCCCCTTCTTCCCCATGCAGACACTCAGCATGTAGCCCCATGCAAGTAACAGCACCCACTCCTTCACCGCTCAGACCCCCAGCACACTACCCCACACAAGTAGTAGTACCCCCTCCTTCCCCCAGCAGCTTCACGCAAGAATTTTCTCACCTTCCAACACAGACACCCTACACACAGCCCCATGCAGGTAACATGACTGCTTTCTTCCCTAAGCAGACCCGATCCTTCCCACGCAGACCCCAAGTACACAGCCCTAGGCAAGTAACAGGACTCCTTCCGCACGCAGACCCCTAGCACCCGGTCCCATGCAAGTGACAGCACCCCTTCCTTCTCCACGCAAGTAACAGGACTCAATCCTTCCCCAGGCAGACCCCCAGCACGCAGCCCCCAAATGTAACAGCACCTGGTGACTCCGTCCACATCATTATACTCAATAGCCCAGTCAGCGCAGATCACTGAATGCTGTTTTGTGGGGCTTAGATCTACGCCCCGACAGCCACTGAACGCATTTACATAGAAAAGGCTGTCAGTCACCCAATACACGAGCAATACATCCATTGGGTGAAATAAGTTATAAGCTGCTCAGAGATGTTAACTACTTTAACATTGATGCCCTACAGTATCCTTAGGATTGGTCGATAGGTCATCAGTCTGATCGGTGGGGTGCAACACCCGGCAGCCCCGTCAACTGTTCTTGATGTTGGTGGCGGCTGGAACTGCTCAGTTATGGAGCTGCACAGTTCTGTCTATTGTAAAGTGGCCTCGGCCGGGTACCTAAGGATAGGTCATCAATGTAGTGGATACCTCTTTAAATATCACTGTTCTCGGCAGCGGATAGTCCTGTATAAACATGTGCTGCCGAGAACAATCCTGTTACACAGTATGTCATACAAGTGAACTGAGTGAGGTCGCGCACGTCAGAATGTGACCGGAAGTACAGTATACATATCGCATATCTGTGGTCACATGACGGCCGCTCTCACCACCGGTGCCGGAGAATCCTGTCAGCGCGCAGAGCAGACACTGCGGACACTCAGAAGTACAATCGCAGACTATTAAATGACTGCCGATCGGCTTCATATAACGGGTCGGCAGGCGTTTAAATACAGCGATTATCTAGTGAAAATGCCTCCATAGATCCAGGTACCTTATTGGCTGACCTCTTGTCTGATTGGAAATGTTCTCATCCCATTCTTCTTCATCTGATCCAGACACCATGATGACTTTGGACATCCACAGATTGCCTCTGCAGACTTCCCTCTTCTCTGGTCTTCTGCAGCACATCCCGACACATTGCCCTTAAAAATAAGTGTCGTTATTATAATTATGCCGAAATAAAAAATATCCGCACATGCTGTGCACTGAATAAGCGGTATGCTGTGCACCTGAATATTTACTCCACTGTGATCCCTGCCCAAAAAGTGACCCGACACTGCCCCCCTTATGATACATGGCCTCCACACTGTCCCCCTTATATACTATAACCATCATCCCTCTCGCACTAACTATGGCCTCCACACTGTCCCCCTTATATGCTATGACCACCATCCCTCCCACACTAACTATGGCCGGCCTCCACACTATCCCCCTTATATACTATAACCACCATCCCTCCCGTACTAACTATGGCCTCCACACTGCCCCCCTTATATACTATAACCACCATCCCTCCCGCACTAACTATGGCCTCCACACTATCCCCCTTATATACTATAACCACCATCCTTCCCACACTAACTATGGCCTCCACACTGTCCCCCTTATATACTACTAGATGGAGGCTCGATTCTAACGCATCGGGTATTCTAGAATAGGTATGTGGCCGACCGGGCGCAATCAGCAAAGCGGTGTTAAAATTTGGCGCCTATATCGCAGATTGGTCACGGCCGGGGGTCGCGACTAATCAGTAGAGCGGGGTTTAAATTTGGCACCAATAATGCTGATTGGTCACGGCCAGCGAACGCGACCAATCAGCAGAGCGGGGTTTAAATTTGGCGGCAATAATGCTGATTGGTTGCGGCCAGAGGTCGCGACCAATCAGCAGAGCGGTATTTAAATTTGGCGACAATAATGGTGATTGGTCACGGCCGCGACCAATCAGCAGAGCGGTGTTTAAATTTGTCGCCAATAATCTGGTTATTCGTGATCGGTAACCGCGACCAATGAGCAGAGCGGTGTTTACATATGGCGCCAATATCGCTGATTGGTCGCGGCCGGCCACCCCGACCAATCAGCGAAGCGGTGTTTAAATTTGGCGCCAATATCGCTGATTGGTCACGGCCGGTGGTTGCGACTAATCAGCAGAGTGAGGTTAAAATTTGGCGCCAATACTGCTGATTGGTCGCGGCCGGCGACCGCGACCAATCAGCAGAGCGGTGTTTAAATTTGGCGCCAATATTGCTGATTGGTCGCGGCCGGAGACCGCGACTAATCAGCAGAGCGTTGTTTAAATTTGGCACCGAAATCGCTGATTGGTAGCGGCCGGCCACCGCAACCAATCAGCAGAGCTGGGTTTAAATTTGCCGCCCATATCGCTGATTGGTCGCAGACGGCAGACGCGACCAATCAGCAGAGCGTTGTTTAAATTTGGCGCCAATCTCGCTGATTGGTCGCGGACGCCAGACGCGACCAATCAGCAGAGCGTTGTTTAAATTTTGCACCAAAATCGCTGATTGGTCGCGGCTGGCGGTCGCGATCAATCAGCAGAGCGGGGTTTAAATTTGGCGGCAATACTGCTGATTGGTCGCAGTCGCCGTCCGTGACCAATCAGCAGAGCGGTGTTTCAATTTGCCACCAAAATCGCTGATTGGTCGGGGCCGGCCACCGCGACCAATCAGCAGAGCGTGGTTTAAATTTGCCGCCCATATCGATGATTGGTCGCGGCCGGCGGCCGCAACCAATCAGCGTCGTATTAGTGAGGACCGGGGAGCAGCGCTGCCTGTGCGGGTACTTCCGCTGCGAGCAGCTGGGAGATGAGCGGCTGCTCGCAGCAGAAGCATCCCGACCGGCGGCGCCGCTCCTCGGTCCTCCGTTCACACTTGCTGTCGGGAGATCAGAGCGCTGTTTAAATTAGGCGCCAATCTTGCTGATTGGTCGCGGTCGGCTGGCGGCCGCAACCAATCAGCAGATCGTTGTTTAAATTTGGCGCCAATCTCGCTGATTAGTTGCGGACGCCAGACGCGACCAATCAGCAGAGCGTTGCTTAAATTTGGCGCCAATCTCGCTGATTGGTCGCGGTCGGCTGTCATCCGTGACCAATCAGCAGAGCGTTGTTTAAAATTGGCGCCAATGTTGCTGATTGGTCGCGGACGCCAGACGCGACCAATCAGCAGAGCGTTGTTTAAATTTTGCACCAAAATCGCTGATTGGTCGCGGCTGGCGGTCGCGATCAATCAGCAGAGCGGGGTTTAAATTTGGCGGCAATACTGCTGATTGGTCGCAGTCGCCGTCCGTGACCAATCAGCAGAGCGGTGTTTCAATTTGCCACCAAAATCGCTGATTGGTCGGGGCCGGCCACCGCGACCAATCAGCAGAGCGTGGTTTAAATTTGCCGCCCATATCGATGATTGGTCGCGGCCGGCGGCCGCAACCAATCAGCGTCGTATTAGTGAGGACCGGGGAGCAGCGCTGCCTGTGCGGGTACTTCCGCTGCGAGCAGCTGGGAGATGAGCGGCTGCTCGCAGCAGAAGCATCCCGACCGGCGGCGCCGCTCCTCGGTCCTCCGTTCACACTTGCTGTCGGGAGATCAGAGCGCTGTTTAAATTAGGCGCCAATCTTGCTGATTGGTCGCGGTCGGCTGGCGGCCGCAACCAATCAGCAGATCGTTGTTTAAATTTGGCGCCAATCTCGCTGATTAGTTGCAGACGCCAGACGCGACCAATCAGCAGAGCGTTGCTTAAATTTGGCGCCAATCTCGCTGATTGGTCGCGGTCGGCTGTCATCCGTGACCAATCAGCAGAGCGTTGTTTAAAATTGGCGCCAATGTTGCTGATTGGTCGCGGACGCCAGACGCGACCAATCAGCAGAGCGTTGTTTAAATTTGGCGCCAATCTCGCTGATTGGTCGCGGGCAGCGGCCGCGACCAATCAGCACAGCTGTGTTTAACTTTAGCGCCAAGATCACTGATTGGTCGGGTGCGACGCTGATTGGCCGCTGCCGGACCAATGAGTGACGCGGGATTTCCAGGACAGACAGACAGACTGACAGACAGACGGGATAAAACGATTATATATATAGATAACCACCACCCCTTCCGCACTAACTATGGCCTCCACACTTCCCCCTCTTATATACTCTAACCACCACCCCTCCCGCACTAACTATGGCTTCCACACTATCCCCCTTATATACTCTAACCACCACCCATCCCGCACTAACTATGGCCTCCACACTATCCCTCTTATATACTCTAACCACCACCCCTCCCACACTAATTATGGCCTCCACACTATCCACCTTATATACTATAACCACCATCCCTCCCGCACTAACTATGGCCTCCACACTATCCCCCTTATATACTATAACCACCATCCCACCCGCACCAATTATGGCCTCCACACTGCCCCCCTTATATACTATAACCACCACCCCTCCCGCACTAACTATGGCCTCCACACTATCCCCCTTATATACTCTAACCACCACCCCTCCCAAACTAACTATGGCCTCCACACTATCCCCCTTATATACTATAACCACCATCCCTCCCGCACTAACTATGGCCTTCACACTATCCCCCTTATATACTATAACCACCATCCCTCCTGCACTAACTATGGCCTCCACACTATCCCCCTTATATACTATAACCACCATCCCTCCCGAACTAACTATGGCCTCCACACGGCCCAGCTTATATACTATAACCACCACCCCTCCCGCACTAACTATGGCCTCTACACTATCCCCCTTATATACTCTAAAGATCATCCCTCCCGCACTAACTATGGCCTCCACACTATCCCCCTTATATACTCTAACCACCATCCCTCCCGCACTAACTATGGCCTCCACACCATTCCCCTTATATACTCTAACCACCATCCCTCCCGCACTAACTATGGCCTCCACACTATCCCCCTTATATACTCTAACCACCATCTCTCCCGCAATAACTATGGCCTCGACACTGTTCCCCTTATATACTCTAACCACCATCCCTCCCGCACTAACTATGGCCTCGACACTGTCCCCTTTATGTACTCTAACCACCATCCCTCCCACACTAACTATGGCCTCCACACTGTCCCCCTTGTATATTCTAACCACCATCCCTCCCGCACTAACTATGGCCTCCACACTGTCCCCGTTATATACTCTAACCACCATCCCTCCCGCACTAACTATGGCCTCTACACTGTCCCCCTTATATACTCTAACCACCATCCCTCCCGCACTAAATGTGACCTCCACACTGTCCCCCTTATATACTCTAACCACCATCCCTACCGCACTAACTATGGCCTCCACACTGCCGCCCTTATATACTCTAACCACAATCCCTCCCGCACTAACTATGGCCTCCACACTGTCCCCCTTATATACTATAACCACCATCCCTCCCGCACTAACTATGGCCACTACACTGTCCCCCTTATATACTATAACCACCATCCCTCCCGCACTAACTATGGCCTCCACACTGTCCCCCTTATATACTCTAACCACCATCCCTCCCGCACTAACTATAGCCTCCACACTGTCCTCCTTATATACTATAACCAACATTCCTCCCGCACTAACTATGGCGTCCACACTATCCCCCTTACATACTATAACCACCATCCCTCTCGCACTAACTATGGCATCCACACAGCCCCCCTTATATACTATAACCACCACCCCTCCCGCACTAACTATGGCCTCCACACTATCCCCCTTATATACTCTAACCACCACCCCTCCCAAACTAACTATGGCCTCCACACTATCCCCCTTATAGACTCTAACCAACATCCCTCCCACACTCTTTATGGCCTCCACACTATCCCCCTTATATACTCTAACCACCATCCCTCCCGCACTAACTATGGCCTCCACACTATCCCCCTTATATACTCTAACCACCATCCCTCCCGCACTAACTATGGCCTCCACACTATCCCCCTTATATACTCTAGCCACCACCCCTCCCAAACTAACTATGGCCTCCACACTATCCCCCTTATATACTATAACCACCATCCCTCCCGCACTAACTATGTCCTCCACACTATCCCCTTATATACTATAGCCACCATCCCTTCCGCACTAACTATGGCCTCCACACTGCTCCCCTTATATACTATAACCACCACCCCTCCCGCACTAACTATGGCCTTCACACTGCCCCTCTTATATACTCTAACCACCACCCCTCCCGCACTAACTATGGCCTCTACACGATCCCCCTTATAAACTCTAACCACCACGCCTCCCAAAGGAACTATGGCCTCCACACTATCCCCCTTATATACTCTAACCACCATCCCTCCCGCAATAACTATGGCCTCAACACTATCCCCCTTATATACTCTAACCACCATCTCTCCCGCACTAACTATGGCCTCCACACTATCCCCCTTATATACTCTAACCACCATCCCTCCCACACTAACTATGGCCTCCACACTGTTCCCCTTATATACTCTAACCACCATCTATCCCGCACTAACTATGGCCTCCACACTGCTCCCCTTATACACTCTAACCACCATCCCTCCCGCACTAACTATGGCCTCCACACTGTCCCCTTTATATACTCTAACCACCATCCCTCCCGCACTAACTATGGCCTCCACACTATCCCCCTTATATACTTTAACCACCATCCCTCCCGCACTAAGTATAGCCTCCACACTGTCCCCCTTGTATACTCTAACCACCATCCCTCCCGCACTAACTATGGCCTCCACACTGTCCCCCTTATATACTCTAACCACCACCCCTCCCACACTAACTATGGCCTCCACACTATCCCCCTTATATACTATAACCACCATCCCTCCCGCACTAATTATGGCCTCCACACTGCCCCCCTTATATACTATAACCACCAACCCTCCCGCACTAACTATGGCCTCCACACTATCCCCCTTATATACTCTAACCACCACCCCTCCCAAACTAACTATGGCCTCCACACTATCCCCATTATATACTATAACCACCATCCCTCCCGCACTAACTATGGCCTCCACACTATCCCCCTTATATACTATAACCACCATCCCTCCCGCACTAACTATGGCCTCCACACTATCCCCCTTATATACTCTAACCACCATCCCTCCCGCACTAACTATGGCCTCCACACTATCCCCCTTATATACTCTAACAACCACCCCTCCCAAACTAACTATGGCCTCCACAATATCCCCCTTATATACTATAACCACCATCCCTCCCGCACTAACTATGTCCTCCACACTATCCCCTTATATACTATAGCCACCATCCCTTCCGCACTATGGCCTCCACACTGCCCCCCTTATATACTATAACCACCACCCCTCCCGCACTAACTATGGCCTCTACACGATCCCCCTTATATACTCTAACCACCACCCCTCCCAAACGAACTATGGCCTCCACACTATCCCCCTTATATACTCTAACCACCATCCCTCCCACACTAACTATGGCCTCAACACTATCCCCCTTATATACTCTAACCACCATCTCTCCCGCACTAACTATGGCCTCCACACTATCCCCCTTATATACTCTAACCACCATCCCTCCCACACTAACTATGGCCTCCACACTGTTCCCCTTATATACTCTAACCACCATCTATCCCGCACTAACTATGGCCTCCACACTGTTCCCCTTATACACTCTAACCACCATCCCTCCGGCACTAACTTTGGCCCCCACACTGTACCTTTTATATACTCTAACCACCATCCCTCTCGCACTAACTATGACCTCCACACTGTCCCCCTTATATACTCTAACCACCACCCCTCCCACACTAACTATGGCCTCCACACTATCCCCCTTATATACTATAACCACCATCCCTCCCGCACTAACTATGGCCTCCACACTATCCCCCTTATATACTATAACCACCATCCCTCCCGCACTAATTATGGCCTCCACACTGCCCCCTTTATATACTATAACCACCACCCCTCCCGCACTAACTATGGCCTCCACACTATCCCCCTTATATACTCTAACCACCATCCCTCCCGCACTAACTATGGCCTCCACACTATCCCCCTTATATACTCTAACAACCACCCCTCCCAAACTAACTATGGCCTCCACACTATCCCCCTTATGTACTATAACCACCATCCCTCCCGCACTAACTATGTCCTCCACACTATCCCCTTATATACAATAGCCACCATGCCTTCCGCACTAACTATGGCCTCCACACTGCCCCCCTTATATACTATAACCACCACCCCTCCCGCACTAACTATGGCCTTCACACTGCCCCTCTTATATACTCTAACCACCACCCCTCCCGCACTAACTATGGCCTCTACACGATCCCCCTTATATACTCTAACCACCACCCCTCCCAAACGAACTATGGCCTCCACACTATCCACCTTATATACTCTAAACACCATCCCTCCCGCACTAACTATGGCCTCCACACTGTTCCCCTTATACACTCTAACCACCATCCCTCCCGCACTAACTATGGCCTCCACACTGTCCCCTTTATATACTCTAACCACCGTCCCTCCCGCACTAACTATGGCCTCCACACTGTCCCCCTTATATACTTTAACCACCATCCCTCCCGCACTAACTGTGGCCTCCACACTATCCCCCTTATATACTCTGACCACCACCCCTCCCATACTAACTATGGCCTCCACACTATCCCCCTTATATACTCTAACCACCACCCCTCCCAAACTAACTATGGCCTCCACACTATCCCCCTTATAGACTCTAACCAACATCCCTCCCACACTATTTATGGCCTCCACACTATCCCCCTTATATACTCTAACCACCATCCCTCCCGCACTAACTATGACCTCCACACTATCCCCCTTATATACTCTAACCACCATCCCTCCTGCACTAACTATGGCCTCCACACTATCCCCCTTATATACTCTAACCACCACCCCTCCCAAACTAACTATGGCCTCCACACTATCCCCCTTATAGACTCTAACCACCATCCCTCCCGCACTAACTATGACCTCCACACTATCCCCCTTATATACTCTAACCACCACCCCTCCCAAACTAACTATGGCCTCCACACTATCCCCCTTATATACTATAACCACCATCCCTCCCGCACTAACTATGTCCTCCACACTATCCCTTTATATACTATAGCCACCATCCCTCCCGCACTAACTATGGCCTCCACACTGCCCCCCTTATATACTATAACCACCACCCCTCCCGCACTAACTATGGCCTTCACACTGCCCCTCTAATATACTCTAACCACCACCTGTCCCGCACTAACTATGGCTTCTACACGATCCCCCTTATATACTCTAACCACGACCCCTCCCAAACGAACTATGGCCTCCACACTATCCCCCTTATATACTCTAACCACCATCCCTCCCGCACTAACTATGGCCTCCACACTATCCCCCTTATATACTCTAACCACCATCTCTCCCGCACTAACTATGGCCTCCACACTATCCCCCTTATATAATCTAACCACCATCCCTCCCACACTAACTATGGCCTCCACACTGTTCCCCTTATATACTCTAACCGCCATCTATCCCGCACTAACTTTGGCCTCCACACTGTTCCCCTTATACACTCTAACCATCATCCCTCCCGCACTAACTATGGCCTCCACACTGTCCCCTTTATATACTCTAACCACCATCCCTCCCGCACTAACTATAGCCTCCACGCTGTCCCCCTTATATACTTTAACCACCATCCCTCCCGCACTAACTATGGCCTCCACACTATCCCCCTTATATACTCTAACCACCATCCCTCCCGCACTAACTATGGCCTCCACACTGTCCCCCTTGTATACTCTAACCACCATCCCTCCCGCACTAACTATGGCCTCCACACTGTCCCCCTTATATACTCTAACCACCATCCCTCCCGCACTAACTATGGCCTCCACACTGTCCCTTTTATATACTCTAACCACCATCCCTCTCGCACTAACTATGACCTCTATACTGTCCCCTTTATATACTCTAACCACCATCCCTCCCGCATTAACTATGGCCTCCACACTGTCCCCCTTATATACTCTAACCACCATCCCTCCCGCACTAACTATGGCCTCCACACTGTCCCCCTTATATACTATAACCACCATCCGTCCCGCACTAACTATGGCGTCCACACTGTCCCCTTTATATACTATAACCACCATCCCTCCCGCACTAACTATGGCCTACACACTGCCCCTCTTATATACTCTAACCACCACCCTTCCAGCAATAACTATGGCCTCCACACTATCCCCCTTATATACTCTAACCACCATCTATCCCGCACTAACTATGGCCTCCACACTGTTCCCCTTATACACTCTAACCACCATCCCTCCCGCACTAACTATGGCCTCCACACTGTCCGCTTTATATACTCTAACCACCATCCCTCCCGCACTAACTATGGCCTCCACACTGTCCCCCTTATATACTCTAACCACCATCCCTCCCGCATTAACTATGGCCTCCACACTGTCCCCCTTATATACTCTAACCACCATCCCTCCCGCGCTAACTATGGCCTCCAGACTGTCCCCCTTATATACTATTACCACCATCCGTCCCGCAATAACTATGGCCGCTACACTGTCCCCCTTATATACTATAACCACCATCCCTCCCGCGCTAACTATGGCCTCTACACTGTCCCCCTTATATACTCTAACCACCATCCCTCCCGCACTAACTATGGCCTCCACACTGTCCCCTTTATATACTATAACCACCATCCCTCCCGCACTAACTATGGCCTCCACACAGCCCCCCTTATATACTATAGCCACCACCCCTCCCCCACTAACTATGGCCGCCACACTGCCCCTCTTATATACTCTAACCACCACCCTTCCAGCACTAACTATGGCCTCCACACTATCCCCCTTATATACTCTAACCACCACCCCTCCCAAACTAACAATGGCCTCCACACTATCCCCCTTATATACTGTAACCACCATCCCTCCCGCATTAACTATGGCCTCCACACTATCCCCCTTATATACTCTAACCACCATCTCTCCCGCACTAACTATGGCCTCCACACTGTCACCCTTATATACTATAACCACCATACCTCCTGCACTAACTATGGCCGCTACACTGTCCCCCTTATATACTATAACCACCATCCCTCCCGCACTAACTATGGCCTCCACACTGTCCCCCTTATATACTATAACCAACATCCCTCCCGCACTAACTATGGCCTCCACACTGTCCCCCTTATATACTATAACCACCATCCCTCCCGCACTAACTATGGCCTCCACACTATCTGCCTTATATACTCTAACCACCATCCCTCCCGCACTAACTATGGCCTCCACACTGTCCCCCTTATATACTCTAACCACCAATCCTCCCGCACTAACTATGGCCTCCACACTGTCCCCCTTATATACTCTAACCACCATCCCTCCCACACTAACTATGGCCTCCACACTGTCCCCCTTATATACTCTAACCACCATCCCTCCCGCACTAACTATGGCCTCCACACTGTCCCCCTTATATACTCTAACCACCATCCCTCCCGCACTAACTATGGCCTCCATACTGTCCCCCTTATATACTATAACCAACATCCCTCCCGCACTAACTATGGACGCTACACTGTCCCCCTTATATACTATAACCACCATCCCTCCCGCACTAACTATGGCCGCTACACTGTCCCCCTTATATACTATAACCACCATCCCTCCCGCACTAACTATGGCCTCCACACTGTCCCCCTTATATGCTCAAACCACCATCCCTCCCGCACTAACTATGGCCTCCACACTGCCCCCCTTATATACTATAACCACCATCCCTCCCACACTAACTATGGCCTCCACACTGTTCCCCTTTTATACTCTAACCACCATCCCTCCCGCACTAACTATGGCTGCCACACTGTCCCCCTTATATACTATAACCACCATCCCTCCTGCACTAACTATGACCTCCACACTGTCCCCCTTATATACTATAACCACCATCCCTCCCGCACTAACTATGGCCTCCACACTCTCCCCCTTATATACTATAACCACCATCCCTTCCGCACTAACTAAGGCCTCCACACTGTCCCCCTTATATACTATAACCACCATCCCTCCCGCACTAACTATGGCCTCCACACTGTCCCCCTTTTATACTATAACCACCATCCCTCCCGCAATAACTATGGCCTCCACACTATCCGCCTTATATACTCTAATCACCATCCCTCCCGCACTAACTATGGCCTCCACACTGTCCCCTTTGTATACTATAACCACCATCCCTCCCGCACTAAGTATGACCTCCACACTGTCCCCCTTATATACTATAACCACCATCCCTCCCGCACTAACTATGACCTCCACACAGCCCCCCTTATATACTATAGCCACCACCCCTCCCCCACTAACTATGGCCTCCACACTGCCCCTCTTATATACTCTAACCACCACCCTTCCAGCACTAACTATGGCCTCCACACTATCCCCCTTATATACTCTAACCACCACCTCTCCCAAACTAACAATGGCCTCCACACTATCCCCCTTATATACTGTAACCACCATCCCTCCCGCATTAACTATGGCCTCCACACTATCCCCCTTATATACTCTAACCACCATCTCTCCCGCACTAACTATGGCCTCCACACTGTCACCCTTATATACTATAACCACCATACCTCCTGCTCTAACTATGGCCGCTACACTGTCCCCCTTATATACTATAACCACCATCCCTCCCGCACTAACTATGGCCTCCACACTGTCCCCCTTATATACTATAACCAACATCCCTCCCGCACTAACTATGGCCTCCACACTGTACCCCTTATATACTATAACCACCATCCCTCCCGCACTAACTATGGCCTCCACACTGTCCCCCTTATATACTCTAACCACCATCCCTCCCGCACTAACTATGGCCTCCACACTGTCCCCCTTATATACTCTAACCACCAATCCTCCCGCACTAACTATGGCCTCCACACTGTCCCCCTTATATACTCTAACCACCATCCCTCCCACACTAACTACGGCCTCCACACTGTCCCCCTTATATACTCTAACCACCATCCCTCCCGCACTAACTATGGCCTCCACACTGTCCGCCTTATATACTCTAACCACCATCCCTCCCGCACTAACTATGGCCTCCACACTGTCCCCCTTATATACTATAACCAACATCCCTCCCGCACTAACTATGGACGCTACACTGTCCCCCTTATATACGATAACCACCATCCCTCCCGCACTAACTATGGCCGCTACACTGTCCCCCTTATATACTATAACCACCATCCCTCCCGCACTAACTATGACCTCCACACTGTCCCCTTATATACTATAACCACCATCCCTCCCGCGCTAACTATGGCCTCCACACTGTCCCCCTTATATACTATAACCACCATCCCTTCCGCAATAACTAAGGCCTCCACACTGTCCCCCTTATATACTATAACCACCATCCCTCCCGCACTAACTATGGCCTCCACACTGTCCCCCTTTTATACTATAACCACCATCCCTCCCGCAGTAACTATGGCCTCCACACTATCCCCCTCATATACTCTAATCACCATCCCTCCCGCACTAACTATGGCCTCCACACTGTCCCCTTTGTATACTATAACCACCATCCCTCCCGCACTAGCTATGGCCGCTACACTATCCCTCTTATATACTCTAACCACTATTCCTTCCACACTAACTATGGCCTCCACACTGTCCCCTTTATATACTATAACCACCATCCCTCCCGCACTAACTATGGCCGCTACACTGTCCCCCTTATATACTATAACCACCATCCCTCCCGCACTAACTATGGCCTCCACACTGCCCCCCTTATATACTATAACCTCGATCCCTCCCGCACTAACTATGGCCTCCACACTGTCCCCCTTATATACTATAACCACCATCCCTCCTGCACTAACTATGGCCTCCACACTATCCCCCTTATATACTCTAACCACCATCTCTCCCGCACTAACTATGGCCTCCACACTGTCCCCTTTATATACTGTAACCAACATCCCTCCCACACTAGCTATGGCCGATACACTGCCCCCCTTAGATACTCTAACCACCAACCCTCCCGCACTAACTATTGCCTCCACACTGCCCCCCTTATATACTATAACCACGATCCCTCCCGCGCTAACTATGGCCTCCACACTGTCCCCCTTATATACTATAACCACCATCCCTCCCGCACTAACTATGGCCTCTACACTGCCCCCCTTATATACTATAACCATCATCCCTCCCGCACTAACTATGGCCGCTACACTGTCCCCCTTATATACTATAACCACCATCTCTCCCGCACTAACTATGGCCTCCACACTTTCCCCCTTATATACTCTAACCACCATTCCTCCTGCACTAACTATGGCTTCCACACTGTTCCCCTTATATGCTATAACCACACTCCCTCCCGCACTAACTATGGCCGCTACACTGTCCCCCTTATATACTATAACCACCATCTCTCCCGCACTAACTATGGCCTCCACACTGTCCCCCTTATATACTCTAACCACCATCCCTCCTGCACTAACTATGGCCTCCACACTGTTCCCCTTATATGCTATAACCACACTCCCTCCCACACTAACTATGGCCGCTACACTGTCCCCCTTATATAATATAACCACCATCCCTCCCGCACTAACTAAGGCCGCTACACTGTCCCCCTTATATACTATAACCACCATCCCTCCCGCACTAACTATGGCTGCCACACTGTCTCCCTTATATACTATAACCACCATCCCTCTCGCACTAACTATGGCCTCCACACTGTCCCCCTTATATACTATAACCACCATCCCTCCCGCACTAACTATGGCCTTCACACTGTCCCCCTTATATACTATAACCACCATCCCTCCCGCACTAACTATGGCCTCCACACTATCCCCCTTTTATACTATAACCACCATCCCTCCCGCACTAACTATGGCCTCCACACTGTCCCCTTTGTATACTATAACCACCATCCCTCCCGCACTAGCTATGGCCGCTACACTATCCCCCTTATATACTCTAACCACCATCCCTCCCGCACTAACTATGGCCTCCACACTGTCCCCTTTATATACTATAACCACCATCCCTCCTGCACTAACTATGGCCGCTACACTGTCCCTCTTATATGCTATAACCACCATCCCTCCCGCACTAACTATGGCCTCCACACTGCCCCCCTTAGATACTCTAACCACCATCCCTCCTGCACTAACTATTGCCTCCACACTGCCCCCCTTATATACTATAACCACCATCCCTCTCGCAATAACTATGGCCTCCACACTGTCCCCCTTATATACTATAACCACCATCCCTCCCGCACTAACTATGGCCTCCACACTGCCCCCCTTATATACAATAACCACCATCCCTCCCGCACTAACTATGGCCGCTACACTGTCCCCCTTATATACTATAACCACCATCTCTCCCGCATTAACTATGGCCTCCACACTGTCCCCCTTATATACTCTAACCACCATCCCTCCTGCACTAACTATGGCTTCCACACTGTTCCCCTTATATGCTATAACCACACTCCCCCCCGCACTAACTATGGCCGATACACTGTCCCCCTTATATACTATAACCACCATCTCTCCCGCACTAACTATGGCCTCCACACTTTCCCCCTTATATACTCTAACCACCATCCCTCCTGCACTAACTATGGCTTCCACACTGTTCCCCTTATATGCTATAACCACACTCCCTCCCGCACTAACTATGGCCGCTACACTGTCCCCCTTATATACTATAACCACCATCCCTCCCGCACTAACTATGGCCACTACACTGTCCCCCATAAATACTATAACCACCATCCCTCCCGCACTAACTATGGCCTCCACACTGTCCCCCTTATATACTATAACCACCATACCTCCCGCACTAACTATAGCTGCCACACTGTCCCCCTTATATACTATAACCACCATCCCTCCCGCACTAACTATGGCCTCCACACTGTCCCCCTTATATACTCTAACCACCATCCCTCCCGCACTAACTATGGCCTCCACACTGTCCCCCTTATATACTATAACCACAATCCCTCCCGCACTAACTATGACCTCCACACTATCCCCCTTATATACTCTAACCACCATCCCTCCCGCACTAACTATGGCCTCCACACTGTCCCCTTTGTATACTATAACCACCATCCCTCCCGCACTAACTATGGCCGCTACACTATCCCCCTTATATACTCTAACCACCATCCCTCCCGCACTAACTATGGCCTCCACACTGTCCCCTTTATATACTATAACCACCATCCCTCCCGCACTAACTATGGCCACTACACTGTCCCCCTTATATACTATAACCACCATCCCTCCCGCACTAACTATGGCCTCCACACAGCCCCCCTTAGATACTTTAACCACCATCCCTCCAGCACTAACTATTGCCTCCACACTGCCCCCCTTATATACTATAACCACCATCCCTCCCGCACTAACTATGGCCTCCACACTGTCCCCCTTATATACTATAACCACCATCCCTCCCGCACTAACTATGGCCGCTACACTGTCCCCCTTATATACTATAACCACCATCTCTCCCGCATTAACTATGGCCTCCACACTGTCCCCCTTATATATTATAACCACACTCCCTCCCGCACTAACTATGGCCTCCACACTGCTCCCCTTATATACTATAACCACACTCCCTCCCGCACTAACTATGGCCGCTACACTGTCCCCCTTATATACTATAACCACCATCTCTCCCGCACTAACTATGGCCTCCACACTGTCCCCCTTATATACTCTAACCACCATTCCTCCTGCACTAACTATGGCTTCCACACTGTTCCACTTATATGCTATAACCACACTCCCTCCCGCACTAACTATGGCCGCTACACTGTCCCCCTTATATACTATAACCACCATCCCTCCCGCACTAACTATGGCCTCCACACTGTCCCCCTTATATACTATAACCACCATCCCTCCCGCACTAACTATGGCCTCCACACTGTCCCCCTTATATACTATAACCACCATCCCTCCCGCACTAACTATGGCCTCCACACTGCCCCCCTTAGATACTTTAACCACCATCCCTCCAGCACTAACTATTGCCTCCACACTGCCCCCCTTATATACTATAACCACCATCCCTCCCGCACTAACTATGGCCTCCACACTGTCCCCCTTATATACTATAACCACCATCCCTCCCGCACTAACTATGGCCGCTACACTGTCCCCCTTATATACTATAACCACCATCTCTCCCGCATTAACTATGGCCTCCACACTGTCCCCCTTATATACTATAACCACACTCCCTCCCGCACTAACTATGGCCTCCACACTGTGCCCCTTATATACTATAACCACCATCCCTCCCACACTAACTATGGCCGCTACACTGTCCCCCTTATATACTATAACCACCATCTCTCCCGCACTAACTATGGCCTCCACACTATCCCTCTTATGTACTCTAACCACCATCCCTCCTGCACTAACTATGGCTTCCACACTGTTCCCCTTATATGCTATAACCACACTTCCTCCCACACTAAGTATGGCCGCTACACTGTCCCCATTATATACTATAACCACCATCTCTCCCACACTAACTGTGGCCTCCACACTGTCCCCCTTAAATACTCTAACCACAATCCCTCCTGCACTAACTATGGCTTCCACACTGTTCCCCTTATATGCTATAACCACACTCCCTCCCGCACTAACTATGGCCGCTACAGTTTCCCCCTTATATACTATAACCACCATCCCTCCCGCACTAACTATGGCCGCTACACTGTCCTCCTTATATATTATAAAGACCATCCCTCCCGCACTAACTATGGCCTCCACACTGTCCCCCTTATATACTATAACCACCATCCCTCCCGCACTAACTATGGCCGCTACACTGTCCCTCTTTTATACTATAACCACCATCCCTCCCGCACTAACTATGGCCGCTACACTGTCCCCCTTATATACTATAACCACCATCTCTCCCACACTAACTATGGCCGCTACACTGTCCCTCTTTTATACTATAACCACCATCTTTCCTGCACTAACTATGGCCTCCACACTATCCCCCTTATATACTCTAACCACCATCCCTCCCGCACTAACTATGGCCGCTACACTGTCCCTCTTTTATACTATAACCACCATCCCTCCCGCACTAACTATGGCCGCTACACTGTCCCCCTTATATACTATAACCACCATCTCTCCCACACTAACTGTGGCCTCCACACTGTCCCCCTTATATATTATAAAGACCATCCCTCCCGCACTAACTATGGCCTCCACACTGTCCCCCTTATATACTATAACCACCATCCCTCCCGCACTAACTATGGCTGCCACACTGTCCCCCTTATATACTATAACCACCATCTTTCCTGCACTAACTATGGCCTCCACACTATCCCCCTTATATACTCTAACCACCATCCCTCCCGCACTAACTATGGCCGCTACACTGTCCCTCTTTTATACTATAACCACCATCCCTCCCGCACTAACTATGGCCGCTACACTGTCGCCCCTTATATACTATAACCACCATCTCTCCCACACTAACTGTGGCCTCCACACTGCCCCCCTTAGATACTCTAACCACCATCCCTCCCGCACTAACTATTGCCTCCACACTGCCCCCCTTATATACTATAACCACCATCGCTCCCGAACTAACTATGGCCTCTACACTGTCCCCCTTATATTCTATAACCACCATCCCTCCCGCACTAACTATGGCCTCCACACTGCCCCCCTTATATACTACAACCACACTCCCTCCCGCACTAACTATGGCCGCTACACTGTCCCCCTTATATACTATAACCACCATCTCTCCCGCACTAACTATGGCCTCCACACTGTCCCCCTTATATACTCTAACCACCATCCCTCCTGCACTAACTATGGCATCCACACTGTTCCCCTTATATGCTATAACCACACTCCCTCCCGCACTAACTATGGCCGCTACACTGTCCCCCTTATATACTATAACCACCATCCCTCCCGCACTAACTATGGCCACTACACTGTCCCCCATAAATACTATAACCACCATCCCTCCCGCACTAACTATGGCCTCCACACTGTCCCCCTTATATACTATAACCACCATCCCTCCCGCACTAACTATGGCTGCCACACTGTCCCCCTTATATACTATAACCACCATCCCTCCCGCACTAACTATGGCCTCCACACTGTCCCCCTTATATACTCTAACCACCATCCCTCCCGCACTAACTATGGCCTCCACACTGCTCCCCTTATATACTATAACCACACTCCCTCCCGCACTAACTATGGCCGCTACACTGTCCCCCTTATATACTATAACCACCATCTCTCCCGCACTAACTATGGCCTCCACACTGTCCCCCTTATATACTCTAACCACCATTCCTCCTGCACTAACAATGGCTTCCACACTGTTCCCCTTATATGCTATAACCACACTCCCTCCCGCACTAACGATGGCCGCTACACTGTCCCCCTTATATACTATAACCACCATCCCTCCCGCACTAACTATGGCCACTACACTGTCCCCCTAAATTCTATAACCACCATCCCTCCCGCACTAACTATGGCCTCCACACTGTCCCCCTTATATACTATAACCACCATCCCTCCCGCACTAACTATGGCCTCCACACTGTCCCCCTTATATACTATAACCACCATCCCTCCCGCACTAACTATGGCCTCCACACTGTCCCCCTTATATACTATAACCACCATCCCTCCCGCACTAACTATGGCCTCCACACTATCCCCCTTATATACTATAACCACCATCCCTCCCGCACTAACTATGGCCTCCACACTGTCCCCTTTGTATACTATAACCACCATCCCTCCCGCACTAGCTATGGCCGCTACACTATCCCCCTTATATACTCTAACCACCATCCCTCCCGCACTAACTATGTCCTCCACACTATCCCCTTATATACTATAGCCACCATCCCTTCCGCACTAACTATGGCCTCCACACTGCCCCCCTTATATACTATAACCACCACCCCTCCCGCACTAACTATGGCCTTCACACTGCCCCTCTTATATACTCTAACCACCACCCCTCCCGCACTAACTATGGCCTCTACACGATCCCCCTTATATACTCTAACCACCACCCCTCCCAAACGAACTATGGCCTCCACACTATCCCCCTTATATACTCTAACCACCATCCCTCCCGCACTAACTATGGCCTCCACACTATCCCCCTTATATACTCTAACCACCATCTCTCCCCGCACTAACTATGGCCTCCGCACTATCCCCCTTATATACTCTAACCACCATCCCTCCCACACTAACTATGGCCTCCACACTGTTCCCCTTATACACTCTAACCACCATCCCTCCCGCACTAACTATGACCTCCACACGGCCCCCCTTATATACTATAACCACCATCCCTCCCGCACTAATTATAGCCTCCACACTGCCCCCCTTATATACTATAGCCACCATCCCTCCCACACTAACTATGGCCTCCACACTGTTCCCCTTATATACTCTAACCACCATCCCTCCCGCACTAACTATGGCCTCCACACTGCTCCCCTTATACACTCTAACCAACACCCCTCCCAAACTAACTATGGCCTCCACAGTTTCCCCCTTATATACTCTAACCACCACCCCTCCCAAACTAACTATGGCCTCCACACTATCCCCCTTATATACTCTAACCACCATCCCTCCCACAATAACTAGGGCCTCCACACTGTCCCCCTTGTATATTCTAACCACCATCCCTCCCGCACTAACTATGGCCTCCACACTGTCCCCCTTATATACTCTAACCACCATCCCTCCCGCACTAACTATGGCCTCCACACTGTCCCCCTTATATACTCTAACCACCATCCCTCCCGCACTAAATGTGACCTCCACACTGTCCCCCTTATATACTCTAACCACCATCCCTCCCGCACTAACTATGGCCTCCACACTATCCCCCTTATATACTCTAACCACCATCCCTCCCGCACTAACTATGGCCTCCACACTGCCGCCCTTATATACTCTAACCACAATACCTCCCGCACTAACTATGGCCTCCACACTGTCCCCCTTATATACTATAACCACCATCCCTACCGCATTAACTATGGCCGCTACACTGTCCCCCTTATATACTGTAACCACCATCCCTCCCGCACTAACTATGGCCTCCACACTGTCCCCCTTATATACTCTAACCACCATCCCTCCCGCACTAACTATGGCCTCCACACTGTCCTCCTTATATACTATAACCAACATTCCTCCCGCACTTACTATGGCCTCCACACTATCCCCCTTATATACTGTAACCACCACCCCTCCCAAACTAACTATGGCCTCCACACTATCTCCCTTATAGACTCTAACCAACATCCCTCCCACACTCTTTATGGCCTCCACACTATCCCCCTTATATACTCTAACCACCATTGTTCCCGCACTAACTATGGCCTCCACACTATCCCCCTTATATACTCTAACCACCATCCCTCCCGCACTAACTATGGCCTCCACACTATCCCCCTTATATACTCTAACCACCACCCCTCCCAAACTAACTATGGCCTCCACACTATCCCCCTTATATACTATAACCACGATCCCTCCCGCACTAACTATGTCCTCCACACTATCCCCTTATATACTATAGCCACCATCTCTTCCGCACTAACTATGGCCTCCACACTGCCCCCCTTATATACTATAACCACCACCCCTCCCGCACTAACTATGGCCTTCACACTGCCCCTCTTATATACTCTAACAACCACCCCTCCCGCACTAACTATGGCCTCTACACGATCCCCCTTATATACTCTAACCACCACCCCTCCCAAACGAACTATGGCCTCCACACTATCCCCCTTATATACTCTAACCACCATCCCTCCCACACTAACTATGGCCTCAACACTATCCCCTTTAAATACTCTAACCACCATCTCTCCCGCACTAACTATGGCCTCCACACTATCCCCCTTATATACTCTAACCACCATCCCTCCCACACTAACTATGGCCTCAACACTATCCCCCTTATATACTCTAACCACCATCCCTCTCGCACTAACTATGACCTCCACACTGTCCCCCTTATATACTCTAACCACCACCCCTCCCACACTAACTATGTCCTCCACACTATCCCCTTATATACTATAGCCACCATCTCTTCCGCACTAACTATGGCCTCCACACTGCCCCCCTTATATACTATAACCACCACCCCTCCCGCACTAACTATGGCCTCTACACGATCCCCCTTATATACTCTAACCACCACCCCTCCCAAACGAACTATGGACTCCACACTATCCCCCTTATATACTCTAACCACCATCCCTCCCACACTAACTATGGCCTCAACACTATCCCCTTTATATACTCTAACCACCATCTCTCCCGCACTAACTATGGCCTCCACACTATCCCCCTTATATACTCTAACCACCATCCCTCCCACACTAACTATGGCCTCCACACTGTTCCCCTTATATACTCTAACCACCATCTATCCCGCATTAACTATGGCCTCCACACTGTTCCCCTTATACACTCTAACCACCATCCCTCCCGCACTAACTATGGCCTCCACACTGTCCCCTTTATATACTCTAACCACCATCCCTCTCGCACTAACTATGGACTCCAAACTATCCCCCTTATATACTCTAACCACCATCCCTCCCGCACTAACTATGGCCTCCACACTGTCCCCCTTATATACTCTAACCACCATCCCTCCGGCACTAACTATGGCCCCCACACTGTACCTTTTATATACTCTAACCACCATCCCTCTCGCACTAACTATGACCTCCACACTGTCCCCCTTATATACTCTAACCACCACCCCTCCCACACTAACTATGGCCTCCAAACTATCCCCCTTATATACTATAACCACCATCCCTCCCGCACTAACTATGGCCTCCACACTATCCCCCTTATATACTATAACCGCCATCCCTCCCGCACTAATTATGGCCTCCACACTGCCCCCCTTATATACTATAACCACCACCCCTCCCGCACTAACTATGGCCTCCACACTATCCCCCTTATATACTCTAACCACCACACCTCCCAAACTAACTATGGCCTCCACACTATCCCCCTTATATACTCTAACCACCATCCCTCCCGCACTAACTATGGCCTCCACACTATCCCCCTTATATACAATAGCCACCACCCCTCCCAAACTAACTATGGCCTCCACACTATCCCCCTTATATACTATAACCACCATCCCTCCCGCACTAACTATGTCCTCCACACTATCCCCTTATATACAATAGCCACCATGCCTTCCGCACTAACTATGGCCTCCACACTGCCCCCCTTATATACTATAACCACCACCCCTCCCGCACTAACTATGGCCTTCACACTGCCCCTCTTATATACTCTAACCACCACCCCTCCCGCACTAACTATGGCCTCTACACGATCCCCCTTATATACTCTAACCACCACCCCTCCCAAACGAACTATGGCCTCCACACTATCCACCTTATATACTCTAACCACCATCCCTCCCGCACTAACTATGGCCTCCACACTATCCCCCTTATATACTCTAACCACCATCTCTCCCCGCACTAACTATGGCCTCCACACTATCCCCCTTATATACTCTAACCACCATCCCTCCCACACTAACTATGGCCTCCACACTGTTCCCCTTATATACTCTAACCACCATCTATCCCGCACTAACTATGGCCTCCACACTGTTCCCCTTATACACTCTAACCACCATCCCTCCCGCACTAACTATGGCCTCCACACTGTCCCCCTTATATACTTTAACCACCATCCCTCCCGCACTAACTGTGGCCTCCACACTATCCCCCTTATATACTCTGACCACCACCCCTCCCATACTAACTATGGCCTCCACACTATCCCCCTTATATACTCTAACCACCACCCCTCCCAAACTAACTATGGCCTCCACACTATCCCCCTTATAGACTCTAACCAACATCCCTCCCACACTATTTATGGCCTCCACACTATCCCCCTTATATACTCTAACCACCATCCCTCCCGCACTAACTATGGCCTCCACACTATCCCCCTTATATACTCTAACCACCATCCTTCCCGCACTAACTATGGCCTCCACACTATCCCCCTTATATACTCTAACCACCACCCCTCCCAAACTAACTATGGCCTCCACACTATCCCCCTTATAGACTCTAACCACCATCCCTCCCGCACTAACTATGGCCTCCACACTATCCCCCTTATATACTCTAACCACCACCCCTCCCAAACTAACTATGGCTTCCACACTATCCCCCTTATATACTATAACCACCATCCCTCCCGCACTAACTATGTCCTCCACACTATCCCTTTATATACTATAGCCACCATCCCTCCCGCACTAACTATGGCCTCCACACTGCCCCCCTTATATACTATAACCACCACCCCTCCCGCACTAACTATGGCCTTCACACTGCCCCTCTAATATACTCTAACCACCACCCTTCCCGCACTAACTATGGCTTCTACACGTTCCCCCTTATATACTCTAACCACGACCCCTCCCAAACGAACTATGGCCTCCACACTATCCCCCTTATATACTCTAACCACCATCCCTCCCGCACTAACTATGGCCTCCACACTATCCCCCTTATATACTCTAACCACCATCTCTCCCGCACTAACTATGGCCTCCACACTATCCCCCTTATATAATCTAACCACCATCCCTCCCACACTAACTATGGCCTCCACACTGTCCCCTTTATATACTCTAACCACCATCCCTCCCGCACTAACTATGGCCTCCACACTGTCCCCCTTGTATACTCTAACCACCATCCCTCCCGCACTAACTATGGCCTCCACACTGTCCCCCTTATATACTCTAACCACCATCCCTCCCGCACTAACTATGGCCTCCACACTGTCCCTTTTATATACTCTAACCACCATCCCTCTCGCACTAACTATGACCTCTATACTGTCCCCTTTATATACTCTAACCACCATCCCTCCCGCATTAACTATGGCCTCCACACTGTCCCCCTTATATACTCTAACCACCATCCCTCCCGCACTAACTATGGCCTGCACACTGTCCCCCTTATATAGTATAACCACCATCCGTCCCGCACTAACTATGGCGTCCACACTGTCCCCTTTATATACTATAACCACCATCCCTCCCGCACTAACTATGGCCTCCACACAGCCCCCTTATATAGTATAACCACCACCCCTCCCCCACTAACTATGGCCGCCACACTGCCCCTCTTATATACTCTAACCACCACCCTTCCAGCACTAACTATGGCCTCCACACTATCCCCCTTATATACTCTAACCACCACCCCTCCCAAACTAACAATGGCCTCCACACTATCCCCCTTATATACTGTAACCACCATCCCTCCCGCATTAACTATGGCCTCCACACTATCCCCCTTATATACTCTAACCGCCATCTATCCCGCACTAACTATGGCCTCCACACTGTCACCCTTATACACTCTAACCATCATCCCTCCCGCACTAACTATGGCCTCCACACTGTCCCCTTTATATACTCTAACCACCATCCCTCCCGCACTAACTATAGCCTCCACACTGTCCCCCTTATATACTTTAACCACCATCCCTCCCGCACTAACTATGGCCTCCACACTATCCCCCTTATATACTCTAACCACCATCCCTCCCGCACTAACTATGGCCTCCACACTGTCCCCCTTGTATACTCTAACCACCATCCCTCCCGCACTAACTATGGCCTCCACACTGTCCCCCTTATATACTCTAACCACCATCCCTCCCGCACTAACTATGGCCTCCACACTGTCCCTTTTATATACTCTAACCACCATCCCTCTCGCACTAACTATGACCTCTATACTGTCCCCTTTATATACTCTAACCACCATCCCTCCCGCATTAACTATGGCCTCCACACTGTCCCCCTTATATACTCTAACCACCATCCCTCCCGCACTAACTATGGCCTCCACACTGTCCCCCTTATATAGTATAACCACCATCCGTCCCGCACTAACTATGGCGTCCACACTGTCCCCTTTATATACTATAACCACCATCCCTCCCGCACTAACTATGGCCTCCACACAGCCCCCTTATATAGTATAACCACCACCCCTCCCCCATTAACTATGGCCTCCACACTGCCCCTCTTATATACTCTAACCACCACCCTTCCAGCAATAACTATGGCCTCCACACTATCCCCCTTATATACTCTAACCACCATCCCTCCCACACTAACTATGGCCTCCACACTGCTCCCCTTATATACTCTAACCACCATCTATCCCGCACTAACTATGGCCTCCACACTGTTCCCCTTATACACTCTAACCACCATCCCTCCCGCACTAACTATGGCCTCCACACTGTCCGCTTTATATACTCTAACCACCATCCCTCCCGCACTAACTATGGCCTCCACACTGTCCCCCTTATATACTCTAACCACCATCCCTCCCGCATTAACTATGGCCTCCACACTGTCCCCCTTATATACTATTACCACCATCCGTCCCGCAATAACTATGGCCGCTACACTGTCCCCCTTATATACTATAACCACCATCCCTCCCGCGCTAACTATGGCCTCTACACTGTCCCCTTTATATACTATAACCACCATCCCTCCCGCACTAACTATGGCCTCCACACTGTCCCCTTTATATACTATAACCACCATCCCTCCCGCACTAACTATGGCCTCCACACAGCCCCCCTTATATACTATAGCCACCACCCCTCCCCCACTAACTATGGCCGCCACACTGCCCCTCTTATATACTCTAACCACCACCCTTCCAGCACTAACTATGGCCTCCACACTATCCCCCTTATATACTCTAACCACCACCCCTCCCAAACTAACAATGGCCTCCACACTATCCCCCTTATATACTGTAACCACCATCCCTCCCGCATTAACTATGGCCTCCACACTATCCCCCTTATATACTCTAACCACCATCTCTCCCGCACTAACTATGGCCTCCACACTGTCACCCTTATATACTATAACCACCATACCTCCTGCACTAACTATGGCCGCTACACTGTCCCCCTTATATACTATAACCACCATCCCTCCCGCACTAACTATGGCCTCCACACTGTCCCCCTTATATACTATAACCAACATCCCTCCCACACTAACTATGGCCTCCACACTGTCCCACTTATATACTATAACCACCATCCCTCCCGTACTAACTATGGCCTCCACACTATCCCCCTTATATACTCTAACCACCATCCCTCCCGCACTAACTATGGCCTCCACACTGTCCCCCTTATATACTCTAACCACCAATCCTCCCGCACTAACTATGGCCTCCACACTGTCCCCCTTATATACTCTAACCACCATCCCTCCCACACTAACTATGGCCTCCACACTGTCCCCCTTATATACTCTAACCACCAAGCCTCCCGCAGTAACTATGGCCTCCACACTGTCCCCCTTATATACTCTAACCACCATCCCTCCCGCACTAACTATGGCCTCCACACTGTCCCCCTTATATACTATAACCAACATCCCTCCCGCACTAACTATGGACGCTACACTGTCCCCCTTATATACTATAACCACCATCCCTCCCGCACTAACTATGGCCGCTACACTGTCCCCCTTATATACTATAACCACCATCCCTCCCGCACTAACTATGGCCTCCACACTGTCCCCCTTATATGCTCAAACCACCATCCCTCCCGCACTAACTATGGCCTCCACACTGCCCCCCTTATATACTATAACCACCATCCCTCCCACACTAACTATGGCCTCCACACTGTTCCCCTTTTATACTCTAACCACCATCCCTCCCGCACTAACTATGGCTGCCACACTGTCCCCCTTATATACTATAACCACCATCCCTCCCGCACTAACTATGACCTCCACACTGTCCCCCTTATATACTATAACCACCATCCCTCCCGCACTAACTATGGCCTCCACACTCTCCCCCTTATATACTATAACCACCATCCCTTCCGCACTAACTAAGGCCTCCACACTGTCCCCCTTATATACTATAACCACCATCCCTCCCACACTAACTATGGCCTCCACACTGTTCCCCTTATATACTCTAACCACCATCTATCCCGCACTAACTATGGCCTCCACACTGTTCCCCTTATACACTCTAACCACCATCCCTCCTGCACTAACTATGGCCTCCACACTGTCCCCTTTATATACTCTAACCACCATCCCTCTCGCACTAACTATGGACTCCAAACTATCCCCCTTATATACTCTAACCACCATCCCTCCCGCACTAACTATGGCCTCCACACTGTCCCCCTTATATACTCTAACCACCATCCCTCCGGCACTAACTATGGCCCCCACACTGTACCTTTTATATACTCTAACCACCATCCCTCTCGCACTAACTATGACCTCCACACTGTCCCCCTTATATACTCTAACCACCACCCCTCCCACACTAACTATGGCCTCCACACTATCCCCCTTATATACTATAACCACCATCCCTCCCGCACTAACTATGGCCTCCACACTATCCCCCTTATATACTATAACCACGATCCCTCCCGCACTAATTATGGCCTCCACACTGCCCCCCTTATATACTATAACCACCACCCCTCCCGCACTAACTATGGCCTCCACACTATCCCCCTTATATACTCTAACCACCACACCTTCCAAACTAACTATGGCCTCCACACTATCCCCCTTATATACTCTAACCACCATCTCTCCCGCACTAACTATGGCCTCCACACTATCCCCCTTATATACTCTAACAACCACCCCTCCCAAACTAACTATGGCCTCCACACTATCCCCCTTATATACTATAACCACCATCCCTCCCGCACTAACTATGTCCTCCACACTATCCCCTTATATACAATAGCCACCATGCCTTCCGCACTAACTATGGCCTCCACACTGCCCCCCTTATATACTATAACCACCACCCCTCCCGCACTAACTATGGCCTTCACACTGCCCCTCTTATATACTCTAACCACCACCCCTCCTGCACTAACTATGGCCTCTACACGATCCCCCTTATATACTCTAACCACCACCCCTCACAAACGAACTATGGCCTCCACACTATCCACCTTATATACTCTAACCACCATCCCTCCCGCACTAACTATGGCCTCCACACTATCCCCCTTATATACTCTAACCACCATCTCTCCCCGCACTAACTATGGCCTCCACACTATCCCCCTTATATACTCTAACCACCATCCCTCCCACACTAACTATGGCCTCCACACTGTTCCCCTTATATACTCTAACCACCACCTATCCCGCACTAACTATGGCCTCCACACCGTTCCCCTTAAACACTCAAACCACCATCCCTCCCGCACTAACTATGGCCTCCACACTGTCCCCTTTATATACTCTAACCACCGTCCCTCCCGCACTAACTATGGCCTCCACACTGTCGCCCTTATATACTTTAACCACCATCCCTCCCGCACTAACTGTGGCCTCCACACTATCCCCTTTATATACTCTGACCACCACCCCTGCCATACTAACTATGGCCTCCACACTATCCCCCTTATATACTCTAACCACCACCCCTCCCAAACTAACTATGGCCTCCACACTATCCCCCTTATAGACTCTAACCAACATCCCTCCCACACTATTTATGGCCTCCACACTATCCCCCTTATATACTCTAACCACCATCCCTCCCGCACTAACTATGGCCTCCACACTATCCCCCTTATATACTCTAATCTCCATCCTTCCCGCACTAACTATGGCCTCCACACTATCCCCCTTATATACTCTAACCACCCCCCCTCCCAAACTAACTATGGCCTCCACACTATCCCCCTTATAGACTCTAACCACCATCCCTCCCGCACTAACTATGGCCTCCACACTATCCCCCTTATATACTCTAACCACCACCCCTCCCAAACTAACTATGGCCTCCACACTATCCCCCTTATATACTATAACCACCATCCCTCCCGCACTAACTATGTCCTCCACACTATCCCTTTATATACTATAGCCACCATCCCTCCCGCACTAACTATGGCCTCCACACTGCCCCCCTTATATACTATAACCACCACCCCTCCCGCACTAACTATGCCCTTCACACTGCCCCTCTAATATACTCTAACCACCACCCCTCCCGCACTAACTATGGCTTCTACACGTTCCCCCTTATATACTCTAACCACGACCCCTCCCAAACGAACTATGGCCTCCACACTATCCCCCTTATATACTCTAACCACCATCCCTCCCGCACTAACTATGGCCTCCACACTATCCCCCTTATATACTCTAACCACCATCTCTCCCGCACTAACTATGGCCTCCACACTATCCCCCTTATATACTTTAACCACCATCCCTCCCGCACTAACTATGGCCTCCACACTGTCCCCCTTATATACTCTAACCACCATCCCTCCCGCACTAACTATGGCCTCCACACTGTCCCTTTTATATACTCTAACCACCATCCCTCCCGCACTAACTATGGCCTCCACACTGTCCCCCTTATATAGTATAACCACCATCCATCCCGCACTAACTATGGCGTCCACACTGTCCCCTTTATATACTATAACCACCATCCCTCCCGCACTAACTATGGCCTCCACACAGCCCCCTTATATAGTATAGCCACCACCCCTCCCCCATTAACTATGGCCTCCACACTGCCCCTCTTATATACTCTAACCACCACCCTTCCAGCAATAACTATGGCCTCCACACTATCCCCCATATATACTCTAACCACCATCCCTCCCACACTAACTATGGCCTCCACACTGCTCCCCTTATATACTCTAACCACCATCTATCCCGCACTAACTATGGCCTCCACACTGTTCCCCTTATACACTCTACCCACCATCCCTCCCGCACTAACTATGGCCTCCACACTGTCCGCTTTATATACTCTAACCACCATCCCTCCCGCACTAACTATGGCCTCCACACTGTCCCCCTTATATACTCTAACCACCATCCCTCCCGCATTAACTATGGCCTCCACACTGTCCCCCTTATATACTCTAACCACCATCCCTCCCTCGCTAACTATAGCCTCCACACTGTCCCCCTTATATACGATTACCACCATCCGTCCCGCAATAACTATGGCCGCTACACTGTCCCCCTTATATACTATAACCACCATCCCTCCCGAGCTAACTATGGCCTCTACTCTGTCCCCCTTATATACTCTAACCACCATCCCTCCCGCACTAACTATGGCCTCCACACTGTCCCCTTTATATACTATAACCACCATCCCTCCCGCACTAACTATGGCCTCCACACAGCCCCCCTTATATACTATAGGCAGCACCCCTCCCCCACTAACTATGGCCGCCACACTGCCCCTCTTATATACTCTAACCACCACCCTTCCAGCACTAACTATGGCCTCCACACTATCCCCCTTATATACTCTAACCACCACCCCTCCCAAACTAACAATGGCCTCCACACTATCCCCCTTATATACTGTAACCACCATCCCTCCCGCATTAACTATGGCCTCCACACTATCCCCCTTATATACTCTAACCACCATCTCTCCCGCACTAACTATGGTCTCCACACTGTCACCCTTATATACTATAACCACCATACCTCCTGCACTAACTATGGCCGCTACACTGTCCCCCTTATATACTATAACCACCATCCCTCCCGCACTAACTATGGCCTCCACACTGTCCCCCTTATATACTATAACCAACATCCCTCCCGCACTAACTATGGCCTCCACACTGTCCCCCTTATATACTATAACCACCATCCCTCCCGCACTAACTATGGCCTCCACACTATCCCCCTTATATACTCTAACCACCATCCCTCCCGCACTAACTATGGCCTCCACACTGTCCCCCTTATATACTCTAACCAACAATCCTCCCGCACTAACTATGGCCTCCACACTGTCCCCCTTATATACTCTAACCACCATCCCTCCCACACTAACTATGGCCTCCACACTGTCCCCCTTATATACTCTAACCACCATCCCTCCCGCACTAACTATGGCCTCCACACTGTCCCCCTTATATACTATAACCAACATCCCTCCCGCACTAACTATGGACGCTACACTGTCCCCCTTATATACTATAACCACCATCCCTCCCGCACTAACTATGGCCGCTACACTGTCCCCCTTATATACTATAACCACCATCCCTCCCGCACTAACTATGGCCTCCACACTGTCCCCCTTATATGCTCAAACCACCATCCCTCCCGCACTAACTATGGCCTCCACACTGCCCCCCTTATATACTATAACCACCATCCCTCCCACACTAACTATGGCCTCCACACTGTTCCCCTTTTATACTCTAACCACCATCCCTCCCGCACTAACTATGGCTGCCACACTGTCCCCCTTATATACTATAACCACCATCCCTCCCGCACTAACTATGACCTCCACACTGTCCCACTTATATACTATAACCACCATCCCTCCCGCACTAACTATGGCCTCCACACTATCCGCCTTATATACTCTAATCACCATCCCTCCTGCACTAACTATGGCCTCCACACTGTCCCCTTTGTATACTATAACCACCATCCCTCCCGCACTAAGTATGACCTCCACACTGTCCCCCTTATATACTATAACCACCATCCCTCCCGCACTAACTATGACCTCCACACAGCCCCCCTTATATACTATAGCCACCACCCCTCCCCCACTAACTATGGCCTGCACACTGCCCCTCTTATATACTCTAACCACCACCCTTCCAGCACTAACTATGGCCTCCAAACTATCACCCTTATATACTCTAACCACCACCCCTCCCAAACTAACAATGGCCTCCACACTATCCCCCTTATATACTGTAACCACCATCCCTCCCGCATTAACTATGGCCTCCACACTATCCCCCTTATATACTCTAACCACCATCTCTCCCGCACTAACTATGGCCTCCACACTATCACCCTTATATACTATAACCACCATACCTCCTGCTCTAACTATGGCCGCTACACTGTCCCCCTTATATACTATAACCACCATCCCTCCCGCACTAACTATGGCCTCCACACTGTCCCCCTTATATACTATAACCAACATCCCTCCCGCACTAACTATGGCCTCCACACTGTACCCCTTATATACTATAACCACCATCCCTCCCACACTAACTATGGCCTCCACACTGTCCCCCTTATATACTATAACCAACATCCCTCCCGCACTAACTATGGCCTCCACACTGTACCCCTTATATACTATAACCACCATCCCTCCCGCACTAACTATGGCCTCCACACTATCCCCCTTATATACTCTAACCACCATCCCTCCCGCACTAACTATGGCCTCCACACTGTCCCCCTTATATACTCTAACCACCAATCCTCCCGCACTAACTATGGCCTCCACACTGTCCCCCTTATATACTCTAACCACCATCCCTCCCACACTAACTACGGCCTCCACACTGTCCTGATTATATACTCTAACCACCATCCCTCCCGCACTAACTATGGCCTCCACACTGTCCGCCTTATATACTCTAACCACCATCCCTCCCGCACTAACTATGGCCTCCACACTGTCCCCCTTATATACTATAACCAACATCCCTCCCGCACTAACTATGGACGCTACACTGTCCCCCTTATATACGATAACCACCATCCCTCCCGCACTAACTATGGCCGCTACACTGTCCCCCTTATATACTATAACCACCATCCCTCCCGCACTAACTATGACCTCCACACTGTCCCCTTATATACTATAACCACCATCCCTCCCGCACTAACTATGGCCTCCACACTGTCCCCCTTATATACTATAACCACCATCCCTTCCGCACTAACTAAGGCCTCCACACTGTCCCCCTTATATACTATAACCACCATCCCTCCCGCACTAACTATGGCCTCCACACTGTCCCCCTTTTATACTATAACCACCATCCCTCCCGCACTAACTATGGCCTCCACACTATCCCCCTCATATACTCTAATCACCATCCCTCCCGCACTAACTATGGCCTCCACACTGTCCCCTTTGTATACTATAACCACCATCCCTCCCGCACTAGCTATGGCCGCTACACTATCCCTCTTATATACTCTAACCACCATTCCTTCCACACTAACTATGGCCTCCACACTGTCCCCTTTATATACTATAACCACCATCCCTCCCGCACTAACTATGGCCTCCACACTGTCCCCCTTAGATACTCTAACCACCATCCCTCCCGCACTAACTATTGCCTCCACACTGCCCCCCTTATATACTATAACCTCGATCCCTCCCGCACTAACTATGGCCTCCACACTGTCCCCCTTATATACTATAACCACCATCCCTCCTGCACTAACTATGGCCTCCACACTATCCCCCTTATATACTCTAACCACCATCCCTCCCGCACTAACTATGGCCTCCACACTGTCCCCTTTGTATACTATAACCACCATCCCTCCTGCACTAACTATGGCCTCCACACTGTCCCTCTTATATACTCTAACCACCATTCCTCCCACACTAACTATGGCCTCCACACTGTCCCCTTTATATACTGTAACCAACATCCCTCCCACACTAGCTATGGCCGATACACTGTCCCCCTTAGATACTCTAACCACCAACCCTCCCGCACTAACTATTGCCTCCACACTGCCCCCCTTATATACTATAACCTCGATCCCTCCCGCACTAACTATGGCCTCCACACTGTCCCCCTTATATACTATAACCACCATCCCTCCTGCACTAACTATGGCCTCCACACTATCCCCCTTATATACTCTAACCACCATCCCTCCCGCACTAACTATGGCCTCCACACTGTCCCCTTTGTATACTATAACCACCATCCCTCCTGCACTAACTATGGCCTCCACACTGTCCCTCTTATATACTCTAACCACCATTCCTCCCACACTAACTATGGCCTCCACACTGTCCCCTTTATATACTGTAACCAACATCCCTCCCACACTAGCTATGGACGATACACTGTCCCCCTTATATACTCTAACCACCAACCCTCCCACACTAAGTATTGCCTCCACACTGCCCCCCTTATATACTATAACCACGATCCCTCCCGCGCTAACTATGGCCTCCACACTGTCCCCCTTATATACTATAACCACCATCCCTCCCGCACTAACTATGGCCTCCACACTGCCCCCCTTATATACTATAACCATCATCCCTCCCGCACTAACTATGGCCGCTACACTGTCCCCCTTATATACTATAACCACCATCTCTCCCGCACTAACTATGGCCTCCACACTTTCCCCCTTATATACTCTAACCACCATCCCTCCTGCACTAACTATGGCCTCCACACTGTTCCCCTTATATGCTATAACCACACTCCCTCCCGCACTAACTATGGCCGCTACACTGTCCCCCTTATATACTATAACCACCATCTCTCCCGCACTAACTATGGCCTCCACACTGTCCCCCTTATATACTCTAACCACCATCCCTCCTGCACTAACTATGGCCTCCACACTGTTCCCCTTATATGCTATAACCACACTCCCTCCCACACTAACTATGGCCGCTACACTGTCCCCCTTATATAATATAACCACCATCCCTCCCGCACTAACTAAGGCCGCTACACTGTCCCCCTTATATACTATAACCACCATCCCTCCCGCACTAACGATGGCCTCCACACCGTCCCCCTTATATACTATAACCACCATCCCTCCCGCACTAACTATGGCTGCCACACTGTCCCCCTTATATACTATAACCACCATCCCTCCCGCACTAACTATGGCCTCCACACTGTCCCCCTTATATACTCTAACCACCATCCCTCCCGCACTAACTATGGCTGCCACACTGTCTCCCTTATATACTATAACCACCATCCCTCTCGCACTAACTATAGCCTTCACACTGTTCCCCTTATATACTATAACCACCATCCCTCCCGCACTAACTATGGCCTCCACACTATCCCCCTTTTATACTATAACCACCATCCCTCCCGCACTAGCTATGGCCGCTACACTATCCCCCTTATATACTCTAACCACCATCCCTCCCGCACTAACTATGGCCTCCAAACTGTCCCCTTTATATACTATAACCACCATCCCTCCTGCACTAACTATGGCCGCTACACTGTCCCTCTTATATACTATAACCACCATCCCTCCCGCACTAACTATGGCCTCCACACTGCCTCCCTTAGATACTCTAACCACCATCCCTCCTGCACTAACTATTGCCTCCACACTGCCCCCCTTATATACTATAACCACCATCCCTCCCGCACTAACTATGGCCTCCACACTGTCCCCCTTATATACTCTAACCACCATCCCTCCTGCACTAACTATGGCTTCCACACTGTTCCCCTTATATGCTATAACCACACTCCCTCCCGCACTAACTATGGCCGCTACACTGTCCCCCTTATATACTATAACCACCATCCCTCCCGCACTAACTATGGCCACTACACTGTCCCCCATAAATACTATAACCACCATCCCTCCCGCACTAACTATGGCTGCCACACTGTCCCCCTTATATACTATAACCACCATCCCTCCCGCACTAACTATGGCCTCCACACTGTCCCCCTTATATACTCTAACCACCATCCCTCCCGCACTAACTATGGCCTCCACACTGTCCCCCTTATATACTATAACCACAATCCCTCCCGCACTAACTATGACCTCCACACTATCCCCCTTATATACTCTAACCACCATCCCTCCCGCACTAACTATGGCCTCCACACTGTCCCCTTTGTATACTATAACCACCATCCCTCCCGCACTAACTATAGCCGCTACACTATCCCCCTTATATACTCTAACCACCATCCCTCCCGCACTAACTATGGCCTCCACACTGTCCCCTTTATATACTATAACCACCATCCCTCCCGCACTAACTATGGCCACTACACTGTCCCCCTTATATACTATAACCACCATCCCTCCCGCACAAACTATGGCCTCCACACTGCCCCCCTTAGATACTTTAACCACCATCCCTCCAGCACTAACTATTGCCTCCACACTGCCCCCCTTATATACTATAACCACCATCCCTCCCGCACTAAATATGGCCTCCACACTGTCCCCCTTATATACTATAACCACCATCCCTCCCGCACTAACTATGGCCGCTACACTGTCCCCCTTATATACTATAACCACCATCTCTCCCGCATTAACTATGGCCTCCACACTGTCCCCCTTATATACTATAACCACACTCCCTCCCGCACTAACTATGGCCTCCACACTGTGCCCCTTATATACTATAACCACCATCCCTCCCACACTAACTATGGCCGCTACACTGTCCCCCTTATATACTATAACCACCATCTCTCCCGCACTAACTATGGCCTCCACACTATCCCTCTTATGTACTCTAACCACCATCCCTCCTGCACTAACTATGGCTTCCACACTGTTCCCCTTATATGCTATAACCACACTTCCTCCCACACTAACTATGGCCGCTACACTGTCCCCCTTATATACTATAACCACCATCTCTCCCACACTAACTGTGGCCTCCACACTGTCCCCCTTAAATACTCTAACCACAATCCCTCCTGCACTAACTATGGCTTCCACACTGTTCCCCTTATATGCTATAACCACACTCCCTCCCGCACTAACTATGGCCGCTACAGTTTCCCCCTTATATACTATAACCACCATCCCTCCCGCACTAACTATGGCCGCTACACTGTCCTCCTTATATATTATAAAGACCATCCCTCCCGCACTAACTATGGCCTCCACACTGTCCCCCTTATATACTATAACCACCATCCCTCCCGCACTAACTATGGCTGCCACACTGTCCCCCTTATATACTATAACCACCATCTTTCCTGCACTAACTATGGCCTCCACACTATCCCCCTTATATACTCTAACCACCATCCCTCCCGCACTAACTATGGCCGCTACACTGTCCCTCTTTTATACTATAACCACCATCCCTCCCGCACTAACTATGGCCACCACACTGCCCCCCTTAGATACTCTAACCACCATCCCTCCCGCACTAACTATTGCCTCCACACTGCCCCCCTTATATACTATAACCACCATCGCTCCCGCACTAACTATGGCCTCTACACTGTCCTACTTATATTCTATAACCACCATCCCTCCCGCACTAACTATGGCCTCCACACTGCCCCCCTTATATACTACAACCACACTCCCTCCCGCACTAACTATGGCCGCTACACTGTCCCCCTTATATACTATAACCACCATCTCTCCCGCACTAACTATGGCCTCCACACTGTCCCCCTTATATACTCTAACCACCATCCCTCCTGCACTAACTATGGCATCCACACTGTTCCCCTTATATGCTATAACCAACCACACTCCCTCCCGCACTAACTATGGCCGCTACACTGTCCCCCTTATATACTATAACCACCATCCCTCCCGCACTAACTATGGCCACTACACTGTCCCCCATAAATACTATAACCACCATCCCTCCCGCACTAACTATGGCTGCCACACTGTCCCCCTTATATACTATAACCACCATCCCTCCCGCACTAACTATGGCCTCCACACTGTCCCCCTTATATACTATAACCACCATCCCTCCTGCACTAACTATGGCAGCTACACTGTCCCCCTTATATACTATAACCACCATCCCTCCCGCACTAACTATGGCCTCCACACTGCTCCCCTTATATACTATAACCACACTCCCTCCCGCACTAACTATGGCCTCCACACTGTCCCCCTTATATACTATAACCACCATCCCTCCCGCACTAACTATGGCCTCCACACTGTCCCCCTTATATACTCTAACCACCATCCCTCCCGCACTAACTATGGCCTCCACACTGTCCCCCTTATATACTATAACCACAATCCCTCCCGCACTAACTATGGCCTCCACACTATCCCCCTTGTATACTCTAACCACCATCCCTCCCGCACTAACTATGGCCTCCACACTGTCCCCTTTGTATACTATAACCACCATCCCTCCCGCACTAACTATGGCCGCTACACTATCCCCCTTATATACTCTAACCACCATCCCTCCCGCACTAACTATGGCCTCCACACTGTCCCCTTTATATACTATAACCACCATCCCTCCCGCACTAACTATGGCCACTACACTGTCCCCCTTATATACTATAACCACCATCTCTCCCACACTAACTGTGGCCTCCACACTGTCCCCCTTATATACTCTAACCACAATCCCTCCTGCACTAACTATGGCTTCCACACTGTTCCCCTTCTATGCTATAACCACACTCCCTCCCGCACTAACTATGGCCGCTACACTGTCTCCCTTATATACTCTAACCACCATCCCTCCCGCACTAACTATGGCCACTACACTGTCCCCCATAAATTCTATAACCACCATCCCTCCCGCACTAACTATGGCCTCCACACTGTCCCCCTTATATACTATAACCACCATCCCTCCCGCACTAACTATGGCCTCCACACTGTCCCCCTTATATACTATAACCACCATCCCTCCCGCACTAACTATGGCCTCCACACTGTCCCCCTTATATACTATAACCACCATCCCTCCCGCACTAACTATGGCCTCCACACTATCCCCCTTATATACTATAACCACCATCCCTCCCGCACTAACTATGGCCTCCACACTGTCCCCTTTGTATACTATAACCACCATCCCTCCCGCACTAGCTATGGCCGCTACACTATCCCCCTTATATACTCTAACCACCATCCCTCCCGCACTAACTATGGCCTCCACACTGTCCCCTTAATATACTATAACCACCATCCCTCCCGCACTAACTATGGCCGCTACACTGTCCCTCTTATATACTATAACCACCATCCCTCCCGCACTAACTATGGCCTCCACACTGTCCCCCTTAGATACTCTGACCACCATCCCTCCTGCACTAACTATTGCCTCCACACTGCCCCCCTTATATACTATAACCACCATCCCTCCCGCACTAACTATGGCCTCCACACTGTCCCCCTTATATACTATAACCACCATCCCTCCCGCACTAACTATGGCCTCCACACTGCCCCCCTTATATACAATAACCACCATCCCTCCCGCACTAACTATGGCCGCTACACTGTCCCCCTTATATACTATAACCACCATCTCTCCCGCATTAACTATGGCCTCCACACTGTCCCCCTTATATACTCTAACCACCATCCCTCCTGCACTAACTATGGCTTCCACACTGTTCCCCTTATATGCTATAACCACACTCCCCCCCGCACTAACTATGGCGGCTACACTGTCCCCCTTATATACTATAACCACCATCTCTCCCGCACTAACTATGGCCTCCACACTGTCCTCCTTATACACTCTAACCACCATCTCTCCTGCACTAACTATGGCTTCCACACTGTTCCCCTTATATGCTATAACCACACTCCCTCCCGCACTAACTATGGCCGCTACACTGTCCCCCTTATATACTATAACCACCATCCCTCCCGCACTAACTATGGCCACTACACTGTCCCCCATAAATACTATAACCACCATCCCTCCCGCACTAACTATGGCCTCCACACTGTCCCCCTTATATACTATAACCACCATCCCTCCCACACTAACTATGGCTGCCACACTGTCCCCCTTATATACTATCAACACCATCCCTCCCGCACTAACTATGGCCTCCACACTGTCCCCCTTATATACTCTAACCACCATCCCTCCCGCACTAACTATGGCCTCCACAATGTCCCCCTTATATACTATAATCACAATCCCTCCCGCACTAACTATGGCCTCCACACTATCCCCTTTATATACTCTAACCACCATCCCTCCCGCACTAACTATGGCCTCCACACTGTCCCCTTTGTATACTCTAACCACCATCCCTCCCGCACTAACTATGGCCGCTACACTATCCCCCTTATATACTCTAACCACCATCCCTCCCGCACTAACTATGGCCTCCACACTGTCCCCTTTATATACTATAACCACCATCCCTCCCGCACTAACTATGGCCACTACACTGTCCCCCTTATATACTATAACCACCATCCCTCCCGCACTAACTATGGCCTCCACACTGCCCCCCTTAGATGCTCTAACCACCATCCTTCCCGCACTAACTTTTGCCTCCACACTGCCCCCCTTATATACTATAACCACCATCCCTCCTGCACTAACTATGGCCTCCACACTGTCCCCCTTATATACTATAACCACCATCCCTCCCCCACTAACTATGGCCTCCACACTGCCCCCCTTCTATACTATAATCACCATCCCTCCCACACTAACTATGGCCGCTACACTGTCCCCCTTATATACTATAACCACCATCTCTCCCGCACTAACTATGGCCTCCACACTGTCCCCCTTATATACTATAACCACACTCCCTCCCGCACTAACTATGGCCTCCACACTGTCCCCCTTATATACTATAACCACCATCCCTCCCACACTAACTATGGCCGCTACACTGTCCCCCTTATATACTATAACCACCATCTCTCCCGCACTAACTATGGCCTCCACACTGTCCCTCTTATGTACTCTAACCACCATCCCTCCTGCACTAACTATGGCTTCCACACTGTTCCCCTTATATGCTATAACCACACTTCCTCCCACACTAACTATGGCCGCTACACTGTCCCCCTTATATACTATAACCACCATCTCTCCCACAATAACTGTGGCCTCCACACTGTCCCCCTTATATACTCTAACCACAATCCCTCCTGCACTAACTATGGCTTCCACACTGTTCCCCTTATATGCTATAACCACACTCCCTCCCGCACTAACTATGGCCGCTACACTTTCCCCCTTATATACTATAAAGACCATCCATCCCGCACTAAATATGGCCTCCACACTGTCCCCCTTATATACTATAACCACCATCCCTCCCGCACTAACTATGGCTGCCACACTGTCCCCCTTATATACTATAACCACCATCTCTCCTGCACTAACTATGGCCTCCACACTGCCCCCCTTATATACTCTAACCACCATCCCTCCCGCACTAACTATGGCCTCCACACTGTCCCCTTAATATACTATAACCACCATCCCTCCCACACTAACTATGGCCGCTACACTATCCCTCTTATATACTATAACCACCATCCCTCCCGCACTAACTATGGCCTCCACACTGCCCCCCTTAGATACTCTGACCAACATCCCTCCTGCACTAACTATTGCCTCCACACTGCCCCCCTTATATACTATAACCACCATCCCTCCCGCACTAACTATGGCCTCCACACTGTCCCCCTTATATACTATAACCACCATCCCTCCCGCACTAACTATGGCCTCCACACTGCCCCCCTTATATACAATAACCACCATCCCTCCCGCACTAACTATGGCCGCTACACTGTCCCCCTTATATACTATAACCACCATCTCTCCCACATTAACTATGGCCTCCACACTGTCCCCCTTATATACTCTAACCACCATCCCTCCTGCACTAACTATGGCTTCCACACTGTTCCCCTTATATACTATAACCACCATCCCTCCCGCACTAACTATGGCCTCCACACTATCCCCCTTTTATACTATAACCACCATCCCTCCCGCACTAGCTATGGCCGCTACACTATCCCCCTTATATACTCTAACCACCATCCCTCCCGCACTAATTATGGCCTCCAAACTGTCCCCTTTATATACTATAACCACCATCCCTCCTGCACTAACTATGGCCGCTACACTGTCCCTCTTATATACTATAACCACCATCCCTCCCGCACTAACTATGGCCTCCACACTGCCCCCCTTATATACTATAACCACCATCCATCCCGCACTAACTATGGCCTCCACACTGTCCCCCTTATATACTCTAACCACCATCCCTCCTGCACTAACTATGGCTTCCACACTGTTCCCCTTATATGCTATAACCACACTCCCTCCCGCACTAACTATGGCCGCTACACTGTCCCCCTTATATACTATAACCACCATCCCTCCCGCACTAACTATGGCCACTACACTGTCCCCCATAAATACTATAACCACCATCCCTCCCGCACTAACTATGGCCTCCACACTGTCCCCCTTATATACTATAACCACCATCCCTCCCGCACTAACTATGGCTGCCACACTGTCCCCCTTATATACTATAACCACCATCCCTCCCGCACTAACTATGGCCTCCACACTGTCCCCCTTATATACTCTAACCACCATCCCTCCCGCACTAACTATGGCCTCCACACTGTCCCCCTTATATACTATAACCACAATCCCTCCCGCACTAACTATGACCTCCACACTATCCCCCTTATATACTCTAACCACCATCCCTCCCGCACTAACTATGGCCTCCACACTGTCCCCTTTGTATACTATAACCACCATCCCTCCCGCACTAACTATAGCCGCTACACTATCCCCCTTATATACTCTAACCACCATCCCTCCCGCACTAACTATGGCCTCCACACTGTCCCCTTTATATACTATAACCACCATCCCTCCCGCACTAACTATGGCCACTACACTGTCCCCCTTATATACTATAACCACCATCCCTCCCGCACAAACTATGGCCTCCACACTGCCCCCCTTAGATACTTTAACCACCATCCCTCCAGCACTAACTATTGCCTCCACACTGCCCCCCTTATATACTATAACCACCATCCCTCCCGCACTAACTATGGCCTCCACACTGTCCCCCTTATATACTATAACCACCATCCCTCCCGCACTAACTATGGCCGCTACACTGTCCCCCTTATATACTATAACCACCATCTCTCCCGCATTAACTATGGCCTCCACACTGTCCCCCTTATATACTATAACCACACTCCCTCCCGCACTAACTATGGCCTCCACACTGTGCCCCTTATATACTATAACCACCATCCCTCCCACACTAACTATGGCCGCTACACTGTCCCCCTTATATACTATAACCACCATCTCTCCCGCACTAACTATGGCCTCCACACTATCCCTCTTATGTACTCTAACCACCATCCCTCCTGCACTAACTATGGCTTCCACACTGTTCCCCTTATATGCTATAACCACACTTCCTCCCACACTAACTATGGCCGCTACACTGTCCCCCTTATATACTATAACCACCATCTCTCCCACACTAACTGTGGCCTCCACACTGTCCCCCTTAAATACTCTAACCACAATCCCTCCTGCACTAACTATGGCTTCCACACTGTTCCCCTTATATGCTATAACCACACTCCCTCCCGCACTAACTATGGCCGCTACAGTTTCCCCCTTATATACTATAACCACCATCCCTCCCGCACTAACTATGGCCGCTACACTGTCCACCTTATATATTATAAAGACCATCCCTCCCGCACTAACTATGGCCTCCACACTGTCCCCCTTATATACTATAACCACCATCCCTCCCGCACTAACTATGGCTGCCACACTGTCCCCCTTATATACTATAACCACCATCTTTCCTGCACTAACTATGGCCTCCACACTATCCCCCTTATATACTCTAACCACCATCCCTCCCGCACTAACTATGGCCGCTACACTGTCCCTCTTTTATACTATAACCACCATCCCTCCCGCACTAACTATGGCCACCACACTGCCCCCCTTAGATACTCTAACCACCATCCCTCCCGCACTAACTATTGCCTCCACACTGCCCCCCTTATATACTATAACCACCATCGCTCCCGCACTAACTATGGCCTCTACACTGTCCTACTTATATTCTATAACCACCATCCCTCCCGCACTAACTATGGCCTCCACACTGCCCCCCTTATATACTACAACCACACTCCCTCCCGCACTAACTATGGCCGCTACACTGTCCCCCTTATATACTATAACCACCATCTCTCCCGCACTAACTATGGCCTCCACACTGTCCCCCTTATATACTCTAACCACCATCCCTCCTGCACTAACTATGGCATCCACACTGTTCCCCTTATATGCTATAACCACACTCCCTCCCGCACTAACTATGGCCGCTACACTGTCCCCCTTATATACTATAACCACCATCCCTCCCGCACTAACTATGGCCACTACACTGTCCCCCATAAATACTATAACCACCATCCCTCCCGCACTAACTATGGCCTCCACACTGTCCCCCTTATATACTATAACCACCATCCCTCCCGCACTAACTATGGCAGCTACACTGTCCCCCTTATATACTATAACCACCATCCCTCCCGCACTAACTATGGCCTCCACACTGCTCCCCTTATATACTATAACCACACTCCCTCCCGCACTAACTATGGCCTCCACACTGTCCCCCTTATATACTCTAACCACCATCCCTCCTGCACTAACTATGGCATCCACACTGTTCCCCTTATATGCTATAACCACACTCCCTCCCGCACTAACTATGGCCGCTACACTGTCCCCCTTATATACTCTAACCACCATCCCTCCCGCACTAACTATGGCCTCCACACTGTCCCCCTTATATACTCTAACCACCATCCCTCCCGCACTAACTATGGCCTCCACACTGTCCCCCTTATATACTATAACCACAATCCCTCCCGCACTAACTATGGCCTCCACACTATCCCCCTTATATACTATAACCACCATCCCTCCCGCACTAACTATGGCCTCCACACTGTCCCCTTTGTATACTATAACCACCATCCCTCCCGCACTAACTATGGCCGCTACACTATCCCCCTTATATACTCTAACCACCATCCCTCCCGCACTAACTATGGCCTCCACACTGTCCCCTTTATATACTATAACCACCATCCCTCCCGCACTAACTATGGCCACTACACTGTCCCCCTTATATACTATAACCACCATCTCTCCCACACTAACTGTGGCCTCCACACTGTCCCCCTTATATACTCTAACCACAATCCCTCCTGCACTAACTATGGCTTCCACACTGTTCCCCTTATATGCTATAACCACACTCCCTCCCGCACTAACTATGGCCGCTACACTGTCTCCCTTATATACTCTAACCACCATCCCTCCCGCACTAACTATGGCCGCTACACTGTCCCTCTTTTATACTATAACCACCATCCCTCCCGCACTAACTATGGCCTCCACACTGTCCCCCTTATATACTATAACCACCATCTCTCCTGCACTAACTATGGCCTCCACACTATCCCCCTTATATACTCTAACCACCATCCCTCCCGCACTAACTATGGCCGCTACACTGTCCCTCTTATATACTATAACCACCATCCCTCCCGCACTAACTATGGCCACCACACTGCCCCCCTTATATACTCTAACCACCATCCCTCCCGCACTAACTATTGCCTCCACACTGCCCCCCTTATATACTATAACCACCATCACTCCCGCACTAACTCTGGCCTCTATACTGTCCCCCTTATATACTATAACCACCATCCCTCCCGCACTAACTATGGCCTCCACACTGCCCCCCTTATATACTATAACCACACTCCCTCCCGCACTAACTATGGACGCTACACTGTCCCCCTTATATACTATAACCACCATTTCTCCCGCACTAACTATGGCCTCCACACTGTCCCCCTTATATACTCTAACCACCATTCCTCCTGCACTAACTATGGCTTCCACACTGTTCCCCTTATATGCTATAACCACACTCCCTCCCGCACTAACTATGGCCGCTACACTGTCCCCCTTATATACTATAACCACCATCCCTCCCGCACTAACTATGGCCACTACACTGTCCCCCATAAATTCTATAACCACCATCCCTCCCGCACTATCTATGGCCTCCACACTGTCCCCCTTATATACTATAACCACCATCCCTCCCGCACTAACTATGGCCTCCACACTGTCCCCCTTATATACTATAACCACCATCCCTCCCGCACTAACTATGGCCTCCACACTGTCCCCCTTATATACTATAACCACCATCCCTCCCGCACTAACTATGGCCTCCACACTGTCCCCCTTATATACTATAACCACCATCCCTCCCGCACTAACTATGCCCTCCACACTATCCCCCTTATATACTATAACCAGCATCCCTCCCGCACTAACTATGGCCTCCACACTGTCCCCTTTGTATACTATAACCACCATCCCTCCCGCATTAGCTATGGCCGCTACACTATCCCCCTTATATACTCTAACCACCATCCCTCCCGCACTAACTATGGCCTCCACACTGTCCCCTTAATATACTATAACCACCATCCCTCCCGCACTAACTATGGCCGCTACACTGTCCCTCTTATATACTATAACCACCATCCCTCCCGCACTAACTATGGCCTCCACACTGCCCCCCTTAGATACTCTGACCACCATCCCTCCTGCACTAACTATTGCCTCCACACTGCCCCCCTTATATACTATAACCACCATCCCTCCCGCACTAACTATGGCCTCCACACTGTCCCCCTTATATACTATAACCACCATCCCTCCCGCACTAACTATGGCCTCCACACTGCCCCCCTTATATACAATAACCACCATCCCTCCCGCACTAACTATGGCCGCTACACTGTCCCCCTTATATACTATAACCACCATCTCTCCCGCATTAACTATGGCCTCCACACTGTCCCCCTTATATACTCTAACCACCATCCCTCCTGCACTAACTATGGCTTCCACACTGTTCCCCTTATATGCTATAACCACACTCCCCCCCGCACTAACTATGGCGGCTACACTGTCCCCCTTATATACTATAACCACCATCTATCCCGCACTAACTATGGCCTCCACACTGTCCTCCTTATACACTCTAACCACCATCTCTCCTGCACTAACTATGGCTTCCACACTGTTCCCCTTATATGCTATAACCACACTCCCTCCCGCACTAACTATGGCCGCTACACTGTCCCCCTTATATACTATAACCACCATCCCTCCCGCACTAACTATGGCCACTACACTGTCCCCCATAAATACTATAACCACCATCCCTCCCGCACTAACTATGGCCTCCACACTGTCCCCCTTATATACTATAACCACCATCCCTCCCACACTAACTATGGCTGCCACACTGTCCCCCTTATATACTATCAACACCATCCCTCCCGCACTAACTATGGCCTCCACACTGTCCCCCTTATATACTCTAACCACCATCCCTCCCGCACTAACTATGGCCTCCACAATGTCCCCCTTATATACTATAACCACAATCCCTCCCGCACTAACTATGGCCTCCACACTATCCCCTTTATATACTCTAACCACCATCCCTCCCGCACTAACTATGGCCTCCACACTGTCCCCTTTGTATACTATAACCACCATCCCTCCCGCACTAACTATGGCCGCTACACTATCCCCCTTATATACTCTAACCACCATCCCTCCCGCACTAACTATGGCCTCCACACTGTCCCCTTTATATACTATAACCACCATCCCTCCCGCACTAACTATGGCCACTACACTGTCCCCCTTATATACTATAACCACCATCCCTCCCGCACTAACTATGGCCTCCACACTGTCCCCCTTAGATGCTCTAACCACCATCCTTCCCGCACTAACTATTGCCTCCACACTGCCCCCCTTATATACTATAACCACCATCCCTCCTGCACTAACTATGGCCTCCACACTGTCCCCCTTATATACTATAACCACCATCCCCCCCGCACTAACTATGGCCTCCACACTGCCCCCCTTCTATACTATAATCACCATCCCTCCCACACTAACTATGGCCGCTACACTGTCCCCCTTATATACTATAACCACCATCTCTCCCGCACTAACTATGGCCTCCACACTGTCCCCCTTATATACTATAACCACACTCCCTCCCGCACTAACTATGGCCTCCACACTGTCCCCCTTATATACTATAACCACCATCCCTCCCACACTAACTATGGCCGCTACACTGTCCCCCTTATATACTATAACCACCATCTCTCCCGCACTAACTATGGCCTCCACACTGTCCCTCTTATGTACTCTAACCACCATCCCTCCTGCACTAACTATGGCTTCCACACTGTTCCCCTTATATGCTATAACCACACTTCCTCCCACACTAACTATGGCCGCTACACTGTCCCACTTATATACTATAACCACCATCTCTCCCACACTAACTGTGGCCTCCACACTGTCCCCCTTATATACTCTAACCACAATCCCTCCTGCACTAACTATGGCTTCCACACTGTTCCCCTTATATGCTATAACCACACTCCCTCCCGCACTAACTATGGCCGCTACACTTTCCCCCTTATATACTATAAAGACCATCCATCCCGCACTAAATATGGCCTCCACACTGTCCCCCTTATATACTATAACCACCATCCCTCCCGCACTAACTATGGCTGCCACACTGTCCCCCTTATATACTATAACCACCATCTCTCCTGCACTAACTATGGCCTCCACACTGCCCCCCTTATATACTCTAACCACCATCCCTCCCGCACTAACTATGGCCTCCACACTTTCCCCTTAATATACTATAACCACCATCCCTCCCGCACTAACTATGGCCGCTACACTGTCCCTCTTATATACTATAACCACCATCCCTCCCGCACTAACTATGGCTTCCACACTGCCCCCCTTAGATACTCTGACCAACATCCCTCCTGCACTAACTATTGCCTCCACACTGCCCCCCTTATATACTATAACCACCATCCCTCCCGCACTAACTATGGCCTCCACACTGTCCCCCTTATATACTATAACCACCATCCCTCCCGCACTAACTATGGCCTCCACACTGCCCCCCTTATATACAATAACCACCATCCCTCCCGCACTAACTATGGCGGCTACACTGTCCCCCTTATATACTATAACCACCATCTCTCCCGCACTAACTATGGCCTCCACACTGTCCTCCTTATATACTCTAACCACCATCTCTCCTGCACTAACTATGGCTTCCACACTGTTCCCCTTATATGCTATAACCACACTCCCTCCTGCACTAACTATGGCCGCTACACTGTCCCCCTTATATACTATAACCACCATCCCTCCCGCACTAACTATGGCCACTACACTGTCCCCCATAAATACTATAACCACCATCCCTCCCGCACTAACTATGGCCTCCACACTGTCCCCCTTATATACTATAACCACCATCCCTCCCACACTAACTATGGCTGCCACACTGTCCCCCTTATATACTATCAACACCATCCCTCCCGCACTAACTATGGCCTCCACACTGTCCCCCTTATATACTCTAACCACCATCCCTCCCGCACTAACTATGGCCTCCACAATGTCTCCCTTATATACTATAACCACAATCCCTCCCGCACTAACTATGGCCTCCACACTATCCCCTTTATATACTCTAAACACCATCCCTCCCGCACTAACTATGGCCTCCACACTGTCCCCTTTGTATACTATAACCACCATCCCTCCCGCACTAACTATGGCCGCTACACTATCCCTCTTATATACTCTAACCACCATCCCTCCCGCACTAACTATGGCCTCCACACTGTCCCCTTTATATACTATAACCACCATCCCTCCCGCACTAACTATGGCCTCTACACTGTCCCCCTTATATACTATAACCACCATCCCTCCCGCACTAACTATGGCCTCCACACTGCCCCCCTTAGATGCTCTAACCACCATCCCTCCCGCACTAACTATTGCCTCCACACTGCCCCCCTTATATACTATAACCACCATCCCTCCTGCACTAACTATGGCCTCCACACTGTCCCCCTTATATACTATAACCACCATCCCTCCCGCACTAACTATGGCCTCCACACTGCCCCCCTTCTATACTATAATCACCATCCCTCCCACACTAACTATGGCCGCTACACTGTCCCCCTTATATACTATAACCACCATCTCTCCCGCACTAACTATGGCCTCCACACTGTCCCCCTTATATACTATAACCACACTCCCTCCCGCACTAACTATGGCCTCCACACTGTCCCCCTTATATACTATAACCACCATCCCTCCCACACTAACTATGGCCGCTACACTGTCCCCCTTATATACTATAACCACCATCTCTCCCGCACTAACTATGGCCTCCACACTGTCCCTCTTATGTACTCTAACCACCATCCCTCCTGCACTAACTATGGCTTCCACACTGTTCCCCTTATATGCTATAACCACACTTCCTCCCACACTAACTATGGCCGCTACACTGTCCCCCTTATATACTATAACCACCATCTCTCCCACACTAACTGTGGCCTCCACAATGTCCCCCTTATATACTCTAACCACAATCCCTCCTGCACTAACTATGGCTTCCACACTGTTCCCCTTATATGCTATAACCACACTCCCTCCCGCACTAACTATGGCCGCTACACTTTCCCCCTTATATACTATAAAGACCATCCATCCCGCACTAAATATGGCCTCCACACTGTCCCCCTTATATACTATAACCACCATCACTCCCGCACTAAGTATGGCTGCCACACTGTCCCCCTTATATACTATAACCACCATCTCTCCTGCACTAACTATGGCCTCCACACTGCCCCCCTTATATACTCTAACCACCATCCCTCCCGCACTAACTATGGCCTCCACACTGTCCCGTTAATATACTATAACCACCATCCCTCCCGCACTAACTATGGCCGCTACACTGTCCCTCTTATATACTATAACCACCATCCCTCCCGCACTAACTATGGCCTCCACACTGCCCCCCTTAGATACTCTGACCAACATCCCTCCTGCACTAACTATGGCCTCCACACTGTCCCCCTTATATACTATAACCACCATCCCTCCCGCACTAACTATGGCCTCCACACTGCCCCCCTTATATACAATAACCACCATCCCTCCCGCACTAACTATGGCCGCTACACTGTCCCCCTTATATACTATAACCACCATCTCTCCCGCATTAACTATGGCCTCCACACTGTCCCCCTTATATACTCTAACCACCATCCCTCCTGCACTAACTATGGCTTCCACACTGTTCCCCTTATATGCTATAACCACACTCCCCCCCGCACTAACTATGGCGGCTACACTGTCCCCCTTATATACTATAACCACCATCTCTCCCGCACTAACTATGGCCTCCACACTGCCCCCCTTCTATACTCTAACCACCATCCCTCCCGCACTAACTATGGCCTCCACAATGTCCCCCTTATATACTATAACCACAATCCCTCCCGCACTAACTCTGGCCTCCACACTATCCCCTTTATATACTCTAACCACCATCCCTCCCGCACTAACTATGGCCTCCACACTGTCCCCTTTGTATACTATAACTACCATCCCTCCCGCACTAACTATGGCCGCTACACTATCCCCCTTATATACTCTAACCACCATCCCTCCCGCACTAACTATGGCCTCCACACTGTCCCCTTTATATACTATAACCACCATCCCTCCCGCACTAACTATGGCCACTACACTGTCCCCCTTATATACTATAACCACCATCCCTCCCACACTAACTATGGCCTCCACACTGCCCCCCTTAGATGCTCTAACCACCATCCCTCCCGCACTAACTATTGCCTCCACACTGCCCCCCTTATATACTATAACCACCATCCCTCCTGCACTAACTATGGCCTCCACACTGTCCCCCTTATATACTATAACCACCATCCCTCCCGCACTAACTATGGCCTCCACACTGCCCCCCTTCTATACTATAATCACCATCCCTCCCACACTAACTATGGCCGCTACACTGTCCCCCTTATATACTATAACCACCATCTCTCCCGCACTAACTATGGCCTCCACACTGTCCCCCTTATATACTATAACCACACTCCCTCCCGCACTAACTATGGCCTCCACACTGTCCCCCTTATATACTATAACCACCATCCCTCCCACACTAACTATGGCCGCTACACTGTCCCCCTTATATACTATAACCACCATCTCTCCCGCACTAACTATGGCCTCCACACTGTCCCTCTTATGTACTCTAACCACCATCCCTCCTGCACTAACTATGGCTTCCACACTGTTCCCCTTATATGCTATAACCACACTTCCTCCCACACTAACTATGGCCGCTACACTGTCCCCCTTATATACTATAACCACCATCTCTCCCACACTAACTTTGGCCTCCACACTGTCCCCCTTATATACTCTAACCACAATCCCTCCTGCACTAACTATGGCTTCCACACTGTTCCCCTTATATGCTATAACCACACTCCCTCCCGCACTAACTATGGCCGCTACACTTTCCCCCTTATATACTATAAAGACCATCCATCCCGCACTAAATTTGGCCTCCACACTGTCCCCCTTATATACTATAACCACCATCCCTCCCGCACTAACTATGGCTGCCACACTGTCCCCCTTATGTACTATAACCACCATCTCTCCTGCACTAACTATGGCCTCCACACTGCCCCCCTTATATACTCTAACCACCATCCCTCCCGCACTAACTATGGCCTCCACACTATCCCCCTTATATATTATAACCACCATCCCTCCCGCACTAACTATGGCTTCACACGGCCCAGCTTATACACTATAACCACCACCCCTCCCACACTAACTATGGCCGCTACACTGTCCCCCTTATATACTATAACCACCATCTCTCCCACACTAACTGTGGCCTCCACACTGTCCCCCTTATATACTCTAACCACAATCCCTCCTGCACTAACTATGGCTTCCACACTGTTCCCCTTATATGCTATAACCACACTCCCTCCCGCACTAACTATGGCCGCTACACTTTCCCCCTTATATACTATAAAGAACATCCATCCCGCACTAAATATGGCCTCCACACTGTCCCCCTTATATACTATAACCACCATCCCTCCCGCACTAACTATGGCTGCCACACTGTCCCCCTTATATACTATAACCACCATCTCTCCTGCACTAACTATGGCCTCCACACTGCCCCCCTTATATACTCTAACCACCATCCCTCCCGCACTAACTATGGCCTCCACACTGTCCCCCTTATATACTATAACCACCATCCCTCCCGCACTATGGCCTCCACACTGCCCCCCTTATATACTATAACCACCATCCCTCCCGCGCTAACTATGTTCTCCACACTGTCCCCCTTATATACTATAACCACCATCCCTCCCGCACTAACTATGGCCTCCAAACTATCCCCCTTATACACTGTAACCACCATCACTCCTGCACTAACTATGGCCTCCACACTGTCCCCCTTATATACTATAACCACCATCCCTCCCGCACTAACTATGGCCTCCACACTATCCCCCTTATATACTATAACCACCATCCCTCCCGCACTAACTATGGCTTCACACGGCCCAGCTTATATACTATAACCACCACCCCTCCCGCACTAACTATGGCTGCCACACTGTCCCACTTATATACTGTATCCTCCATCCCTCCCTCACTAACTATGGCCTCCACACTGTCCCCCTTATATACTATAACCACCACCCCCCCCGCACTAACTATGGCCTCCACACTATCCCCCTTATATACTATAACCACCATCCCTCCCTCACTAATTATGGCCACCACACTGTCCCCCTTATATACTATAACCGCCATCCCTCCCGCACTAACTATGGCCTCCACACTGTCCCCCTTATATACTATAACCGCCATCCCTCCCGCACTAACTATGGCCTCCAAACTGTCCCCCTTATATACTATAACCACCATCCCTCCCTCACTAACTATGGCCACCACACTGTCCCCCTTATATACTATAACCGCCATCCCTCCCACACTAACTATGGCCTCCACACTGTCCCCCTTATATACTATAACCACCATCCCTCCCGCACTAACTATGGCCTCCACACCGTCCCCCTTATATACTATAACCACCATCCCTCCCGCACTATGGCCTCCACACTGCCCCCCTTATATACTATAACCACCATCCCTCCCGCGCTAACTATGGCCTCCACACTGTCCCCCTTATATACTATAACCACCATCCCTCCCGCACTAACTATGGCCTCCAAACTATCCCCCTTATACACTATAACCACCATCACTCCTGCACTAACTATGGCCTCCAAACTATCCCCCTTATACACTATAACCACCATCACTCCTGCACTAACTATGGCCTCCACACTGTCCCCCTTATATACTATAACCACCATCCCTCCCGCACTAACTATGGCCTCCACACTATCCCCCTTATATACTATAACCACCATCCCTCCCGCACTAACTATGGCTTCACACGGCTCAGCTTATATACTATAACCACCACCCCTCCCGCACTAACTATGGCTGGCACACTGTCCCACTTATATACTGTATCCTCCATCCCTTCCTCACTAACTATGGCCTCCACACTGTCCCCCTTATATACTATAACCACCACCCCCCCCGCACTAACTATGGCCTCCACACTATCCCCCTTATATACTATAACCACCATCCCTCCCTCACTAACTATGGCCACCACACTGTCCCCCTTATATACTATAACCGCCATCCCTCCCGCACTAACTATGGCCTCCACACTGTCCCCCTTATATACTATAACCGCCATCCCTCCCGCACTAACTATGGCCTCCAAACTGTCCCCCTTATATAATATAACCACCATCCCTCCCTCACTAACTATGGCCACCACACTGTCCCCCTTATATACTATAACCGCCATCCCTCCCACACTAACTATGGCCTCCACACTGTCCCCCTTATATGCTATAACCACCATCCCTCCCGCACTAACTATGGCCTCCACACTGTCCCCCTTATATACTATAACCACCATCCCTCCCGCACTATGGCCTCCACACTGCCCCCCTTATATACTATAACCACCATCCCTCCCGCGCTAACTATGGCCTCCACACTGTCCCCCTTATATACTATAACCACCATCCCTCCCGCACTAACTATGGCCTCCAAACTATCCCCCTTATACACTATAACCACCATCACTCCTGCACTAACTATGGCCTCCACACTGTCCCCCTTATATACTATAACCACCATCCCTCCCGCACTAACTATGGCCTCCACACTATCCCCCTTATATACTATAACCACCATCCCTCCCGCACTAACTATGGCCTCCACACGGCCCAGCTTATATACTATAACCACCACCCCTCCCGCACTAACTATGGCTGCCACACTGTCCCACTTATATACTGTATCCTCCATCCCTCCCTCACTAACTATGGCCTCCACACTGTCCCCCTTATATACTATAACCACCACCCCCACCGCACTAACTATGGCCTCCACACTATCCCCCTTATATACTATAACCACCATCCCTCCCGCACTAACTATGGCCTCCACACTGTCCCCCTTATATACTATAACCACCATCCCTCCCGCACTAACTATGGCCACCACACTGTCCCCCTTATATACTATAACCGCCATCCCTCCCACACTAACTATGGCCTCCACACTGCCCCCCTTATATACTATAACCACCATCCCTCCCGCACTAACTATGGCCTCCACACGGCCCAGCTTATATACTATAACCACCATCCCTCCCGCACTAACTATGGCCTCCACACTGTCCCCCTTATATACTATAACCACCATCCCTCCCGCACTAACTATGGCCTCCACACGGCCCAGTTTATATACTATAACCACCATCCCTCCCGCACTAACTATGGCCTCCACACTGTCCCCCTTATATACTATAACCACCATCCCTCCCGCACTAACTATGGCCTCCACACTGTCCCCCTTATATACTATAACCACCATCCCTCCAGCACTAACTATGGCTGCCACACTATCCCCCTGATATGCTATAACCACCATCCTCCTGCACTAACTATGGCCTCCACACTGTCCCCCTGATATACTATAACCGCCATCCCTCCCGCACTAATAATGGCCTCCACACTGCCCCCCTTATATACTATAACCGCCATCCCTCCCGCACTAATAATGGCCTCCACACTGCCCCCCTTATATACTCTAACCACCATCCCTCCCGCACTAACTATGGCCTCCACACTGCCCCCCTTATATACTATAACCACCATCCCTCCAGCACTAACTATGGCCTCCACACTGTCCCCCTTATATACTATAACCACCATCCCTCCCACACTAACTATGGCCTCCACACTGTCCCCCTTATATACTCTAACCACCATCCCTCCCGCACTAACTATGGCCTACACACTGTCCCCCTTATATACTATAACCACCATCCCTCCCGCACTAACTATGGCCTCCACACTGCCCCCCTTATATACTATAACCACCATCCCTCCAGCACTAACTATGGCCTCCACACTGTCCCCCTTATACACTATAACCACCATCCCTCCCGCACTAACTATGGCCACTACACTGTCCCCCTTATATACTATAACCACCATCCCTCCCGCACTAACTATGGCCTCCACACTGCCCCCCTTATATACTATAACCACCATCCCTCCAGCACTAACTATGGCCTCCACACTGTCCCCCTTATACACTATAACCACCATCCCTCCCGCACTAACTATGGCCACTACACTGTCCCCCTTATATACTATAACCACCATCCCTCCAGCACTAACTATGGCCTCCACACTGTCCCCCTTATACACTATAACCACCATCCCTCCCGCACTAACTATGGCCACTACACTGTCCCCCTGATATACTATAACCACCATCCCTGCCGCACTAATAATGGCCTCCACACTGCCCCCCTTATATACTCTAACCACCATCCCTCCCGCACTAACTATGGCCTCCACACTGCCCCCCTTATATACTATAACCACCATCCCTCCAGCACTAACTATGGCCTCCACACTGTCCCCCTTATATACTATAACCACCATCCCTCCCACACTAACTATGGCCTCCACACTGTCCCCCTTATATACTCTAACCACCATCCCTCCCGCACTATGGCCTACACACTGTCCCCCTTATATACTATAACCACCATCCCTCCCGCACTAACTATGGCCTCCACACTGCCCCCCTTATATACTATAACCACCATCCCTCCAGCACTAACTATGGCCTCCACACTGTCCCCCTTATGTACTATAACCACCATCTCTCCTGCACTAACTATGGCCTCCACACTGCCCCCCTTATATACTCTAACCACCATCCCTCCCGCACTAACTATGGCCACTACACTGTCCCCCTTATATACTATAACCACCATCCCTCCCGCACTAACTATGGCCTCCACACTGTCCCTCTTATATTCTATAACCACCATACTTTTGCATACTCCTCATCACCCCTCTCTCACACTCCCTTATCACAGTCTGGACCCCTCTATTTCCCACTGTCTGTACCCCCACACATCCCTCCGTCAGTGTGCACCCCCATAGCCGGCCCCCTCTGTCACACACCCCCTGCACTCCCCATGTACCCTGCTCCCTCATTTTCTCTCAGTTTCCTCATCTCCAGCCTGCAAAACTCTGTGGCCCCGCCCCTCGTGTGACATGTTCGTGACGTCATCACAGGTCCTGTAGCATTGGTAGATAAGAGACCTCTTTCCTTCTCTAAGAGACTCTACAGGATGTCAGCTTAAGAGACCACGGCCCCAGCTGTAGGAATACAAATCTGCTTCTCTGACCATCACTGAACACACAAAGACGTCTGGAGAATCCACTTTGGGACAATCAGGTCACCTGGACACACAACCTCGCTGCACTCGGTCAGCTTCTTAAGCTTGTCGCTTAAGTCACAGAGCTTCTAATCTCTTGCATTATATGTTTTCCCTTATATGTGTTAATATCGCACCTGCTGTGACATTTATTGGTTCTCGTTGTGACATTGTTTGTAAACTTCAGTAATATCTTATCCTTTGCTACACCGCGCGGGCGTCTCCTCCAGGCACCTGACTGCTGCTGTGACAGTGGGGCACGGGCTCGGCATCGATGGACTTGTGCTGCGCATGCACCAGTACGGGGCGCTGTTTTAGACATCCTGACATTATCTGAGGCCCAGGGCACATGCGTGAATCGCACAACAAGTAAGTAAATAGTAACACAATAATGATTCCACACTGCTCCTGTGTCACCACTACTTGAGTCCTCCACCAGTCTCTATATTACCTGGTCAGTCCCAACAAACCTGAGATACCTATGGCCAATTAGTTGTTGAAGCAATGGCCATCATAGCCAGTGATTGGGAGCATGGAGGCGATGACTTGGTCAGTAATTCAACTGATGTTCCACTCCGTACAAGATAAGAGAATATCATATCTACAAATTTTATCTCATCTTATGTTTCCTCTTATTATCTCCAGTTATTGTATTATTACACGGGATTCTTTATGATGTTACATCGGCTCATCTTCTTCACATTCAGGTGCCTACCATAGCAGATCTTCCCAGTGGATATCTTCTATATTTAGACAATTTTTCTGATTTACCCATCAAGAATGGATAAGGACAGGGACAAGATGGTGGAGAGGATATTACACCTCACCCTAGAGATCCTCTTCCGGCTTACTGGAGAGGTGAGAGATTCTGATGTCACATTACATCATTCTTATCTATGGGAATAACAGATGGACAGAACTGGAGAGGTGAGGACTCTGGAAAAGTCTGTAGTGAGATTTATTAATGTGTCTCTCCATAACCAGGATTACACAGTAGTGAAGAAGACTTCTAGTGAACGCTGTCAGGCCCCTGTGTCTGAGGGATGGGGAAGACCTCTGAGCCCATTCACGGGACCTCCACCTCACCCCCTGATACATGAGGACATCAATGACCAGATGATCCTAGAACTCGCCTACAAGATGATTGAGCTGCTGACTGGAGAGGTGACACTGCTGGGAATGCTGGGGCATTATACAGTAACACTATAAAGGGATCGGGGGGGTGACTGTATCATTATTTGTGTCAGGTTCCTATAAGGTATCAGGATGTCGCCGTCTATTTCTCCATGGAGGAGTGGGAGTATTTAGAAGGACACAAAGATCTGTACAAGGACAACATGATGGAGGTTCCCCAGCCCCTCATATCACCAGGTAATAGACAGGACTAAATACACATGGCCTATAATTATCTCTATGTAAAGAATGAATTCAGTCCCTGTTTGTGTTTTCTCCAGTTCTATCCAGTAAGAGGACAACACCAGAGAGATGTCCCCGTCCTCTTCTTCCACACGACTGTAAACAAGAAGATCCCACTGTTCCTCAGGATCATCAGGTAGATGGAGAGAAGGTGTCATGAGATCTTTTCTTTGATGTATAGACTGCTGTGAAGGTCTTGTGCTCAGTATTGTATTATATGTTTTATACTTGTGTAATGAGAGCGGTGGAGATGGCAGGATTAGAGCTGATCATAGATACCTTCTCCATCTGTCTGTGACTTTTACAATATTTGTTTCAGGGTAAAGATCTGACCCATATTGATACTACAGAAATATATCTGAGGGTTGATGAGCGGTATAAAGAGGAGATTCCTACAGATAACCGTCCAGGTGAGTAGTAACCACTAAATGCAGAGAAGTCACAGATTCTTCTCAGTCATCAGCTTTCACTGGTTTTCAGCAGTGTAGTCCGGACATATCACAATTGTGTGATCAGAATGCTTCTTTTATATCCCTGCATGTTCCTCCACCCAATACATTTCAAATTACTTTGGGCATTGAAAGCCCTTCTTCTATAGAGCTTATAACCTGGAGGATCCACCTACCTCCTGGAATCAGAAAATGCTGACTCTTACCTGCCCAGATCTGTAAACTACAAAGCCAAATGACAGCATACGTAGAATTAGCTGACAAGTTAGGAAATTATTTGAAGAAAATTATTATGATGGGCCTCTAAGAGAAAGCAGAGGGTAATGATGCTGTTACCTTCGTAGAACCTTGATACCTTATTGGATGAATCTACCTTCTCTTCTGTGCTGCTGAATGTGCTCATATGGTCCCTAAAAGACCAGGTCCAGTCTTTGTGGCTAAATTTCATTTTTATGACCGACAACATGAAATGTGCAGTGAAGGCCAAGTATGGATTTCTCTACAACAACAACAGAGTTTCCCTTTATCCTGAATTTTCAATTTATTTTAAAACCGACTAACTTCAAAGAGGATTGCGATAAACTACACAAACATTACACTTGTGCCATGATTTATCTCTAAGCTGTGCATGGCTGTAATATACATTTATTCACACCTGCAGGAGATGTGTTGGCATGGCACAAGTGCTGGTTTCATGACATCACTCTATGTCAGAACTGGGTAAAGTGCGGCCTGCGGGCCGCATCCGGCCCTCTGGCTGTTCTAGTCGAGCCCGTGGTCCGAGACAGCCGAGGGTCGGGAAAACCGTGGGCCACAGAATGCACCGTACCCGAATGCTCACTGTCTCCTCTAAGTCTGTCTCTGTTCGTGTTGACTGCAGTGGTGGAGTAGAGGCCTGGGAAGGCTGTGAAGTTCTCATGCTGGACATGGGGAGGGGCTGTGGTGCTCTCATGCTGGACATGGGGAGGCTGTGGGGCTCTCATGCTGGACATGGGGAGGCTGTGGGGCTCTCATTCTGTTTAAGGGGAGGCTGTTGGGGCTCAGACTGTGTGGGGCTCATGCTGTGTATGAGGAGGCTGTGTGGGGCTCATGCTGTTTAGGGGAGGCTGTGTGGGGGCTGTTACGGTGCTCATGCTGGACATTGGGAGACAGTGGGGTTCTCATTTTCAACATGGGTAGTTTAAGGGGGTCTCATCCTGGACATGGGGAGGCTGTGTGAGGCTCATGCTGTATATGGGGGTTGTTATGGTATTTAAGAGGCTGTGGGGAAGCTTGTACGATATATAGAAGGGACTGTATTCGAGTTCAAACAGTATATAATGGGATGTCAGCATACTGTAATTCTGCTCAATATTAATTGATACAATTAATATAATTTTTAATAATATAGTTAATATATCAATATTGAGTAGAATTAATTTCAGCCTATTGGTTTGGCCCTCCACAACAGTCACGGTGTCTCATGTTGCCCCTTAGGAAAATTAATTGCCCACCCCTGCTCCATGTCAGTATTTCCATTATGTTTTCGATACTAATGAATTCATATTACTGCACAATCGCTCCTGAAATGTGGAGCACTAATACCTTCTCTACTCTTCTGATCAGAACTCATAGTAGCTCCAATGGTCCACCATAAATGAGTGCTTCTCTGGTTTAGTGTTATATTTCTCTCCCAGAACATATATTCTTTATGGGGATGTAACATGTTTTCTTATTCTGTCTCCTTTTTTATGAGTTCATTCTGTATGATGTCTTTGATTGTGGTTGGGATCGGCCTGCCTCATTTACATTAGTCTGAAACTCCTTGGAAGCGTTTAACCCTTTCGCGACTTTTGACTTACCCATATGTCATAGTTGGGAATAGCTTCCTGACGTTTGACATACGGATACATCATGGCCATCGTGCACTGTACAGAAGCTGTACCCGTTCCATCACCGCCGGGAGCTCAGCTTACATGATAGCTGAGACCCGACTGTCACTGCCAGGGAAGTGTCCACACTACCCCCGACTGTTTAACCCCCTATATTCCACCATAAATATCGATCGCAGCATTTGGGAGGCTAGGAGAGGGAGGGATCTCGCTCTCCCGTCCGATTGGTGCCCCCACAATGTCATCGCAAGGGCCCTATCATTGCCATGATGACCTCTGGGTCAGAGACCTACAGCAAGCCTGTTAGAACATGCCAGAAGTATTGTCTAAGAGGCTTCTGTCAGTGTAATACTGACAGGTATAATGCATTGCAGTGAATTATACCAGAGATCAGAATAATCAATATTAAAATCCCATAGAGGGTCTAAGTAAAAAAAAAAAAAATTATACCAATAAATTGGTATATTTATGTAAAAACAAAAAGTAAACATATTTGGTATCGCCGCTTCCAGAACGACCTATATAACTGTCACGCTAGTTAGACCCTTCAGTTAACATTGTAAAAAAATAAATAAAGTGGCAAAAAAACTATGCTTTTCCATCTTATTGCCGAATAAATAGTGTAATAAAACGCGATCAAAAATATAAATGGAAATAAAAATAGTATTTTTTAAAATGTCATCTTGTTCCGCAAAAAGCAAGCCACAATACAGCTCCGTCAGTGGAGAAATTAAAGTTATAGCTCTCAGAATACAGCGATACAAAAACAATTCTTTTTTTCTATAAGACAGTTTTTATTTTTGTGTAAAAGCACCAAAACATAAAAAAATATATAAATGTGGTGTTGCTCTAATCATACTGGCCTGAAGAATAAAGCTGCCTTATCAATTTTACCACACGGTGAACGGCATAAAAAAAACACCCAAAACTATTCCTGAATTGCTGTTTTCTCATCATTCTGCCTCCAGGAAAAATGGAATAGAAAGTGATCAAAAAATATTATGTGCCTTAAAAATTGTAGCAATGAAAATGTCAACTTGTCCCAGGGGAAAAAAACCCTCACATGACTGTCATCAGAAATATAGAAATATTATAGTTCTCAAAATATCACAATGCAAAAACTTGTTTTTGCAAAAAAAAAAAGCATTGTTTAGTGTGTGATAGCAGGCAAACATAAAAACCCGATATTAATCTGGTATCACTGTAATCGCACCGACCTGAAGAATAAAGTTGTTTAATCACTTACATCGGACGAGGAACCGTGTAAAAAATAAATAAAACCAATTCTTGACCTGCTGCTGATTTGTTCATTTTGCTTCCCAAAGTTCGCACTAAGGCTCGACGCACATTTATCCTGCGTTCTACACTGAGCGCTTACACCTGGGTTTTAGAATAAATCTCTGAAATACATGATTCAGACGGAACCCCTTGTCGAAGACTCCCTATAATGAGGCAGATAGAGGCAATGTGGACGCCGTATGGCCTATGATCTGGCGGTGTCTCTTTTTAAGCGTTGTAAGAAGGTTACTGGTAACATGCTGAAGGGGTGGTTATTAGCTTCAAAGATATGAACCTGGACTTTTACTCCAGCATATTATGTGGTGAGAGAAGTTAATCGGCCATGACAGGGCCAGGTTTTTTTTGTGAGCAGCTAATGAGTTGGGCAGGACGGCTGTTCGCCATATCTCCAGTCTTGGGTGTGGTCCAGCAGGTAAAAGTTTAACCTCTGACTGAGTCCAGAGTCCTGTGTGCTCTGAATGTGAGCTGACCTCCAGAACTGTGCTGAACCCTGTTTTCTGACTGAACGGACACCACAGTTATGCAGACAATAATGAGTGCTGTTTTTTTTTTTTTTTTGAGACGAACAAGACTGAGTCCATTGATTTCTATTTTTGTTTTAGACTGGTTTATGAAGCATGTTTTTAATAAACCAGTTGAAGATTTCAATCAAAAATCATTCCTCTGAGTACCTCATTAAGCAGCTGAGTGAGCCGATCTACCACAGTTGGAGCTAGAAGTGTGGGAAAGATCCCCAGGAAGTAAGTATGAAGGCTGTAGACAAACTACATGTCCTGTGTGAGGGCGATTATAAGGATAGAAGAGCAGTTGGACAAAATGAAGGAGCTGATCAAGCACCTGGTCCAATTCCAGCAACTACAGCAGCAGTGGCAGCAACAAGAGGTGCTTACTCGGCAGATGGAACTCCTCATTAACTGCCCAACCCCCATTTCCGATGATGACCTCACACGTCCAACAGACATGTCCCATGACGATAAATGATGTACTTGTCTGGATTCTTGGACACGGGGAGCTTGGTAGCCTTAGTAATGGCCACAGTCCCCCACCAGTTGGTCCTTCAAAGGATTATGGGCGTCCGCTGTATTCACAGCGATGCTAAGAACTACCCTTTTGCCAGAGTGACCATGACAGAAGCAGACATCGCAGGAGCAGATCCCAGAGGAGATATGACACACCATTTGTAGAAGCTCCAATGTTGTAGAATGACAGAAAACCAGAGCAGAAAAAAAAAACATAAAGTTACTCCATTTTGTAAATTATAACCATCAGTGAATTAATCTGAGTAGTGACTATTGTGACACCTTAGTGGGGGCTTCTTTTTTGTGGGATGACTAGAAGTTTTTATTGGTATCATTTTCGCCTACATAACATTTTTTGGTGGCTTTTTATTCCAATATTTTGGAGGCAGAATGAACAAAGAGATTTTGAGTACAAATGTTCAAAAATACAATTTAAGAATATTTTATTCAAAAATAATGATTTGTTTTATTCTTGGCAGACGACTGTACAAGGAGATCAGAGGGACAACTGAGATCTTCGATTTTTATATCAGATGACCTTGAGATCACACAGTATGCAACTGAAGTGAATGGCATTGCTCCAGATATACCATCATCCCTTTACAGCAAAGATCTATCATCTGATCCAATGATTCAGGTCCTATCTTCTGATTCATTACAGACTACGAAGAAAAATAAAAGTCAGAAAAGAGGCATTACAAAACAAACTGCTCTTAAAGCAAAGAAGCCAATTACACATTCAGAATATGGAAATAGTTTTCCTCTCGAAACATTTTTTGTTATACATCAAAAAATTCACACAGAGGAGAAGACCTTTTCTTGTTCCAAATGTGGGAGATATTTTAACCAGAAATTAGATTTTGTTAGGCATGAGAGAATGCATACTGGTGCGGAGAAGCCATATTCATGTTCAGAATGTGGGAAATGTTTTATACGGAAATCACATCTTGTTACTCACCAGAGAACTCACACAGGGGAGAAGCCATATTCATGTTCAGAATGTGGAATATGTTTTGCACATAAAGTAACACTTGTTAATCACCAGAGAACTCACACAGGGGAGAAGCCATATTCATGTTCAGAATGTGGAAAATGTTTTGCAAAGAAAATACATTTTGTTACACATCAGAGAACTCACACAGGGGTGAAGACTTTTTTATGTTCAGAATGTGGAATATGTTTTGTACATAAATCATCGCTTCTTAGACACCATAGAACTCACACAGGGGAGAAACCTTTTTCATGTTCTGAATGTGGGAAATGTTTTAGAGAGAAATCAAACTTTGTTAGACACCAGAGAAGTCACACACACCCAGGGGAGAGGCCATATTCATGTTCAGAATGTGGAATATGTTTTGCACATAAATCATCGCTTGTTAGACACCAGGGAGCTCACACAGGAAGAAGCCTTGTGGTCATTTCCTGAAGAAGTGCTTGACACTTTGAAACACGTTGACTAAAAACCACATGTTTGAATAAATCCTTGAGAACTGATTTCCTCCCACACCCCAAAGAGATATGGAATTTGGATTGTGAGCCCCATTGGGGTCAGCAATGATAAAGTCTGTAAAGCGCTGCAGAATATGATTGCACTATATAAGCAATGCATAATAAAAAAAAATAGAACTGTGTGTATGTAAATGTGCAGTGTCCAGCAGTGTTGTGTGTGTGTGTGTAAATATGTGTGCTGCAGAGTGGTCATTAATGGGTTAATTCATCTCTGCTCACTCAATCCAGCTCTCAACCTCTGTTTTAGGCTATAAAGTGAGCATAAATCACACCCCAGCACATCCCGATTTCTTAACGTCTTGCCGCTACTTATCAAATACACGGGGTGATGAGTCCCCAAGATATGTTACTGTCAGACAATCAAAAGATCACAAACTTTCTGAAAGGCTACGGATACTTTAGGGCAAACAAGAATCAAAAATTTAACTTTTTAATATAAAAATATGCATTGCTTACAATAAAATATATAAAAAGGGGAAAAATAAAATGACACACACATAGAAAAACAGTTATAAAATAAAAAGTGAGGAATATCAGAAATACTTAACCGTTTCCATCTACAGTTATCTTCTGTTTCCTTAAGGGAAGGAGAAATGAGTTTTGGATCACACCAGCTTCCCAGGCAGCCCCACATGTGAACAACTTCTTTTGAGCCACGCAGCTTTTTATAGCCCTGATAATAGGCTCATATTTCCAGGATCACCTGATTGTGCTATTTAAAACTTGCTGTTTGACTGGATGGTGAGCTAAGAGCCTTGCATTTCAAATATCCTGTGTCTCCCCAATTCCTCTGTACAGTGAATAGGAAATATACTGCCTAATTACACACCATGTGTTTTGCCTTGAAGCTAAGGGTCCAAGAGCTGAGGTGTTATGTTTGACATCTCCAGAAAAAGCCCCATTGTGTTTGCAATACTGATACAGCCAGTTTCACTCTTTAGTCAACTAAATATAACACTACTGCAGTTATGCTATTCCTTATTAATTATATATTCACTTCACATTGACCCCTTCCACTTTACACCAGGACCTGAGGTGCCATAAAGGTTTAATTAGTAGAAAAAATGTTTTTCCTAGTTTCTATTGTCTAAATCTGGGGTGCGTCTTATAATCAAAAAAATGTAGAATTCCATAATTACAAATAAAAATATATGCAGTTACTAATATATTTCATGTAATAAGCAAATAAATAGCAATATTCTATGTGCTGTGTTAGATCAGCTCACCACTGCTTAAAGAGGTAGTCAAAGGAATGTTTTTCAATTTACATATTCAGCTGGTTTATTAATACCTCCTAAACCAGTTCAACAGAAAATTAGCTGTATTCAGACTTGTTGGCATAAAAAAAACAGCATTCTTTACAGTCCGTATAACTGCAGGCATCCACCCGCTCAGAAAACCGGATTCCGCTGTCTTCAAGGGTAGAAGCTTTTACCTCCTGGACCACATCCTAGAGTGGAGATATGTTGAACAGCCGTCCAGCCCAACTCTTTAGCTGTTCACAATAAACCTGGTCCTGTCATGGCCAATTAACCCATCTCTGCACATAAGATGCTGGAGCAAACTTCCAGTTTCATATTACTGAAGCTAATAACCTCAGTGAAACATATCTCCCCTCTAGCACATTACCAGTGACCCTCTTGCCGTGCATTGAATATTTTACATTGTTATATATTCACATTGTGAGGGATCAGCTCTGGGGTAGGCGCAGGTTCAAAACAAACTGGTGGTTTATTAAATGCCCATAAACCAGTCAGGAAAAACAAAACATAGCCTCTTTATGGCACAAAAAGATATAACTGAACAAAACTCAAAATAACCAGTCCATACAGTGCGGCCTCAGCCGTTTAAATATTAAAAACCTCCCAGCACTATGTGTGCTGGAGCCTGCTTTTCCGAGTCTTACATCACCAAGGCTTGGCACCTTGGGGACACGTACCTCCCTTCCACAACCTGTCCGGCTTCAACCTTACATATCCCCCCTCTGCCCAAAGTCGGAGCGCTTGGCACCTTCTGCCAATATACAATAGACCCTTGATGGGGCATCAGCATTCCCATGTTGTTTCCCAGGCCTATGCTCTACCTGGAAACTAAAATCTTGTAGGGCTAGTAACCACCTAGCTACTTGGTCACTGTTCCCCTTCTCTCCCATCCACCTCAGTGGAGCATGGTTCGACACTAACCTGAACCTTCTACCTAACAGCTAATACTTCAGAGTGTCTAACACCCACTTGATGGCTAAACATTCTTTTTCCACTATGGAGTAGTTCTCACACGTGGACAGTTTCCGACTGAGGTACATTATCGGGTGTTCCTCTCCGTTAATATCCTGGTACAAGACTGCTCCCAGCCCAACATCCGATGCGTCTGTCTGGACCACGAACTCTTTGGAGAAGTTGGGCGCCACCAAGACTGGCTGTTTACAGAGGGCCAGTTTTAATTCCCGGAAGTCCGCTTCAGCTTCCGGGGACCACTTAGCCATAGCCGACTTCGTCCCTTTCAGAAGATACATCAGAAGGGCTGCTATCAGGGCAAAGTTAGGGACAAATCTTACATAGCAGCCCATGATGCCAAGAAATACCCTGACCTGCTTCTTCGAGAGGGGCTGTGGCCAGTTCAGGATCGCCTTGACCTTATTTATTTGTGGTTTTATTTCCCCCTCTACCAACCACGTAGCCCAGGTACTTGGCTTCCTCCATCCCCATAGCACATTTCTTCGGGTTGATGGTAAAGCCCGCCTTCCTTAGGGCGTCAAGTATGGCTTGAACTTTGCCAAGATGACTTTCGCAGTCCTGGCTGAGTATGACAATGTCATGTAGGTAGGCCGCTGCATACTTTTTGTGGGGTGCTAACATCCGGTCCATGGCTTTCTGGAAGGTGACTGGAGCTCCCTGCAACCCAAACGACATCCTAATGTATTGATAACATTCGTCTGGCGTTGAGAAGGCCGTCATCTCCTTGGCCTCTTTGGACAGGGGAATTTCCCAGTATCCTTTGGTGAAGTCCAGGGTGGTGATGTACCATGCGGGTCCTAGCCTTTTGATCAGCTCATCTACCCTAGGCGTTGAATTTTGAGACCTCGTTCAACTATATATAGTGTAAGGTAGCGCTATTCATCACTCTGGGGTACTCTCTTCACCGGGTAAATTAAAGCATACATGTAACATTTTCCGGTAATATGTAGTCCAGCAGATTATTACACATCATAAACCGCTCATAGCATAGTCCATCTCAGTGGCTCGCAGGAATGTTACACATGTATCCTAGAGCCTTCTCAGTGGCAGCTATGCCCGCTTGGCTTCAAATACAGACTTCAGCAAGGTACAGAATCAATATTCACTTAAAGCGCCGATTTACCTTTGCCGGGCCTCAGCTGCTTCTGTCAGCTCGGTTCTGCCACAGCTGTGGCTTTAAGGCTTCCCAGATGTGGCCTCCAGGCCACGTGCCTTCCAAGGCTACTGGTATCTCAAACACAGGGATCCAGCCTCTGCCTTCCAGGCTAGTGGAGTCCCACACAGGTACCAGGCCTCTTGTCTTCCAAGGCTACTGGTATCTCAAACACAGGGATCCAGCCCCTGCCTTCCAGGCTTCACCAGGCCTCTCTCCCTCCATTTCTAAACCACCAGGATTTATATATCCTTCTGTGCACACAGGACCTGTGATGATGTGACAGTCATGTGATCAGTCACCTGAGGGGGAGGTAAATGGTCAGCCAGAACACACCCCCTGGACATTTAAGCAATGCAGCAAGCCGCTGCATTACAATAGTCATTGCAAATCCGCCATTCTCCATCTGGTTTCGTTACTAAGACTATAGGACTGGACCAGCCACTCTTGGACTCCTCAATGACTCCCAGGTTAAGCATCCGCTTCACCTCTTTCGAGATCACCTCTCTGCGGGCCTTTGGGATCCGATATGGTTTTAGGTTGACACGAACATAAGGCTCTGTGAGTACTTCATGCTCTATGACCTGAGTAAGTCCTGACAACTCCGAAAACAGGTCTTTATTTCGCTGCAACAGCTCCCGACATTGCTGTTTCTGCAAACAGGACAATGTTAAGGTCTGCCACCTTAACATTTTCCACGTTGACTTCAGACTTGGCTACCAAACAAGGAGCTTCTACGGGTTCTCTGTTCTGCCACGATTTAAGCAGGTTAACATGGTAAATTTGGTAGGGCTTCCTCTTCCCTGGTTGATGGATTTTATAGTTGACTTCCCCAACTTTCTCTACCACCTCATAGGGGCCCTGCCACTTGGCCAGGAACTTGCTCTCCACTATGGGCACTAACACAAGTATTCGGTCTCCTGGGTAAAACTGTCTCACTCTGGCTGACCTATTATACACCCTGGACAGTGCCTTCTCTGCCTTGAGGAGAAGCTCCTTCACAATGGGCATCACGTTGGCAATCCTATCTTGCATCTGGGCAATATGCTCCACCACGCTCCTATAGGGAGTGATCTCAGCTTCCCAGAACTCTTCTGCCACAGCCAGGAGTCCTTGAGGGTGTCTGCCATAAAGTAGTTCAAACGGGGAACTTTTCTGATGGAGAACAACAGAAGCAGACAGTCCCAATCTCTGTCATCCTTCTCCACTGCTTTCCTCAACATTGCTTGCAAGATTTTGTTAAACCTCTCCACCAGTCCGTCCGTCTGGGGATAGTACACTGAGGTTCTCAGCTGTGTAATCTGTAGTGTCTTGCACAATTCCCTCACGACCTACAACATAAATGGAATCCCTTGGTCCATTAGAATCTCCTTAGGCAACCCCGTTCTGGAAAATATATGGACTAACTCCTGGGCTATACACATGGCGGCGGAGTTTCATAGTGGTATTGCCTCCGGATACTGTGAAGCATAATTCAATACCACTAAGATATACTGATGTCCTTGGGCGGACTTGACCAGGGATCCCACTAGATCCATTGCTATGCTTTTAAATGGGACCTCGATGACAGGTAGCGGTACTAGGGGACTGTGGAAGTGGGCCACCGGGGAGGTTAGCTGGCATGTGGGGCAGGAACGACAATATCTCATTATTTCTCTGTAGCAACCTGGCCAGTAGAATCTCTGGAGAATCCGTTCCGGAGTCTTATCTGTGCCCAGGTGACCACCCAACACATGGGAATGAGCCATGTCTAGTACAATGCGTCTAGCAACTGCTCTATTACCTCACCCCTTGGCTTGGTTACTCTGTACAGCAAATCCCCATTCACAGCAAAATGAAGAAACCGACTGTCGGCGCCCAGCTCCTGAGGCACTCCATTTAAAACGGTAACATTTTCAAATGCCCCTTTCAAAGTTAAATCCCTGAGTTGGGCAGTTCCAAAGGTCCAGGAGGTGGCTGACTTCACCCGACTCCCTATAAAGAGGACCACCTGGGGTCAGAACACTGCTCGTCATAATATCTGACATGGAGCAACAGCAGCTGTCGCCACGGCCACAGTCGCTACCACCTTCATCGCCACCTCTGTCTGCTCGCCGGTCTAGAGGGTCCAGGGAAGGAGCAGCAGTCGTCCGAGTCAGAGGGGTAAAGCTTCTCAGGACTCCACAGTCTCCAGGAGGGATAAGTCGCGTATCCTGAAAAAGCCTTCAATTCCGGTATCCGCAGTGGCGGGGTGAGTGATCTTCGTGAATGTCATTAGATATTTTGCTAATGGGCTCCTACTGTGTGTTTAAATCACCAGGAGGAACCCAGGAAAAAAGGGGAACAGAGAATGTGCCATATGCAAATGCCCGCTAGCAATAGATTGGCAGAAGGAGCTCTGCTCGGACTGCATTCAAAAAACTATTTGTGAGGGCACCCCGGATTTTGCAGCCAGCTTCAGATCGGTTATCAGATCGGAGGTAGACAGCTCCCTTAAAACTATTTTGAAAAAAAGAAGGAAAATCATATCTGATCCTTCTTCTGACTCTGATTCCTCTGGCTTATCGGATGGAGAGTATCATAGTGGGGCCTCATCCTCATCCTCTTACTCTTCGGACAGCGATAGAGGGGGGAGACCATGCTTCCCTATAGAAGACACAGACAAATTGGTAAAGGCCGTCAGAAACACTATGGGGTTAAAGGAAGATAAATCCGTTAAGTCCCTAGAAGACATCATGTTTGCAGGATTAGAAGAAAAGAAAAAACGCACCTTCCCGGTGAACGCTAAGGTCCAGGCTCTTATCAATAGAGAATGGAGGAAACCTGAAAAAGTAGGAGCCTTGCCTTCATACTCAAAGAGAAAGTATCCCTTTGACCTAAAGGACTCTGAGAACTGGGACAAGGTGCCAAAAATTGACGCTGCAGTGTCTAGATCACCAAAAAGATCGGCACTCCCTCTTGAAGACTCAGGGGTACTTAGAGACCCCTTAGACAAGAAGGCGGATACCTTTTTAAAACATGCCTGGGAATCTGCAGCAGGAGGTCTAAAGCTGGCCATTGCAGGAACATGTACCGCTCGTTCCCTTATGGTATGGTTACAACAGTTGGAAGATCAGCTGAAAAATAAAAAGGCCTCAAGGGAAAAAATTCTAGCCAGCCTCCCCATGTTGCATGGTGCAGATGCCTTTCTAGCAGATACCTCTGCTGACTCAGTAAAACTGGCAGCCAGGTCGGCCGGATTATCAAACGCGGCTAGACGAGCTCTGTGGCTCAATGGATGTCCTGGGGACTTACAATCAAAGTCTAGACTGTGTTCTATCCCCTGTGACGGCCAATTTCTCTTTGGCAAAAAATTGGACGATGTCCTTGAGAAAGCAAGTGACAGGAAAGGAAGGTTCCCTGGGTTTTCGGCGGATGCCAGAAAGACCTATTTTCGGAGGGGGAAATTTAGTAGAGGTCGCCCCCCGGGAGAAAAAAGAAAGTGGGATTTTAAGAACAAAAAAAGAGTCCGGATATATGTTCGGGGGTCCCTCCACTGCCTCCAAAAAGCCTCCACAATGACGCCAGGCCACAAGTTGGAGGGAGACTTTCTCATTTTTTTCATGCCTGGGAAAACATTTCCTCCAGTCCCTGGGTCCTCAACATAGTGAGAGATGGACTAAGGATTCAATTCCTTCAGCAGCCATACCTCTCGTTTGTGATAATTCCGGTAAGAAAATCTCCAGACGAACAACTGGCCCTAGAATCAGTGATCTTGAACATGTTGAACAAGCAAGTGCTATGCAAGGTTCCGGTCAGTCAAAAAGGAAGGGGATTTTATTCCCCTCTCTTTTTAATAAAAAAACCGGACGGTTCATTCAGAACTGTTATAAATCTAAAGGGCCTCAACCAGTTTGTAAACAAGCATACGTTCAAAATGGAGTCAATAAACTCAACAATAAAGCTTCTTTTTCACAATTGCTTTATGGCAGTGATAGATCTCAAAGACGCGTAATATCACGTCCCAATTCACCCAGGTCATCAAAAATATCTAAGGGTTGCTCTTTACATTCAAGGAAGTCTCAGACACTTCCAGTTCCAAGCTCTTTCCTTCAGGTTGTCTATTGCTCCAAGGGTATTCACCAAGCTGATAGCCAAGGTAACAGCCTTTCTCCGCATTCAGAATACAGTTATAATACCATATCTGGATGACTTCCTTATAGTGGGGAATTCAGAGAGCCACTGTATTTCACAACTGAATCAAGTCATGGCTCTCTTGCAGAATTTTGGCTGGATGATCAATGTCCAAAAATCAAGGCTAGAGCCCGCAAGGATCCAGGCCTTTCTGGGGTTTACCCTAAACTCAGAGAGTCAGACTTGTCTTCTACCCGACAGCAAAATTAGACAAAGTCACAAATTTGGTGTCAGCAGCCATACACACCCCAGACATGTCCTTAAGGAAGGCTATGTCCCTGCTAGGTACTCTAACATCTTGCATTCCGGCAGTCAAGTGGGCCCAATTTCACACAAGAAACCTTCAGTGGGAAATCTTGTCAGCTCAAAGATTGTTAAAAGGGTATTTAGAAGGAAAGGTACATCTCTCCTTGCGAACCAGGGATGCCCTCTTGTGGTGGACAGACAGGTCAAATTTATCTCGGGGGGGTCCAGTGGGACACACCAGTACAGGACATCGTCACGACCGATGCAAGCAACTCAGGGTGGGGCGCACACCTAGAAAATCACATGATTCAAGGCCCTTGGTCTTTTCTAGAGGAAAAGGGGTCATCAAATCTAAAGGAGCTATGGGCGGTGAGAAACGCTTTAGAAGGCTTCCTCCCTTTACTCCAGGGTCGCCATGTTCGGGTTATGTCGGACAACAGAACCACTGTGGCCTACATAAACCACCAGGGGGGAACAAGATCTTATTCTCTTCAGAAAGCAGTAGGCAGGCTCTTTAAAATAGCGGAGAAAAATCTTTTATCCCTCACAGCGCTACTCATACGAGGAATAGACAACGCAAAAGCAGACTTCCTAAGCCGCAACAAGTTGAGACAAGGGGAATGGGCCCTGAATCCCAGAGTATTCCATCAGATAGTACAGCTGTGGGGTCTACCAGAGATAGATTTGTTCGCCGACAAAAACAACAGGAAAGTGGAGAAATTCTTCTCACTAGACCCAAGGGGAAACGCTTTGGCAATAGATGCTCTCCAGATTCCTTGGAGCTTCAAGTTGGCCTATGCATTCCCGCCAATAGCTATGATACCTCTGGTGGTGAGGAAGATCAGGAAGGATCAAGCGAGAGTGATTCTCATAGCCCCCTTCTGGCCAAAGAGACCATGGTTCTCCCTTTTGAGGATGTTGTCACAATCAGACCCATGGATCCTACCAGAGACCCCGGACCTTCTAGCTCAGGGACCAATATTCCATTCTCAAGTGAAGGGTTTCCACCTAGCAGCATGGAATTTGAGAGGGCAATATTGACAGGCAAAGGGTTTTCATCAGGTTTAGTGTCTACTCTATTAAAAAGTAGGAAGCCCATAACCACCAAAATCTATGGTAGAACATGGAGAAAATTTTTACATTTTCTAGGAAAGCCATTAAGCCAAAAACCTCCAATTAAATCCATCCTGGAGTTCTTACAGAAGGGGTTTGAGTTAGGTCTAGCTACCAGTACACTTAAGGTCCAGGTTTCTGCCTTGGGTGCGCTATAGAACTATAACCTTGCAGCCAATAAATGGATTACAAGGTTCATTAATTCCTGCGGTAGATCTAGGCCAATCTCAATACCCAAAGTTCCTCCATGGAACCTAAATTTAGTACTTGATGCACTAACTATGGAACCCTTTGAACCAGTTCATGAGTTGTCCGCAAAATACAACTATTTTGGTAGCCTTAACATCGGCCCGTAGGGTAAGTGATTTACAGACTCTATCCATAAATCCTCCATATACGCAAATATTTGAGGATCGAATAGTATTGAGGCCTGATCCAGCCTACCTTCCTAAGGTTGCGCTAAAGTTTCATAGATCTCAGGAAATTGTTCTGCCCTCCTTTTGTAACAGCCCAAAGAACCCAGGGGAGCAAAAGTTTCATAACCTTGATGTTAGAAGGGCTCTATTACAATACATAAAGGTAACTAGCCAGTGGAGGCGTAGCCAATCCCTGTTCGTAGCCTTCCAGGGGAGTAGGAAGGGGTATGGGGTGACGAAAGCAACTATAGCCAGATGGATTAGGGAGGCCATATGCTTAGCCTACTCTACAAGTAGCATCCCGATCCCAGACGGCATCAAAGCTCACTCCACCAGGGCCGTGGCTACCTCCTGGGCAGAGAAGGCAGAGGTATCGATAGATCAAATCTGTAAGGCCGCTACATGGTCATCACCATCTACTTTTTTCAAACACTACTGTTTGGATCTATCCTGCCTATCTGACTTAACCTTTGGTAGAAGGGTGCTAGAAGCGGTGGTCCCTCCCTAAGGTGTTTCTTTCTCCAAAATTCTCTCAGGTGTGCTGTCATAGGGTGAAGGGAAAACACCAAAGTTACTTACCGGTAGCCGGTTTTTCCAGAACCCATGACAGCACCCGTATATTCCCCCCTTCTCTCTCACCATATGGGTGTGCACGTGTGTTGGGTGTTGTTTGATGTGGTGTTGGATTTGTGTTTAACTCTTTTTTATGGAGGTCCTCTCAATTTTCTGTAACCAACTGAAGCGGGGGAGATGTGCCGCCCTTTTATTTCAGATGGTTTCCTGTCCTTGAAGGGCGGATCCTCTCTCAGGTGTGCTGTCATGGGTTCTGGAAAAACCGGCTACCGGTAAGTAACCGTGGTGTTTTTCAGGTATATTCCCATGGTTTTTGGTTTCTTCTTTTTCCTGTCCTCTTCCAGCACCTATCCCTTTACTAAATGCAGCTAATAATGGTATTAATAGGGAAAAGAATAGATGTAACCTTGGTATGAACTGTTGGTTTAATGTAACAGCACGAAGGACTGTCTGTAACACAATCAACCTTACCTGAATGCCAGCTAACACTTAATAAATTGCAGATAAGAGCGGTATTATTAAAGAATATAATCTATTATTTATATTGTCCCTGAAAGAAATTTTGCTTATAAGTGGCAATGTAGAACGAGCAAGAAAGCTTGTAAAAGAACTTCAACATGACGTTTCAAGGATGGAGCGAGACTGCCATCTACTGGCCAGAGACAGTCAAGCGGAACCAAAATATACAAGGGAAGTTGCAGGGAGGGCAGATTCAGACGCTGGACCCGATCAGGTGACTTCCAGGAAGGAGTTCAGAGAGATAAGAGGCCAGCGCGCCAAACCTGAGGGGTCTTTGGCGCCAAGCAGCAGAGAGGAGCAGACGTGCTCCCTGCGTCCTGAAAAACCCCGCGTGACAGGCCAAATCCAGCGGCCTGAGAGGTGCTGCAGCCGGGCACCGGTAAAAGAGCTCCGGATCCCTCACAGTTGTGACCTGAGTGCTGTGCCTGCTGAGGATACCAGGAACCTGATCGCGGTGCAGAGTGAGTTCGCGGAACCCGACGTCGGCCGCCGACAGACGAGGCCTGGACCCCCCTATCCAAGGCTCGATAGACTGCCTCCAACGGCCAAGCAGAGAGGAGCTGCATACGTGAGCAGGGCGGTCACTTCCACTGCTCACCCACGGTACCGGGGACAATTGGGTTTAAGTACTCAGGTTGGGAGGGGAACGGTTGGGGCTAAAGTAGCACCACGTGATTTAATTGAATTTATCCGGAAAGAGACTCACGGCCTAGCGGGAATAACTGGTGACCCCCGCTAGGGCCAAATTCACGGTTAAAGAACTTGTGTGGTGTCTCTCATGCTTGAGGGCATCACCTTACTTTAAGAGACTGCGCCTTATTTTAAGAGACTGCGCCTTACTTTAAGAGACTGCGCCTTATTTTAAGAGACTGCGCCTTACTTTGAAAAATTTTGTATTTTTCTAATATTTCAAACCACTGTTCATTACCCTTGTTGCTAATCCCTTGTTTCAGTATACCTGTTGTATAAAACTGTTTACAAACATCTCTGACTGTTCTCGCCTTGTGTCTCTGTGCGTTGCATTCCGGCACCTGCATTACAGTCGGCAGGATGCAACATTCAGACGCAGAGATGGCGGATCAGTCTGTGGCTGGGTCCGGCCGGAGCCATATACCCCTGGGGGCTATGCTCAGCCATCTTCCCAAGTTTACAGGGGATGGCATGTCACTTTGGGACTGGGAAGAAAGACTGAGAAGTATGCTACGTATGTATCCCCTTGACCCTCTAACCCTTGATGGAGAGGCCCGACAGACTGTGATGTACCGCCCACCTGGGGACCGTGACACCGTGGATAAAGTGATAAAAATTCTAGAGGACATGCATGGTGACACTACAGATTTGGGACACTTGCGCTTACGGTTGTTTCAGCGGGTCCAAGGGGAAAATAAGACAGTAAATCAGTATGTTAATGCATTACAGGAAGTGACGGCCCATATCACTAAGAAAACTCGAGATGGGAACCGAGGACTGGGACCATCCCTGAGGCAGATCCTGAAGGAGCGGCTGCGATTGAGCCCTGATATGGGCTTCCTGGAGGTAGGGGCTGAAGCTAGAGTCCTGGAGAGAGAAGTTCCTGTTCTCAAAGCCACAGTTAGAAGTCATGAGGCAATTGCTGCTGGATTCACCAACCAAGAGCCTGATTGGGTACGGGAAATACGTCAGGAAATTCGAGACATTCGGGGTGAGCTGAATTCTATTAGGAAGACTCCTACTGCCCCCTTGCCGACAGACCGTACTGCTCAACGTGGACGGAGACCAGAACGAGAAAGACGTTCCTATCCGGCCCCAGCACGACATGTACCCGACCTATCGGCAGAACGAGGACCGGAGTGCTGGACCTGCGGAGGTAGGGGGCATATCTCCAAAGACTGTCCCAACCGAGAAAGGAGGAGGAGGGGACAGCCGTTAAACTAAAATGCCCCACGGTTGTGGAGCATACCATGGGGTCTCGAGCTTCAGAGAGTAGAAGAGGGAGCTCTGAAGACATTGTCTCAGAGAGGCCCATTATCTGGGCTGAATTCAATGGGCAGCGGGTCCGCTGTTTGATGGACACTGGGTCTCAAGTGACCACTATGCCTGAGACGTACTTCCAAAGTCACTTTCCTGAAGTCGCTCGTTCCTGCCGGGAACCCACTGTCAAACTGGTGGCGGCTAATCAACTACCTATCCCAGTAGCGGGAGTAGTATGGATGTCCGTGCAGGCATGTGGAAAGGACCTCGGTCGAAAAGGGATCGTACTGACCACCGAGCCCGGAGGCGATGGGCCCATTGTAACCCTGGGCATGAATGTGCTGAAAGAAGTCGGACAGTTCCTGGCTGAGGGCTGTAGCAAAAACAATTGGACCTGCGCCACTCGAGACCCAGCTAACAAGAGAGTGTTCCAGCACCTCGTGCGGGTCAGTCAGATTCAAAAGTTGCCCACTACCTCCCAGTACCTTGGTAAGGTATCGATACCGCCCGAAGCCACAATGACACTGCCGGTGGGACTGACTGTACTCACTTTGCCGGTGCTGGCACATGTGTCCTTAGAGGGCGTGGACATTCAAGTTGAACCAATGGAGGGAGAAGAAGCGTCCTCTGGACTCCTGATTGCTCGAACTCTGGCCACCGTGCGGCACGGTCGAGTACCCGTGCGCTGCATCAATTTAAGTGGCACCAGTTTACAGTTGTTGCCCCGACAAGAGGTGGCGCGAGTGTGCGTAATGCCGGAGGCCCTTACTAGAGCTGACGCTATAGGGCTGGCACCTGTGGAAGGAAAACCATGGACCCTAGAGGTGTCCCTCAATAGCCAGGAACATGGAAGAGAACCGTTGGCTGGACGCCACCTCCTGGAAGAAATGGAAGCTAACCTGACTGAGTTTTCTGCTGGACAAGTAAGGCAGATCGAGCAACTTCTACAGCGATATCAGGGAGTGTTTGCACAGCATGAAGATGATTTCGGGTGCACTCGGGACATTCAGCACGAAATACCCACCGGAAATACTGCTCCCATCCGAGAGCGATATCGGCAGATCCCGCCTCAAATGTACCAGGAGGTGAAAGAGCTGTTGGCCCACATGTTACGGAACGGTGTGATCCGTGAAAGCCAGAGCCCCTGGGCGGCTCCGATCGTGCTGGTCCGAAAGAAGGACGGTACCCTGAGATTCTGCGTAGACTATCGAAAGCTGAATGCCTGTTCAGTACGGGACTCCTATCCACTCCCCCGAATCGAAGAGTCTCTATCTGCACTAGGGAGCGCCAAATTCTTCTCCTCCCTCGACCTGGCCAGTGGCTATTGGCAGGTCCCAGTAGCTGAGAAGGATCGTCCGAAGACAGCTTTTGTTCTCCCTATGGGCCTGTTTGAGTTCAATCGAATGCCGTTCGGACTAACAAATGCGCCAGGAACCTTCCAATGGCTGATGGAGAGATGCTTGGGGCCCCTCAACTTTGAAGCCACGTTAATATATCTGGACGATATAATTATCTATTCCGCAACGTTTGAGGATCATCTCCGCCGATTGGAACAAGTGTTGGAACGGCTACAAAGGCACAGCCTGAAAATTAAGCCTCGTAAGTGTCGTCTCTTCAAACGAGAAATTGAATATCTGGGGCACACTGTGTCCAGTGCAGGGGTGCACCCCACTGCGGAGAAAGTAGCTGCCGTGCAGAAGTGGCCCATGCCCCCCAATCTAAGGGAACTAAGGGCATTCCTGGGGCTTGCTGGATACTACCGCAGATTCATTAAAGACTTCGCTAAGATTGCGATCCCGCTCAATGAATTGCTGAGAGGAACAGCCGGGGGAGCCAAGCGGCAGCCCATTCAGTGGGGCCCACGACAAGAAGAGGCATTCCGAGCATTGAAAATGGCGCTAACAGATGCCCCGATTCTGGCCTACGCTGACTTTTTGCAGCCTTTCATGTTGTACACTGATGGTAGCTTGCATGGGCTGGGAGCAGTGCTGGCTCAAGTACAAGGAGGGAAAGAGCGAGTGATCGCATATGCCAGCAGGTCACTCCGAGATACGGAGAAGAATCCGGACAACTACAGTTCGTTTAAGCTGGAGCTACTGGCACTGGTGTGGGCCATGACCGAGAAATTTGCTGAGTACCTGTCAGGGTCAGAAGTGCAAGTGCGGACAGATAACAACCCTTTGGCCCACTTGGAGAACGCCAAACTGGGCGCGTTAGAACAGCGGTGGGTCGCAAGGCTGTCCAAATTCCAGTATAAAATTGCCTATCGGTCCAAGGCCCTGAACACACATGCAGATGCCCTGTCCCGGGTCACTCAGGCGGGGCCGAAGAAGGACAGAGATGAGGAGCTCGAAGACGACGAGATCCCGGATTTCAGTCAGTTCGCCGCTGCTGTGGTCGACGCCCAAGAGACCAGAGAGGAGCCGAGGCCCACTCAGATTCTGGGCCGTTCAAGAGACAAATGGATACATCTGCAGCAATCCGACCCGGAGCTAGCTAAGTTGAGAGAATGGGTCGCCCTTAATCAGAGACCCGACCAGGAAACCAGAGCCGCTTCACTTCCAACTACCCTACAAATCCTAGGCCAGTGGGAGATGCTCCTCCTGAAGGACGGCTTGCTATGCCGAAGAATCCAGCTGCCTCGAGAGTTTGATGTTACCTGGCAAGTGGTAGTTCCAGGAGCGCTAGTAACACAGCTAGCCCAAGAAGCTCATAGAAGAGGTGCTCACTTCGGAGTAGAAAAGACCTTCCGGTGGTTGCAACGGCTGGTGTATTGGCCTCAACTGCGACAAGAAGTCGAGGGGGTCTGCCGAACATGTCGCCAGTGTGAGTTGAACAAGCCCCCGGAGCAAAGAGCTCCCATTCAGACCATTGGAACTTCTGCCCCCTTGGAAGTCTTGATGATTGACTACTTGATGGTAGGAACTTCATACAACGGTTATGGACACTGTTTAGTCATGACTGATCACTTCACCAAGTTTGCAGTAGTGACGCCCACTAAAGATCAGACGGCAGAAGCCGCAGCCAAGGCCATCTGTCAAGATTTCATCCGGATTTATGGGTGCCCGAAACGAATACATTCTGACCAGGGGGCCTGCTTCCAAGGACGAGTGATGGATGAGCTATACCGCAACTATGGGATCGACCGTTCCCGGACAACGCCCTACCACCCGCAAGGGAACTGTGCATGCGAGCGCTTTAACCGAACCCTGTTGCAAATGTTGCGAACACAGGAAGCGGACAAAAAGATGAAGTGGCCCGAATTCATGTCCGAGCTGGTGTGGGTGTATAATAATCGAGTTCATGCAACCACCGGCTACACCCCCTACATGTTGCTGTTTGGAAGAAGTGGCCGAGAAATCACCGAACTGGAGCTAGACTCAGAAGACCCCGGTCCGGGCAGTAGCCCAAGTACCTGGATTCGAGAACACCAGCGTCAACTCCATACCGTGAGAAGACTGGTTGCTCAGAAGTTTCAGGAAGTAGAGCATGCAGTTCGGCCCCCGACCACAGGTGGATCGCTTCAGCCAGGAGAACGAGTGCTGGTGAGGGCTAAATGATTTGGGAGTAAGCTGGACCATCGTTGGGAGGCAATACCATATCGGGTGGTGAAGAAGGTTCACCCAGACAACCCCGTCTACGAGGTTAGGCCCGAAGGGGATGATGCCGTGACATCCAGGGTGTTGCACCGTAATATGTTGCGACCTTGCTCCTCTGAAGCAGAAGTCTGTAACAGGGCTGGGCCCTCAGACGTGTTGGCTGAAGTGTCACATACAGGAACCTTGGAGGATGAAGAAGGGTGGGCCACAATGCAGTTGGGCCCGTCAGAACCGTTGGTGCCACTCCCGAGTGGAAGTCAGAATGAGTCAGGAAATGATTTGCAATCCCCAGTAGTTGATTCCTCGGATCTCCCGGAGTCTCCTCCGCAAGAAGAGCCCCGCAGAACTGAGCGGGCTAATGCCGGAATTCCTTCTAACCGGTATGCTCAGGAAGAGTTTATCTGGTGTCGAATCCAACAGAAAACGCAGGAGTGTGCCCAACTCCTGTCTGAGCTTGCACTGCCTGGAAGGAGACATCAATTCTGCGAGGAGTCTACTCGCCCGAGGACTGGCGAGCAAAAAGGAGGGAGGAATGTAGAACGAGCAAGAAAGCTTGTAAAAGAACTTCAACATGACGTTTCAAGGATGGAGCGAGACTGCAATCTACTGGCCAGAGACAGTCAAGCGGAACCAAAATATACAAGGGAAGTTGCAGGGAGGGCAGATTCAGACGCTGGACCCGATCAGGTGACTTCCAGGAAGGATTTCAGAGAGATAAGAGGCCAGCGCGCCAAACCTGAGGGGTCTTTGGCGCCAAGCAGCAGAGAGAAGCAGACGTGCTCCCTGCGTCCTGAGAAACCCCGCGTGACAGGCCAAATCCAGCGGCCTGAGAGGTGCTCCAGCCGGGCACCGGTAAAAGAGCTCCGGATCCCTCACAGTTGTGACCCGAGTGCTGTGCCTGCTGAGGATACCAGGAACCTGATCGCGGTGCTGAGTGAGTTCGCGGAACCCGACGTCGGCCGCCGACAGACGAGGCCTGGACCCCCCTATCCAAGGCTCGAGAGACTGCCTCCAACGGCCAAGCAGAGAGGAGCTGCATACGTGAGCAGGGCCGTCACTTCCACTGCTCACCCACGGTACCGGGGACAATTGGGTTTAAGTACTCAGGTTGGGAGGGGAACGGTTGGGGCTAAAGTAGCACAACGTGATTTAATTGAATTTATCCGGAAAGAGACTCACGGCCTAGCGGGAATAACCGGTGACCCCCGCTAGGGCCAAATTCAGGGTTAAAGAACTTGTCTGGTGTCTCTCATGCTTGAGGGCATCACCTTACTTTAAGAGACTGCGCCTTATTTTAAGAGACTGCGCCTTACTTTAAGAGACTGCGCCTTATTTTAAGAGACTGCGCCTTACTTTGAGAAATTTCGTATTTTTCTGATATTTCAAACCACTGTTCATTACCCTTGTTGCTAATCCCTTGTTTCAGTATACCTGTTATATAAAACTGTTTACAAACATCTCTGACTGTTCTCGCCTTGTGTCTCTGTGCGTTGCATTCCGGCACCTGCATTACAGCAACACCAAGGACTGTAGCGCAATCAACCCAGACTAGATGCCTCTAATACGCTATCCCAACTGTGCCAGCTAACCCTTAATTAATTACAAATAAGAGTTTTATTAGTGGAGAATAGAATCCATTGGAATTATCCCTAAAAAGGACTGTTGATTTAACATAGCAGCAAAAATGTCACGGGTGTGAGACACAGTCGATCTGGAGCTAGCTGTAGAAGGTCACTGCACTTGGCATTGCAGATGCCTTCTTGATTCCTTCATCTCTGTTGTATAGTTTTATCCTTCTTCCTTTAGGACCCAGCAGCAACCTCCACCTTCTGCTGCTGATTGAAACACCCTTGTTGGGTAGTTAAAAAGTCGCAGTTTCTCCAGAGAGTCGCCGGTGATAGTTCTATGTACCTCTGTCTAGGTTTGGAGCACTAGCAGTTGGCTAGTTTCTTCTCTGGTGCCCTTGGAGGACAGCTGGTGTTATCTCTCTGGTGTCTGCTCAAGCTAAGTGTATCCCCTTTAGTTTGTTTACCTTGTTGTCTTTAGTTTGTAGTGGGACCTGACTAGTGCTCACCCTGTTCCCTCCCTATCGAGCTCCAAGCTCTAGGGACATTCAGGGCTTAGGTTCCTGCTCGGCGATAGGTGTGGAACCTATATAGGGATGATAGGGTAGGCTGGGTGATATTAGATCTGCCTAGGGGTCTCCATTCCCCCTTTCCCTAGTGTATGGGCTTCCTCCCCCTATTCCCTTAGTGTTGCACTTAGTCTTTTCCATACTTTGCATGACAACTAAAGACTGTAATGCAATTAACCCTGCTCTAAGTGCCTCTGATACACTATTCCTACCCTAACAGCAGCTAAGAACAGTATTATACATTTGAATCTATTTGAATTAGCCATAAAAAGGTCTGTTGGTTTAATGTTGCACCAGCAGGTACTGGAACGCTATATAACACACTGTACCTTCTGCAGCAGAAACTCACTCGCCCTTACACTATTTCCGGGTTTAATGCGCCGAACATGGTGTCACCAGGTCTTATATAGACCCGATGACGCTATACGGCCGGCCTTTCACAGCCATTATGGCTATGGCATTACCGTGATTGGCAGACAATCCCTGCATGTTTCAAGCATAGCGCCCGAGTACCCGTATACTTGATCAAGTGCCAAGCATCTAGAGCACCAGGATGCTCGATTGAGCACGCTCGCCCATCCCTACTCTATACTACAATAATAGTAAACATGTTCATATTACAGTTACGTCTACAATCTATTCCTTCTTTGTAGGAACATCTGGTGTGATCCATTAATTGAATCACTTTCCCTGCTAAGTATAGTAGTTTTTTAACCATCTTTAGGAACTGATTCCCTTCAAGGCAAGGCATGGAACTTGATGTTGCCCATTTCATCCAAACCTGCTGATTCAGAAATTTCCAAGCTCCCGAGGCCATGAAATAGACAAGTAAATTCGAAGTTGCCAATTCTCCCTGTTTTGTAGACTTTTGGAGATGAAGCTGTGGCACCCCAGGGGTCTGGTTACCACAGTAATAGAAATATTACGTCTGGGAGCAAGTGGGAGGTTTCCTGGTCAGTAGCCCTTAAGCATGCAACACCTCCTGCCCAGTCCTGGGAGGGGAGGAATCTGCCCTTATAAACTGGGTCTGGGGCGGGATTAGTCAGTCAGAGCCTGGAGTGAAGTTCCAGACACAGGGCGAGAAACAGCTAGGAGCTCTGTAGGAGCAGGAGTTGAGTGCAATGGACTGGAAGCAGATATATTGCTCGTACTGGCTGAAGAGACTACTACCGGACAACGGAGTACGAGGCTGTGGGAACCTCTAAGTCCAGCAGCAGAAACCAGCCGGCAGGGGATTCCAGGTCCTCTGGCCAAAGAAGCCCGGAGGCTCAGTCACAAGGAAGGGACCAGCACCGCCATCGAGGAGCGGAGGCTATCAGAAGGCCCCAAGTCACCAGCCATACGGGTGAGCACCACACGGTATACTCAGGGACGTGGGCTACTTCCACTCGCTTACAGCAAGGTAGCCAGGAAGAGTGCAGATAGACGGGGAGGCCTACAACTCCACCTGGCCAGGGGAACTCCTGCTTGCTCGCAGACTGACCAGGCCCCTTATGCTAGCCAGTACTCCCGGGAGGGTCTGCCTTAATATCATCAGTAAAGACCCTGAACTGCACTGCAAAGACTCTGAGTAGTTCCTGCTTTCTCACCGCATACAGCACTACTAGTACTGGGACGCCCGCGCACCATCACTCCCATCATCCACATTCCCTGCCCTGAGGCCATACTCTTCCCGTGGGGAGTTATCCCATCTTTAGCTGCGCACACCACACCAGCCTCAGCGGACTGCCTCGCAGCGGCGGTACACCCTGACCGCAATCCACGGGTGGCGTAGTCGGACATTAAAACCACAAAACCCTAGAAAAACTGCCACTGGTTTGACCACCCTGAGCCACGGGACCGGGTTGCCGCCACGGAGACTACAACCCCCAGAGACCCGGCTCCGGGTAACCCACACACGTGCACACACGGCCCAGGGGGTGCGTCAACTTTGGCGTAGTCGGCAGGATTTCATGCCCACAACCACCGGGTACTGCGTGCCTTCAAAAGACTGTCATATCTGCCGTGGTGAAGGTTCCCGCCATCCGGAGCCGTTTCCCGCCATCTTCAGAAGTTTCCCGCCATCCGCAGCTGTTTTCCCGCCATCCGCAGTCGTTTTCCCACCATCGGACGCCATCTTCGGGACGCCGCGCAGAAGAAGAGGGGCATGGACGCCGAAAGCGCGTGAGACCTGAAGCTCTGCCCCATGCACCGACGCTGCGCAAGGTCCGGAAGGGAGAGAGAGCGACGCTGACGTCACCAAGACGCGATGCAAGGTCCTCGTCCGGAGCAGCACCAGCGGAGCCGCGGCCTACAGAAGAGGATCGTCGGAAGGTAGGCCACAGTTAACTAGGGGGGAGGAAGATGACGGACACGGAGGGACCCTTTACCACCAGCGCAGCCACTGCCGCAGTAATGCCATTTACAATGCCCTACATCCCCGGAGCGGCCTGGCTGCCCCAATACTCAGGGGAGTCGCATACCCTAAGCGACTTTAAAGAGAGACTGTACAGCCTATTTAAGGTATACCCCCTGACGGAGGGCCAGAAAGTGAGCATATTGATAGACCAGCTAACCGACGCAGCCCAGCGTGAAGTAAAGTCCTGGTCAGTCCGGGACAAGGAGACCGTAAAGGAGATCTTGGCCCGTCTGAAGGACACTTTTGATACCCGCACCTCAGCCGAGATCAAAATGAGATTTTATGGGTGCAAGCAGCGGGCCGAAGACAGTATAAGAGACTATGCTTTGAGTTTGCAAGAGGCCCTGGGAGCCATTAAACAGGCAGACCCTGACAGTGTGCAAAATGCAGATGAACTGTTAACTGAGCAATTCATTGAGGGTCTGCTGTCCAACGCCCACCGAAACCAGTTACGTGCAATGGCCTTGCAGAACCCTGGTTTAGACTTTGCAAAGTTCAAAGACAGGGCCATCCGGGTGCTCAGAGAACCGGCACCGGGTAGCGCTGTAACCCACCGGCGCCCTGCTATTATCTATCATCAAGAGGCAACGCCCTTGTCTGCAGAGCCTGTAGGAGCTGGTGCGCAGGCTTTGGACAACAACCCGGCTACAGACCTGCACCATCAGGTCCAAGAGCTAACTAAAAGCGTAGCCGCGCTAACCCGAACTGTGCAGTCTTTACAGGTCTCTCCTCCAGGAAGGATCAAGCTGGCCACCAGTCCGGAGGACGTCCCGTGGCACCGACAGAGGAGGATCCCATCGTCCAGAGGAAGACCCAGCGACAGATACAACGAGGAGGGGCAACCCATCTGCCACCGCTGCAATCAACCCGGACATATGGCAAGGTACTGTCATTTAAACGGGCACAACCTGGGGCAGAGGGCCAACCCCCAGGCATAAGATCATCAGGCCCATCGAACTGGCGTGATAAATACATAGGGGGACGTCCGGTCTTGCCTGTGGTACTGGATGGCATTCCTATGAGTGCCCTACTAGACACTGGGTCACAGGTGACTACCATCCCGTACGTGCTCTTTAAGCGGTACTGGAATGACTCGGACATAACCCGCTACCCAGATGACGACCTGAGTATCATCGCCAGCAATGGTCAGCCCGTGCCGCAGATGGGGTTCAAAGAGGTGACCATTAAGATCGGTAAAGTCGAACTAGCGGCACAAGGACTGATTATTGTGGACATTGACCGTCATGAGAGTCACCCTAGAATAACCTTGGGAACTAACGTGATTGAAAATTGTCTTGCAGAGGTAATTCTCATTTTACAGCAGGTTGCCAAGAATGCCAGTTCCAGCCAGCAGCGTGTCCTCCAAAAAGAGATCCGGGCACTGATGAAACGGCAACAGGTGGAATTATCTGGTGGTGAGATTGGTAGCGTGAGAATGTGTGACCCGTTCCCTATTGCCATGCCCCCGAAAAGTGAGATGATGATATGGTGCCGGGCAGCTATTGGTCTAAGAGGTAGAGACTACCAAGCAATGGTAGAGCCCGTCTACTCAGACAGTAGGCCCACCATTTTGACAGCGCGGGGAGTGGTCGATGTACGCCATGGGAGGGTACCTGTCCGCATCGTAAATATCGGGGAGAGAGAAGTACACCTGCCCCGGTATGCCATGCTAGCCAAATTGTTCACCATAAACCAAAATTCTGTAAAGGCCGTAGAACCCTTGCCTCCATCTCAACCAGAGGAAGGTAACGGCTCTAAGAAGCAAATGGAGGACTGGTGTCAGCAACTGCATTTGGGTACTGACTCCACTCCCTCACACCAAAAACAGGGAGTCTACCGGGTGGTTCAGGAGTACGAAAGAGGCTTTAGTAAACACCCGCTAGACTTCGGGCGAGTAAAGGGGGTAGAACATCACATCCCCACAGGAGACCATCCACCCATAAAGGAAAGATACCGACCTGTACCCCCTGCACACTATCAGCATGCAAAGGGGATGTTGCGGGACATGAAGGAGGCTGGGGTAATCAGGGACAGCTGTAGCCCCTGGGCAGCTCCACTAGTTCTAGTGAAAAAGGACAACACAATGAGAATGTGTGTGGACTACAGAAAGGTCAACCGTATCACACACAAAGATGCGTACCCGTTGCCTAGAATAGAAGAATCTTTAGCTGCATTAAAATCTGCTAACTTCTTCTCCACTTTGGATCTTACTAGCGGGTACTGGCAGGTTCCTGTAGCAGAGGCGGACAAGGAGAAGACTGCATTCACCACCCCGATGGGTCTCAGCAAATTCAACTGTATGCCGTTCGGGCTCTGCAACGCACCAGGAACCTTCCAGCGGTTGATGGAATGCTGTCTGGGACACCTGTTATACCTGGACGATGTCATTGTTTATTCCAAAACCTACGAGGACCATCTGAAACACCTGGCAGAAGTGTTTGACGCCCTGGCAAGCTACAGCCTAAAGGTGAAACCCTCCAAGTGTCACCTGCTGAAACCAAAGGTGCAGTACCTGGGACACGTGGTGAGTGCTGACGGAGTGGCTCCCGACCCCGATAAGATCACCGTGATTAAAGACTGGCCAAGACTCTCCAGCATAAAGGAAGTGCGGCAGTTCCTCGGGTTGGTAGGCTACTACCGAAGATTCATTCCCGGTTTCACCAAAATGGCAGCTCCTATGCAGAACCTCCTGATAGGTCAATCCAGGAAGGCCAAAAAACAGAAGCCTCCCTTCAGGTGGGAAAAGCTGGAAGAGGAGTCCTTCCGCCAGCTGAAGATGGCCCTCACGGGGAATGAAATCCTGGCGTACCCTGACTACGGCCAGCCCTTTATCCTCCACACAGACGCAAGCAACATCGGGCTAGGAGCCGTACTGTTCCAGATCCAGCAGGGGAAAGAACGGGTAATCGCTTACGCCAGCCGAAAACTATGGCCCACAGAGAGAAACACTGAGAATTATAGCTCATTCAAGCTACAGTTCCTGGCAGTGGTGTGGGCAGTGACCGAACGTTTCAAGCATTACCTTGCCTCTTCCAAGTTCACCGTGTACACGGATAACAACCCGTTGACACACCTGGACACTGCAAGACTTGGTGCCCTGGAGCAGAGATGGATGGCCCGCCTGTCCAACTATGAATTCACCATCAAATACCGGGCGGGACGCTCAAATGCCAACGCGGATGCCCTGTCCAGAATGCCAAACTTACCGGACGTACGGGAAGATCCAGAAGAACTGGAAGAAGTCGAACTCCCAGCGTTCCACCGTCATGGGATTACCCTGTATTCCCACCGTGTAAGGGACAGGCGCTCTTCTACGTTCAATCCCTTACCCCACTACAGCTGGGCGGAGACACAAGACAGTGATCCCGCAGTCCGTCTAGTGAAGGAAAAGCTGACACAGGCTGATGCCCGTCTTGACCCAGACGCTCCGGAGGAGACCAAGCAACTGTGGAAAGAGAACAGTAAGCTGTTTCTTTACAAGGAGAAGCTGTGCCGGAGAATGGCCAACTCTAGAACACATGAGCTGACCTGGCAGGTAGTGGTCCCAAGACGAGATGCGGCTATGGTTCTGGAGGCATACCACGACGGAGCAGGACACTTCGGATGGAAGAAGCTGGAATTCCTGTTGCGTGGACGGTTCTACTGGGTTGGCATGAGAGGAGCCATCGAGAGGTGGTGCAGAGACTGTGGCCCGTGCAACCTAAGAAGGAAGGACCGTGCCAGCCAGAAGACTCCTCTGCAGCCCATCATCACCAGGCAGCCACTGGAGCTGGTAGCTCTGGACCATGTGAAACTGGCTCCAAGCAAATCTGGGTAGGTCTACGCCCTTACAATCGTAGATCACTACTCACGGTTCCTGGTGGTGGTCCCTGTCAAGGACTTAACGGCTCAAATAGCAGCTAGAGCCTTCCAGCAGCACTTCTGCCGTCCACACGGGTATCCGGAGCAAGTGCTGACGGACCAAAGGCCAGCCTTCAAAGCGGAGGTCTTCCAAGAGTTCTGCAATCTGTATGGCTGCAGGAAGATAAGAACAACGCCCTATCACCCTCAGACCAATGGACTATGTGAGAAAATGAACCAGGTGGTGATAGACTTGCTAAAAACGTTGCCCCTGGAAGAACGTAGTCTCTGGCCTGAAAAACTGCCTGATCTGGTGGACTTATATAATCACATCCCCGTAGGTTCCACCAACTGTACCCCGGCTTACCTAATGAGAGAAAGACCTGGTAAGCTGCCTATTGACCTGGATATGGGAGTCCTGAAACCTGAGGACACCTCGCCAGAGACAGACTGGGATACAGAATGGCAGCAGCAGTATCGGAAAGTACAGGAGAGCGTCGAGCGAAGTCTGTCTCAAGCAAGAGAAAGGCAAGAGAAGACTTATAACCAGCATGCTCCCGCTGTTCCCCTGGTACCTGGAGAGCAGGTCTTGAAGAGAAAGAGGCGGCTCCACAAGTTGGACGACCAGTGGGAGAAGGACCCGTACACCGTACTGCCCTCAAGCCATGACAATCCAAAAGTCTGCATAATCAGTAAGGATGGAGGAGAAACCACAGCCATTGTCTCCAGAGACCACCTGAAAAAGTGTCCCGAGCAGCTGCAAAGCACTGACGAAGATCAAGAGAACCCTCAACCCGCAGAGGAAAGGGAAGAAATGATCAGTACCGTACTCGGAGACTTTCCCCGGTCCTGGACTCAAATCAACAACGCAGTCGTGGTACCCGTCCTCACCTTTCTCCAGCCAGCCCCTCTAGGGCCTACAGAAGAACAGGGAGTGTCAGAAGAGCAGCCGGCCCAGGAGGCAGAAGAATCCATACCAGCAGCGCAGGAGAATCAGCCCTCTGCTAGTAGTGAGCCTGCCGTGCCCCTAGTAAGCCAAAGAGTGCGCAGAAAGCTGCCAGGCCTGCCCGTAACACCTTCTACACCCTGTAGTGCAGAACCAGATAGTGGGTTACGTAGGTCCACCAGGAGCACTAGAGGACAGATGCCCGCTCGCTGGAGAGTCTAATACCATATGTATTTACCTGTACATACGTAAATGCTGAAAAAGGTTTATGTTTTTGTTACCTGGTTACTAAGTATGTTTCTCTAGTTACCCTGCAGGTTTATTTGGACTGACAGGTTATGGACGCTGAGTAACCGGAACTAAATTCTAGATAGTTGCACCTTGGTGCCTCTTGCGAAGATGGCCGCGGAAGAGAAAAACCTGTCTGGCGTGGCCTCCTTGTGGCCCAAAGTAGCTAGCCTCAGCCTTGCAGCCACGCCCAGGACCAACGTTTGGGGTTTGCTTTGGACAGGTCCCCTACTCTGTTGCAAGACTTCACCTTGTTGGGTGACATGGACACCCGGTTACGGACACGCCGTGACCTCTAAAGACTAAAGCTTCTTGTACATATGTTGTATTATTGTTTATACCCTGTACTTGTGTTTTCTTAAAAATGTGTTTAGTCACGGAGTACTAAAATTTACTAGGGGGGAATGTGGCACCCCAGAGGTCTGGTTACCACAGTAATAGAAATACAGTTATATGAAAAAGTTTGGGCACCCCTATTAATCTTAAGCTTAATGTTTTATAAAAATTGGTGTTTTTGCAACAGCTATTTCAGTTTGATATATGTAATAACTGTTGGACACAGTAATGTTTCTGCCTTGAAATGAGGTTTATTGTACTAACAGAAAATGTGCAATCTGCATTCAAACAAAATTTGACAGGTGCATAAGTATGGGCACCTCACCAGAAAAGTGACATTAATATTTAGTAGATCCTCCTTTTGCAAAAATAACAGCCTCTAGTCCAGACTTGGGCAAAGTGCGGCCCGCGGGCCACATTCGGCCCTCTGGCTGTTCCAGTCCGGCCCGTGGACCAAGACTGCCAAGGGGCTGATAACAGTGGCCCACGGGCCGCACTATGCCCTTCCCAGCTCACACACATGCCGTCACTGCCCGCCGTCACTGCCCGCCCACACGCCGTCACCGCTGTCTCAATCCGCTGTGAATGCATTGGTGGAGGAGGGGCCGCTACCTCGCTCTTCCATCAATCAGCATTAGAAACAGCTGACGCGATGGCGTCAGCCTGTGCACTGCGGAGAGTCAGTGCTTCTCAGACAGGAGCGCCAGGGGAACAGGGAGTGAGGTAAGTATATGCTGGACATACGGGGGGCTTTAATGATGGACACAGGGGGGGCACTCTCATGCTGGACGAAGGGGGGGCTTTAATGCTGGACACAGGGGGGGGTACTCTCAGGCTGAACACAGGGGGGCTCTCATGCTGGACACGGGGGGGCTCTCATGCTGGACACAGGGGGGCTCTCTCATGCTGGACACAGAGGGGCTCTCATGCTGGACACAGGAGGGGCTGTCATGCTGGACACAGGGGGGGCTGTCAGGCTGGACACTGGGGAGGGCTGTCAGGCTGGACACTGGGGAGGGCTGTCATGCTGGAGACACTGGGGGGCTCTCATGCTGGACAATAAGGAGAGCTGTCATGCTGGACACAGGGGTGCTCTCATACTGGAAACTGGGGGGCTTTAATGCTGGGCACTGGGAGGCTTTAATGCTGGACACTAAGGAGGGCTGTCATACTGGAAACTAGGGAGGGCTGTCATGCTGGACACTGGGGAGGGCTGTCATGCTGGACACTGGGGAGGGCTGTCATGCTGGACACTGGGGAGGGCTGTCATGCTGGACACTGGGGAGGCTCTTGGGCTCTCATACTGGACATGAGGGGGCTGTGTGAGGCTCATGCTGGACATGAGGGGGCTGTGTGGGGCTCATGCTGGACACGGGAGGGATGTGTGGGGCTCATGCTGGCCACGGGGGGGCTGTGTGGGGCTCATGCTGAACATGGGGGGGCTGTGTGGGGCTCATGCTGGCCTTGTGGGGCTGTGTGGGACTCATAATGGACATGGGGGGCTGTGTAGGGCTCATGCTGTATATAGAGAGGCTGTGTGGGGGCTCAAGCTGTATATAGGGGGATGTCAGCACACTTAATTCTGCTCAATATTAAGTTACACAATTCATATTTATGTAATCATTAATAATAATAATTAGAATTAATATGTTAATATTAATATTGAGCAGAATTAATTTCAGCCTATTGGTTCGGCCCTCCCCAACAGTCACAGTCTCTCATGTGGCCCCTCGGGAAAATTAATTGCCCACCCCTGCTCTAGTCGCTTCCTGTAGCTTTTAATGAGTTCCTGGATCCTGGATGAAGGTATTTTTGACCATTCTTCTTTACAAAACAATTCCAGTTCAGTTAAGTTTGATGGTCGCCGAGCATGGACAGCCCTCTTCAAATGATCCCACAGATGTTCAATGATATTCAGGTCTGGGGACTGGGATGGCCATTCCAGAACATTGTAATTGTTCCTCTGCATGAATGCCTGAGTAGATTTGGAGCGGTGTTTTGGATCATTGTCTTGCTGAAAGATCCATCCCCTGCGTAACTTCAACTTTGTCACTGATTCTTGAACATTATTGTCAAGAATCCGCTGATACTGAGTGGAATCCATGCGTCCCTCAACTTTAACAAGATTCCAGGTGCCGGCATTGGCCACACAGCCCCAAAGCATGATGGAACCTCCACCAAATTTTACTGTGGGTAGCAAGTGTTTTTCTTGGAATGCTGTGTTTTCTTGCCGCCATGCATAACGCCTTTTTGTATGACCAAACAACTCAATCTTGGTTTCATCAGTCCACAGGACCTTCTTCCAAAAAGAAATTGGCTTCTCCAAATGTGCTTTTGCATACCTCAGCCGACTCTGTTTGTGGCATGCTTGCAGAAACGGCTTCTTTCGCATCACTCTCCCATACAGCTTCTCCTTGTGCAAAGTGCGTTGTATAGTTGACCGATGCACAGTGACACCATCTGCAGCAAGTTGATGCTGCAGCTCTCTGGAGGCGGTCTGAGGATTGTCCTTGACTGATCTCACCATTCTTCTTCTCTGCCTTTCTGATGTTTTTCTTGGCCTGCCACTTCTGACCTTAACAAGAACTGTCCCTGTGTTCTTCCATTTCCTTACTATGTTCCTCACAGTGGAAACTGACAGGTTAAATCGCTGAGACAGCTTTTTGTATGCTTCCCCTGAACAACTATGTTGAATAATCTTTGTTTTCAGATCATTTGACAGTTGTTTTGAGGAGCCCATGATGCCACTCTTCAGAGGAGATTCAAACAGGAGAACAACTTGCAAGTGGCCACTTTAAGTAGCTTTTCTCATGATTGCATACACCTGGCTATGAAGTTCAAAGCTCAATGAGGTTACAAAACCAAAAATAGTGCTTTAGTAAGTCAGTAAAAAGTAGGTAGGAGTATTTAAAACAAGAAAACGATAAGGGTGCCCATACTTATGCACCTGTCAAATTTTGTTTGAATGCAGATTGCACATTTTCTGTTAGTACAATAAACCTCATTTCAAGGCAGAAACATTACTGTGTCCAACAGTTATTGCATATATCAAACTGAAATAGCTGTTGCAAAAACACCAATTTTTATAAAACATTAAGCTTAAGATTAAGAGGGGTGCCCAAACTTTTTCATATAACTGTATTACGTCTGGGAGCAAGTGGGAGGTTTCCTGGTCAGGAGCCCTTAAGCATGCAACACCTTCTGCCCAGTCCTGGGAGGGGAGGAATCTGCCCTTATAAACTGGGTCTGGGGCGGGATTAGTCAGTCAGAGCCTGGAGTGAAGTTCCAGACACAGGGCGAGAAACAGCTAGGAGCTCTGTAGGAGCAGGAGCTGAGTGCCAGGGACTGGAAGCAGATATATTGCTCGTCCTGGCTGAAGAGACTACTACGGAGTCCGAGGCTGTGGGAACCTCTAAGTCCAGCAGCAGAAACCAGCCGGCAGGGGATTCCAGGTCCTCTGGCCAAAGAAGTCCGGAGGCTCAGTCACAAGGAAGGGACCAGCACCGCCATCGAGGAGCGGAGGCTATCAGAAGGCCCCAAGTCACCAGCCATACGGTTGAGCACCACACGGTATACTCAGGGACGTGGGCTACTTCCACTCGCTTACAGCAAGGTAGCCAGGAAGAGTGCAGATAGACGGGGAGGCCTACAACTCCACCTGGCCAGGGGAACTCCTGCTTGCTCGCAGACTGACCAGGCCCCTTATGCTAGCCAGTACTCCCGGGAGGGTCTGCCTTAATATCATCAATGAAGACCCTGAACTGCACTGCAAAGACTCTGAGTCGTTCCTGCTTTCTCACCGCATACAACACTACTAGTATTGGGACGCCCGCGCACCATCACTCCCATCATCCACATTCCCTGCCCTGAGGCCATACTCTTTCCGTGGGGAGTTGTCCCATCTTTAGCTGCGCACACCACACCAGCCTCAACGGACTGCCTCGCAGCGGCGGTACACCCTGACCGCAATCCACGGGTGGCGTAGTCGCACATTAAAACCACAAAACCCTAGAAAGACTGCCACTGGTTTGACCACCCTGAGCCACGGGACCGGGTCGCCGCCACGGAGACTACAACCCCCTGAGACCCGGCTCCGGGTAACCCACACACGTGCACACACGGCCCAGGGGGTGCGTCAAAGCCTCTTCAGCCTCCGCTCTTTACCTCCACACAAGGTCTTTGAACATATTTTCTATTATTTTAATTGCTTTTGGTTTTGTATCCAAATTGTAATATTTAAGAGCACAAACAAAATAGTAGGAACATGGACCATTATTTTTTTTCAATCAGGTTTAAAACTGAAGATTAACCCCATATCTGCAGGTTAATAACGTTATTTTACATGACAGATTCCCTTTAATACCCTCAATGATAATTCTCTCTCCCTATTTGCTACTTATCCTCTATCTCTGACTCCTCTTTTGGCCTTTAACAGATACTAACTCTCCAACTGATGAAGTGGTGTGAGTGAAATAAACTCTCTTCTATTTCTTTCAAACTCGAAATAAATAAGATTAGTTTTACGAGCACTCAAGAAATCAATACAGCACAGCCTTGTATCATGTATTCAGGACTTCTGCTTTATTCTGCACATGTAGGCACTTAAATAGGGTCACAGACAAAGGAAAGTTCCCTACGAATTAAGAGCCAATAAGAACTTTTAGGGTCAACAACAGAAGTGTGAAGCTTTCCCGCCCATCAATGTTAGTGTGGCGCCCCTGCGGGTCCAGTCGCCACAGAGGTACTGCATCTCAGCCAGAGTTGTGGTACCCCACTCTTGGGTAAGGAGGGAGCACTACCCGGGACCCACACACTCACATCCAACACCACATCACTCCAGTAGGGAAGGGCGATATTGCTCCTTAGGGAGCGGACAGTCCCGGTCCCTGTCTGGAGGATGGAACTAAGTAGAGGAGGTGGGTGGAGGAAGTAGTTTAGGGGAGTACTGAAGGTAGAGGGGACCACGCAGAGTGACAGTTGGTGACGTGGGTCACATGGCGGGGAGTATAAAAAGAAAGGTAGAAAGATCTAGAAGGGTCCTAAGAGCAAGAGCGCAGTGAGTGAGGACCGTGGAGGAGTTAGAGATTTAGTCAGTCAGAGCAGTTGGTGACAGGAGTCTGTCACAGGCAGTGAAGAGAGAAGACCGGAGCAGTGAGAAGGGCTCCAGAGAGAGAGAAAGGATCTTAGGGGCACGGGAAGTGCGGAGTCCACCCGTGCACCCGAGTTCACGCCGACCGTGAAGGGATCAGGTCACAGTAGGGGACCGGCCCCAGACTAGTCGAGGACTGCAAGACTCAGCTAGCAAACCAGAGGCTGCAGTATTTCAATATGTTCCGTACCCAAAAACCACACTCATTCGCTGAAAAGGTGGCCATATAGGACCAAAGGGACAGAGAAGACGTCGCCCGACAAGGCCCGGGGCCACTGGCTCGGGACACTGTGTGTGAGGCGCAGGGCAGAGCCAGCGCAGAGAGATGACCCGGGAAGGTACACAAGAAGGGGGTCCCGATCAAGTGCACCCAAGTTATCTGAGAGTTGGCTGGATCACTTCCCCGGAGGACACAGGACTCGGTGAGCTGTTATAACCTGGCTAGCGTTGTAACTTGGAACACCGTAAAAACTTGTGAGTAAACACTTGAAGACTGCACCCCGCTGTGTCCTTGACTTAATTGCTGTGTCACTTGCCTTGCACTACACCAACAACATCTAAAATCACCTATTTAACTGCCCTGAAGCCTAGCTCTACCCGTGGAGAGCTGAACCATCTCTTGCTACGGAGTTCCCCACGGCCCCAGGGGGCGCGTCATTAGGCCACACTCAGACTATAAGTATTTAATCAGTATTTTATATCTGTAATTGTAAGTCAAAACCAGGATTGGGTGATAAATGTAAAAGTGGTGACTAGTGATGAGCAAGCATGTTCTGTTAACCCTTTCCGCATCACTGAGTATCTTCAGCGTGCTCGGTTGTTATGTTTCAGTCACTCCATGCGCATGATTTGCGACTGACAGCTTTGACACAGAAGTTAATAGGACAATATGTGTAACACAGATACAAAATAGAGTCTTTCCTCTCACATTGGAAATATAATTGACCTGGTCTCCTCCAGGCTCTGGTCAGATAATTTTACTAATTCTCCGCTCCTGCTCTCTGACCACAAACTTCTTTACTGTCAACATTTGCCAACTAACACTGGACCCCCCTACACACTGCTCATACATAAATCTATCAATACCCAATAACAATCCCTGCTGATCGTGCATGTGTGTGGGGTCATAATGTTATTGGAACAGCTCACATCTGAACCGGAGAGACTCCTGACAACCCCTTTACCAATGTTACTAAATGCGATGATGAATACTTCCAGAGGTGAAGTGATGCGACCACTCTCCATGCCAGCCGGCTCACACTGAATAGAGAGTGAGAAGTGCTGCCTGCCTGTGACTGGCGGTGACATCATTAAGATTACCACCAGTCACATACAGCGGCTCTCACGCTCTGCTCAGTGTGTTCCAGCTGGCGCGGAGAGCGGTTGCATCTCCGATGTGACTGCTCTCCAAACTATCCGGATCGTTGTGGGACATGGCCATTAGGGTGACAGTCAAAACATTTTTGTGCAAATTTTTAGGTTCCACTCCTGGGAATAATTCCCTTTGGTGTGATTGTAACATACACAAAATTTTGTAACATTGCAACATTGTTTACTGGTGGCTCAATCATCACAAAAACTGACAATTATTTGTAATAAATGACTTGCAGCAAAAGTAAATGTAGAATTTTACAGTGGTTTCATGGTTTCACTTGTTTTAACGAAATTTGGTTCAGGATAGTCATGGCGATACTTCTCCACACACTGGAGAATAAACTTTCTGGTCCTCTTGAGTGCTCAGTGACGAACTGAATGTACTCATGGGTGCAATGGAGTGTTTGGCGATATCATTCACAATTTTCAATCTGACGACTTTTGAGGATGCAACGATGTAACTTGCATTGGTGTGCCACAGACAATGATCTTGATGAAGGAATCTTGGTTTATTTCCAGTGCAACAAACAGTTGTTTTGTGTTGGATGACATGAAGTGATGAAGCTTCTTGTGACACAAGGTCTTCGGCAAGCTGTACGCGAGTTGAGCAGATATCGTTGCATTCATTCTGCAGAGCCAGTACCATCTCAACCTTTTCTGCAGTTGGAACCTCACTGTTAAAAAAAACCAGACCCACCAAAATCTCACTGAGGTACTATAGGTGATTCCGTTGATTCCTTTGTATGCTACAAGTTCTTGCAGTAATTTCAAGTAATTTCATAGTGATGTGGCTGGGATCTGACAGAGGTGCTTAAGTATAAGCGGACAGTGCAAAATAGACAGATTTTTAACTCTGTCAAAGTTAAGCAAAATTGGTGGTGAAACCTGAAGATCTTCAGAGTGTACATCACTTTGGCCATCCATCAGGCTCGATGTTAGGTGCCTGGAGTGTTGATGTGTACATCTGGGTTTGCCAGTGAACCAAGGAACAGGAGTGACAGTGTTAAAAATTCCTTGTAATTATCTGTTGGATGGCATTGTGCAAGCTGGCTGGTGCAAAATTCAACTAGACACTCCTTAAGTGGACCTAGCTCAGTTTAAACTCTGTCGTCTGCCATTTCAGCCGAAAACTTGGTTTTATCCAGTTGATTCCAGGCAGCCGTAAATCTCTCGAACAACTTTATATTTGGACCTGTTGATGCCAGCCACAATTTATCAAACACACTTGCAATAATTAGCTTGTGAATTTGGTGCCTATACGGCAAACTCAGTAGTTCCTTCTGCAGTTTCTGTTGTAAGAGGACACACGCACCGGCTTTTGTACCGGTGTTACTTCTGGTCGTGTCGAATGACATAAACTTCACTTTACCTTAGTTGCTGCAAATCACCCTAATATCGCTCATCAACACTTGCAAATAAAGTAAGTGAATTTCAGGCAAAAATGTAATTAGACAGTAAGGACTGTTTCACATGTCCTGATTTTTCCAGTACCGGGAAAAAACAGTACCGGAGATATCCATGTGTCCGTGTGTGGCAACCGTGTGCCGCATCAGGAGCACAAATAATGGCGCCTGGGTATCAGTGTACAGTTAGCACTGTTTCCAAGCGCCGGGTTCTGAACGCTGCCCTCATCATTGTCTCTTCTTGCGCTGTGATTAGCACGAGCAAGGGACAATGTTGGGAGCAGTAGTCTGCTCCATCAATGTCCATATAAAATTAAGAATAAAATAATAAAATCCTTGTACTCACCTGTCCGGAGATGTCCACCGCTATAATCCTCTCACGGCTGACGCCAAGGAGCCAAGGAGAATTAGCCCCGGAGCTGTGCTGAGCTCAGGAGCTGTGTCCTGTCATTCAGTGAGCTCCGCTCAGTGCAGGGCGCTACACGCTGGAGCAGCTCATTCTCATTTTATTATTTTATTCTTGTTTGTACACACGTACATTGCGGAAACAGACAACTACTCCCAACATTGTACCTTGCTTGTGCTAATCACAGCGTGAGCAAGGGACAATGGAGTTGGTAGGGCTCAGCACCCGGCGCTTGGGAACAGTTCTAACTGTACACTGATTCCCAGGCACCGGTACATGTCACACTGATGACACATGGATGTCATCCGTGTGTGTTCAACGTGGGACATTTTGCAGACCATGCAGAATGTAAAAAATGGACATGTCTACATGTGGAGCACACGGACACAGTCCGTGGAAACAGGCTGACATCTGCACAGACTCATAAATTTGAATGGGTCTGCGTGTGTCAGTGTCTCCAGTACGTGTGGAAACTGTCACCACACATACTGGACACACAGACGTGTGAAACAGCCCTAAAAGACACATGAGAGTGGCGTACAAAGCTCCTGTGTATAATGTCACTGGTGAGTCACTGTATTACCTGTACACTATACACTGTATACTATATACAGATCTGCATATAATGTCACTGGTGATCACTGTATTACCTGTACTCCATTCACTGTATACAGAGCTCCTGTGTATAATGTCACTGGTGATCACGGTATTACCTGTACATTATATACAGAGCTCCTGTGTATAATGTCACTGGTGATCACTGTATTACCTATACACACACACTGACACTATATACAGAGCTCCTGTGTATAATGTCACTGGTGATCACTGTATTACCTGTACACTGACACTATATACAGAGCTCCTGTGTATAATGTCACTGGTGATCACTGTATTACCTTTACACCATTCACTATATACAGAGCTACTGTGTATAATGTTACTGGTGATCCCTTTATTACCTGTAGACTATATACCAGAGCTCCTGTGTATAATGTCACTGGTGAGTCCCTGTATTACTGTACACTATACACTGTATACTATATACAGACCTCCTGTGTATAAATGGCACTCATGTTAATATTAGTATTGCGGGTTTTTATTAATGATCAGTATTATAGTATTTGGTCACTAATGGTGGGATATGTTTGTCCTTGTATGTGGTATTATTATTCAGTCACTATGTGGTGACAATATGTGGTCTGGCTATGGTGTGACGGTATTTGTCTCTTGTATGTGGTATTATTGTTCATTTTTTAAAAATGATGTGAAACATTCTCTTAATGAAAAATAATAAAAATATACCTAAAACGAGTATTGGAAGTTATAAGAGATTTTTAATAGGTTAGAGTACAGTAGGGCCCGGCCAAAAGAGTCTACACTGTCGTGGTGTCAGGTTTAAAAAATCTTTTGCTCAAAACAAAAACTGCTGGCTATGTATGTGATATGGTGTTCGATGGGAACTGTTAATGTGTGATTGGTGAGGACGTGGTGCAGAAGTGGAGTTTTTCCAAGAGTGGCCGGTGGAACTGTGTAAGAGATGGAGGCGGAGCTGGGGTGAAGCCTGGGCGGAGTCTCAATGGGGCCAAAAATTTTGCCAGTATGGGGCCCTAAAATTCCTGGTGGCAGCCCTGCTTGGGTGGGCCCCATACCACAGATAATGCAGAAAAACACCATAGCGACGGAAAAAAGCCATAGAGAAGCCTCAAGAAAACAAAGGTTCCTCATACAGACCTCCAGCATGCAGCCCTACGCAAGTAACAGCGCCCCCTCTCTTTCCACACGCAGACCCCCCGCATGCAGCCCCATGCAAGTAACAGCACTCCCTCATTCCCCAAGCAGATCCACAGCACGCAGCCGCACACAGCCCCACAATAATAACAGCACCCGCTCCTTCCCTACTCAGTACCCCAGCATGCAGCCCCATGTAAGTAATAGTACCCCCTCTTTTCCCACGCAGACCCCCAGCACGCAGCCCCACGCAAGTAACAGGACCCCATTCTTCCCTACACAGCATCATGCAATTAAGAGGATCTCCTCTACTACACAGTACTACACAGGTAAGAGGACTCCGTCCTTCCCCACGCAGACTCTCCAGCATGCAGCCCCATGCAAGTAACAGCACCCCTTCTTCCCCATGCAGACACTCAGCATGCAGCCCCACAAGAGAAAGAGAACCCACTTCTTCCCCACGCAGACCCCCAGCACGTTGCCCCATGCAAGTAACAAGACTAGAGATGAGCGTTGTTCTACTCGAACTGTTCGCCAATCTCAAATTCGAGCTGTTTTGGGCGGTGTTCAAGCCGTTCGGCGAACACGAACAATTTGAGAAAAATTCGGGTGTTCGAGGTTATGTTCGATAACTGTTCGTGCACCAAAATCATAACTGGATTTTTTCTCAGTAATGATGAAAATTAATGTTAATACGCAGTTTGAGTGTACAGCGGGGTGGGGGGAGGGGCAGGGGATGGATCTCTGCAGGAACAATGAAGATCTCCATTTTTTTTTTCTCTTTCCCGCATTTACAGTGGGGAGGTGCAATCTGTCAGCCTATCAGCAGCGCACACACGGAGCGAAGTGCTTTTTTTCACGCAAGCAAGGGCATGTGTCATTGGCAGTGTATGTCACATGTCCTTGCCCTATAAGACCAAGCCATTTTCCCCGTCGCCACCATTTTCTCACTGCTGCAGCTGCGTGTTAGACGGCACCGCTGTTGCTGTGTGCGCTATACCTTGTTAATTTCAAGCCAATTTTCGCACAAATATACAGATAGCTTGGGAGTAGGGAATAGTTGTGATTGCAGTCCTTTTAAGGACTAGGTTACAGCATTTCCTACGACTTTTATCAGGCAGGTCTGTGCTCTTAAATAGATAGATTGTGGGAGTAAAGACTAATTGTAATTGCAGTCCTTTTCAGGACTAGGTTACATCAGTTCCTATCAGTTTTTGCCAGGCAGGTCTGTGCCAGTGCTGTGCAAGTTTTTTTCACAGCATTTGGCTGAATCTAGCAAAGCTAATCCTTTTTGGCCTATTGCAGAGTGTGTTAGTCAGTGGAGTAGCCTATCTGTGTTGCAAGATATACCACCTGTGTATAGAATACCAATTTTTTTACTGCACCTAGTGAAGTAAAATCTTTTGGGCATAGCATCATTCTATTAGTCCATCTATACTGACCTCCATCAGGTTGCAAATTGAATATAATTTTTTTCTGCATCTAGCTCTGAAAAAATATTGGGCTTCTAGCTGTGTGTGGGACTTGTTGTATTAGTCCATCTATACTGACCTCCATCAGGTTGCAAACTGCATATATTTTTTTCTTCATCTACCTCTGAAAAAATATTGGGCTTCTAGCTGTGTGTGGGACTTGTTGTATTAGTCCATCTATACTGACCTCCATCAGGTTGCAAACTGAATATATTTTTTTCTGCATCTACCTCTGAAAAAATATTGGGCTTCTAGCTGTGTGTGGGACTTGTTGTATTAGTCCATCTATACTGACCTCCATCAGGTTGCAAACTGAATATATTTTTTTCTGCATCTACCTCTGAAAAAATATTGGGCTTCTAGCTGTGTGTGGGACTTGTTCTATTAATTCATCTATACAGACCTCCATCAGGTTGCAAACTGAATATATTTTTTTCTGCATCTACCTCTGAAAAAATATTGGGCTTCTAGCTGTGTGTGGGACTTGTTGTATTAGTCCATCTATACTGACCTCCATCAGGTTGCAAACTGAATATATTTTTTTCTGCATCTACCTCTGAAAAAATATTGGGCTTCTAGCTGTGTGTGGGACTTGTTGTATTAGTCCATCTATACTGACCTCCATCAGGTTGCAAACTGAATATATTTTTTTCTGCATCTACCTCTGAAAAAATATTGGGCTTCTAGCTGTGTGTGGGACTTGTTGTATTAGTCCATCTATACTGACCTCCATCAGGTTGCAAACTGAATATATTTTTTTCTGCATCTACCTCTGAAAAAATATTGGGCTTCTAGCTGTGTGTGGGACTTGTTCTATTAATCCATCTATACAGACCTCCATCAGGTTGCAAACTGAATATATTTTTTTCTGCATCTACCTCTGAAAAAATATTGGGCTTCTAGCTGTGTGTGGGACTTGTTGTATTAATCCATCTATACAGACCTCCATCAGGTTGCAAACTGAATATATTTTTTTCTGCATCTACCTCTGAAAAAATATTTGGCCTTCTAGCAGTGTGTGGGACTTTCTCTATTAGTCCATCTATACTGACCTCCATCAGGTTGCAAATTAAAAATAATTTTTATCTGCATCTAGCTCTGAAAAAATATTTGGCCTTCTAGCAGTGTGTGGGATTTTCTCTATTAGTCCATCTATACTGACCTCCATCAGGTTGCAAATTGAATATAATTTTTTTCTGCATCTAACCCAGCCAATAGTTTTGGCCTAATACCACAGTTTGGCCACTCAGCTCTGCTCGGTTCCCATCCATTGTTTTTTTGTGCAAACAACTCCAGAGTTGTTAATTAGTTAACCACCAAAATGAATGGAAAAAGGCCTGCTGCTGGTGGAAAGGGGAATAGGCGTGTTGGGAAGGGGAAAAAAGGTTGTGTCCGTGGGGTAGGTGTTAAAGCAACAGTAACATCTGCAGAAGAAAGACCATCTTCCAGCTAAACTAAAATGTCTACTTCTTTTAGCGGACAATGTGATAAGATCCCTTTCTTACGGCCACGCCAATCGCTACAAATTCCAGATGAGGCACAAAAACAGCAGGTGCTTCAACGGATATCAAGTGCTCCTTTAAGTGGGCTCTCCTCCACATCAACTTCAACATCATAAATACTCCAGTCCTCAAAGGTGTCACCCCAATCGCACTTGCTTCCTCACAGCTCCCAAATCTCCAGCTGCCCGTCTGAGTATGAGGTAGAACAGATGGTTGAGTCTGCAGAGCTGTTTACTCATACTATAGCCTGGGAATCAGAGGTCGACTCCAGCGCTTCTGTGAATCCAGACGAGGAAATGATCTGCACTGATGCCCAGAATCTTTATGAGTCGGATCCAGGACCAGACGCAGAAGGTTCTGACCATAATGTAGACCCTCATTCCCAAACTGTAACTCCTGTTGGTGGAGACAATGAGGAAGACGATGATAAGACTCAAATACCTGATTGGAGCGACAACTTTAGTTTTTTGTCAGGGCAGGAACAGGTTGGCTCTGAGGACGACGGGTGTGATAATGCACAGGGTGATGATGATGAGGTTGGAGATCCCACTTACTGTCAACCCACAGTCAGCCAAGAGAGGTCAGCAGAGGAGGTGGAGGAAGATGCTAGTGACGACGAGGTCAGGTTGCGCCTTCCTGGACAGAGACGTAGTACTGGAAGCACGTCAACAACTGCATCCTCAAACACAACTCTGCCTCTCACCACAAGTCGTGGTGGCTCTTCAGGTCGCATGGGTGCTAAGCCTTGCATAGCCTGGGCATTTTTTCAGATCGATAAAGATGACCCAACTCGTGTTATCTGTAACATTTGTCAGCAAAAGCTAAGTAGAGGCCAAAAAATACATAGTTTGAGTACTTCATGCATGAACCGGCACATGGACATGAAGCATAAGTTGCAGTGGGAAGCTCAGTGTGCTACAATGCGGCCTAGCCGGCCGGGCCAACCACCGTCTGCCATATCTTGTGCATCCGCGGCCTCTTCATCCTCTGTGACTGGGGGGACAGCAGTCACACCTGTTTTGGGGCGCAGACCTGCCACCTCTTTACCCGCAACAGCCAGCGTGATTGGCAGGTCATCATTTTCTTTGGAGGTGGTAACTAGTGTTGAGCCACCCCCGTAGTGTTCGAGTTCGGTTCGGTTCGTCGAACACCCGTGTGTTCGCCGAACTGTTCGTCGAACTGTTCGTCGAACACCTTCGAACACCGTTAAAACCAATGGCAGGCAAACAAAAACACATAGAAACACATAGAAAACACCTTCAAAGGTGTCCAAAAGCTGACAAACTGCTCAGAAGACATAACTAACACATGGAAAAGTGACAAGTACATATAGTCATGCGAAAATAAAAGAGGTGGAGGAGTAAAAGGAGGGGGAGACACAGATATAGGCATGTCATGCCCTTCTAAAATCCAAAAAGTGAGAAGCCGACACGGCCAGTCCGCTCCTGCCCGTGCCACCTCCGTGTCGCCGGGTTTGTGCCAGAGCCGCGGTGAACCCTGACGGCCAGCCCCCCTCTCCCAATACTGGTGCCTGTCCGCTGGTGGGTCGAGCGAGCCCCCCTGTGGTGGAGGCAGCTCTAAGCTTTTTAATTTAAATTGTCTCTCTAATTTGAATGAATACACTTTAAATCCATTTACAAGGATCTATTGGAGGGCAAGTCTCATGCCAGCAGCCGCGGTAATTCCAGCTCCAGTAGCGTCCACTAAAGCTGCTGCAGTTAAAAAGCTTTTATAAGGATCGAGCTCGGCTGTCCACCGCAAGGCATCCTACTGCCAGTCCCAGCCCCTATGCCTTGGGGTGCCTCCTGATGCTCTTCACTAAGTATCCCATGGTCCCGAAGCATTTCCTTTGAAAAAATTAAGTGTCTAAACTACAGGTGGTGTAGCTTGCTTAACAGCCGGGATAATCCGCTGACTAGCAGACACTGCTACTAGGCACAAAGTATTTCCTGGGCTAGATGCAGTTAAAAATTTGTAATTAGATACTCTCGTTGGATGCTGAGAAAGCATTCCATAGAGTCTCCTGGCACGCCATATATGATTCTCTTAAAAAGCTTGGGGTAGGGGTCTAGGGGACCCTTTTATAGCCAAAATCACGGCCCTGTATCGCAATACGTCACCTAGGCTGAAGATAAATGGAACTGTAGCACCCTGAGGGCTCGGTTGCTACAGACGTATTGCACCTCACCCAGAGGTGTGATATCTCACTCTCAGGTAAGGATGGAGTGTGGATCAGGACCCGACACCTGCATGCATTACACCACATTGCCGTGGGGCAGGGCGACCAATATGCCCCTGAGATGGGCACGACAGTCCCTGTCCCTGGCTGGAGTGGGGGGAGGGAACACTGAGGAAGGGGAACCCTGTAATGCAGGAGCAGGGAGGAAGCAGTTCCTGGGTGCATTGAGAAGGGAGTATAAAAGGTGGGCACCATCTTAGTTCAGTGCAGAGAAGTCTGAGCAGAAGTGGCAGGGAGCAGGGGCTCTGCATGAGCTCTGCTCCGGAGGCGGGCCTAGTAACAGAGGCCCAGGCCTGCAAGAGGGAGAAGGAAGGAAGAGGAGCGGAGAAGGCTCCAGGAACGAGGAATGAAGGGATCCCAGGGGTGCGGACGGGCGAGTCGCCACCGCACGCCCGAATCCACCTGCGTGGAGGGGTCAGGCCAAAGGGGGAGACCGGTCCCCGAACTAGTGGAGGCAGGAAACGACCCTCAGCTAGAAACCGGAGGCTCTGACATTTTATGTGGCGCAGCCCCTTGCTCCACCCGCTAGGAAGGCACCACATAGGGTCAGGGAAACTGGCGCCAAGTTTACCAAGAGGAGGCCCGAGGCAGCCGGACAGAAGTGTTGGTAAGAAAGGCCAGACAAAGGACATACAAAGGGGGTCCTGTGCAGCGCTCCAAAGTTATCTGGGAGTTGTCTGAGCCCCTCACCTGGTGAGCACAGTACGACGTGGGCAGCTGTTACCTGCAGACGTGGTCTGGATAATAAGAACTGTGAGTAAAGGCCCTGAACTGCATCACTGACTCCGTGTCGTTACTGCTGCTGCCCTGCACCATCACCCCCATCCTCCGCATACACTGCCCTGAGGCTATACTCCTCCCGTGGGGAGTTATGCTACGCTCTGCTGCACCCACAACACCAGCCTTAGCGGTCTGCCCTGTAGCGGCGGTTCACTCTGACCGCAATCCACGGGTGGCGTAGTCAGACATTTAAACATCAAAACCACATAAATAGTTCCGCCACTGGTTTGACCGCCCTGAGCCACGGAACCGGATCGCCGCCACGAAGACTACAACCACCAGCATCCAACAAAAAGGGTCCGGCTCCGGGTGTCCCAAGGCCCAGGGGGTGCGTCAGAACATTTTCATCACCTTTCACAATCACCAATGGGACAAGGCAGGGATGTCCTCTGTCCCCTCTCTTATACATCCTAGTGACGGAGCACCTGCTCTCATCAATTCGCCATAACCCCAATATTAGGTGGATTGAGGTGGGAGGCACCGAGTACAAGTGCTCTCTATTTGCTGATGATGTCCTAGTATATATCACTCAATCACATATATCCATCCCTCCTGTTATGGCTGAAATAGATCACTTTGTTACATGGTAAAATTTTAAAATCAATGCAGCGAAGTCTGAGGCCCTCGATGTCTCCCTCCCTAAATCCATATAGGATTCCATCCAGTCCAACTTTCCCTTTGCCTGGCCCTCACAGGGTATCAAATACTTAGGAATTCCTATTCATAGAGACCTCTCCCATCTATGTTATCTTAATTTTGGGCCCTTTATTGAACAATTCCATACAGACCACGGTTGGCAAGTTAGAACTGTAAGATTCACTACGTGAACCACTGGTGTTTTGTGGAAAAGCACATGTACACCGCGTTTCAAATTATTATGCAAAAAGTGTTTAGGAGTGATAAGGGAAGAATTTGTTTGTTTGTCAGTTAAACTCATTGATGGTGATGTGTGTCAGGGCTCTTTATATCACTGTAAGCAATTGCAGACACCTGTGCTAATTAGTTTGGCAGGTGTGTCCAATGAAAGGCAAGACTACTTAAGAAGGCTCTCTCACATTATTAAGCAGCCTACATTTTCTGCCAAAATGGGAAAGAAAAAGGATGTGTCGGCTGCTGAGAAGCAACAAATTGTGGAGTGTTTAGGTCAAGGCATGACTACAATCAACATTGTGCGATGATCAGGATGAAGTGTCTTGGCAATCAAGAAGTATGTAGCTGATTCACAGTACACACGTGTGCGTGCTGATAAGGGCAAATTGAGGACTCTTTCCTACAGGCAATTACGTCAGGTTGAAAGAGCAGCGGCAAAAAAGCCTTGTCATAGCAGCAGACAAGTTTTTGAAGCTGCTTGTGCCTCCAACGTCCCCCGAACAACAAGATGCAGGGTCCTTCAGAGGTTTGCAGTTGTGCATACGCCATCCTGTCGACCTCCTCTATCCACTTCACACAAGCAGAAACGGCTCCAGTGGGCCAAACATTACATGAAGACTGATTTCAAAACTGTTTTGTTCACGGATGAGTGCCGTGCAGCGCTCGATGGTCCAGATGAATGGAGTGGAGGATGGCTGGTTGATGGACACCCCACGCAAACACGGCTACAGCGCCAACAAGGAGGAGGTGGAGTAATGTTTTGGGCTGGAATCATGGGGAGAGAGATTGTCGGCCCCTTTAGGATCCCTGAAGGCGCTAAAGATGAACTCCATAATGTATGTGGATTTTCTCAAACAGCACTTCCTGCCATGGTTCAAGAAGAAGAACCGTGTATTTCACAGCAAGATCATTTTTCTGCATGATAATGCACCATCTCATGCTGCACATAAAACATCTGCATCTCTGGCTGATATGGGCAGAAAAGGGGACAAACTTATGGTGTGACCCCCATGCTCCCCTGACCTCTACCCCATTCAGAACCTTTGGAGCATCATTAAAAGGAGTGTCTATGATGGCGGGAGGCAGTTCACATCTAAGCAACAGCTCTGGGAGGGTATTCTGTCCTCATGCAAAACAATTGAAGCAGAAACCATCCAAAACCTGACAAATTCAATGGACGAGAGAGTTCAGAAGCTCCTTTCGAACAAGGGGTCCTATGTGAAAATGTAACATCACCTAGAATAAAGTTTTGAGTTGAAAACTGTTTGATTTCAATTTCTAACAACCTGCTAATGCTTATAATTTCAAAAATGACCATTTTTTTGGTCTTTATTAAAATGAAAACGTTGATCGAAAAGTTTGGGGGATCTAAGAGTGTGGCAACCCAGTAGTCATGATTACTTCGAATTCTGACAATATGAGGGTCATGCTGCAGGTAGTGCAGCAAGAAGGCACTTATGTGTCTTGCGCATCTCGGAGCCCCAAAATTATTTTCCGGGCTAGATGCAGCTAAAAATTATTATTAATTTTAAATCTGGTGAAGCTTTAGTATAGATGGCCTAATAGGATCAGTGCTGCACACTGCTACAAAGCCCAAATTATTTTCCAGTCAAGATACAGATAAACATGATTAGTAATTTTAAATCTGGTGGAGCTTATTATAGATGGCCTAATAGAATCAGTGCTGCACACTGCTACAAAGCCCAAATTATTTTCCAGCCAAGATACAGATAAACATGATTAGTAATTTGAAAGCTTAAAACGGTTGGTAGGGTGATTTTAACCAATCATCAAGCTTTTACTCTCCCCAGGATGACACAGGGGTAGAAAAGTCGTTTCGGATCCATGATTTGTTCATCTTTATGAACGTGAGTCTGTCTACATTATCAGTGGAGAGCCGCGTGCGCTTATCTGTCAGCACACCACCAGCAGCGCTGAACACACGTTCAGACAGAACGCTGGCTGCGGGGCATGACAAGATCTCCAAGGCGTAAGTGGCTAGCTCCGGCCATTTATCCAGATTGGAAGCCCAAAAAGAGCAAGGGTCCAGTGACACAGTCGTGGCTTCAATGTTTACTTGGAGATACTCCTGTACCATCGTCTCTAGGCGTTGACTATGTGTCAGACTTCTTGTCTCCTGTGGCCTTGCAAAGGATGGGCTAAAAAAGTGGTGAAATGATTCCGCAAAATTGATGTTACCAGCAGATACTGTGGTTCTGTTACGGTTTGAGTGCTGAACACTTGACGGTCCCACGGTTGGCAAGTTGGAACTGTGAGATTCACTACGTGCACCACTGGTATTTTGTGGAAAAGCACATGTAAGATTCTGCAACAGTCTCTGCTGATACTCCTGCATGCGTGCATCCCTTTCTATGGCAGGAATAATTTCTGCAAATTTACTTTTGTACCGGGGATCTAACAGTGTGGCAACCCAGTAGTCAGGATTATTTCTAATTCTCACAATTCGAGGGTCATGTTGCAGGTAGTGCAGCAAGAAGGCACTCATGTGTGTTGCGCATCCAGGAGCACCAAGTCCCTGTTGTGTTGGTGGCGAGGTAACAATCATGCTTCCTTCCTCTGTCCTCTCCCCCCAACCTCGCACAACAGAAATGTGATCAAGGTCTCCCTCATCTGATGAGTCTTCCATCAGTTCGTCCTCCACTTCTTCCTGGGCTCCTGCACCTTCCTCACTAGTTTGGCTGCTACCATGCGCCCTGGTAAAACCATCTCCCCCACCCTCACATGCCTGCCGCCTTGGTGCTGCCGACCGTCTGGACCTTGCAGATGTTAGCCCTTCCGCATACAACTCCTCCTCCTCTACTTCCTCCACCTCCTCTTGTGCCACCACCTGACTCCGAATTCTGTTTAACATGTGCTCCAGCATGTAAATCACCGGAATAGTCATGCTGATAATGGCATCGTCAGCACTAAACATCTTCGTCGCCATTTCAAAACTGCGCAGAAGGGTGCATAGGTCCCTGATCTGAGACCACTCCTCCAGCGTGATTTGCCCCACCTCTGGATCTCGTTGGCCCAGGCTATACATCAGAACGTATTGCACCAGGGCTTGTCGGTGCTGCCACAGTCGCTGCAACATGTGCAGAGTTGAATTCCACCGGGTAGGCACATCGCATTTTAGCCGGTGAAGTGGCAGGCCCAACGACTTCTGTAGAGATGTAAGTCGCTGAGCTGCGGGATGCGAACGGCGAAAGTGAGCACACAGCGACCGTGCCCTCTGCAGAAGGCCATCTAGTCTGGGATAGTGGGCTAAAAATTGCTGGACAACCAGGTTCAACACGTGAGCCATACAAGGCACGTGTGTGACATTGCCCCGGCGAAGGGCCGCACCCAGGTTTGCAGCATTGTCGCACACGGCCTTCCCTGGTTTCAGGTCCAGTGGAGACAACCATTCATGAAATTGGTTCTCCAGAGCTGACCACAACTCCTCAGCTGTGTGACTCACATTTCCCAGACATTTCAATGTAAAAACCGCCTGATGATGTTGAGCCCTACTGCCAGCATAGTAAGGAGGTGTGCAGGATCCCTTCTGCGCAGTTAGAAAGCTTGTGGCATGACCAGACAGGCTTTGGGTGCAGGTGGAAGACCGAGAGGAGGTTGAGGAGGCAGAAGCAGTGGAGGAACTTTGACATAAAGAGGATTGACGCACAACTCGTGGGGACGGCAAGACTTGGACAGCAGCCCCTTGTCCTGCTGTCACCATAGTTACCCAGTGCCCAGTCAGCGACATGTAACGCCCCTGTCCATGCCTACTCGTCCAAGTGTCTGTGGTGAAATGCACCCTGTCACACACAGAGTTTCTCAAAGAAGCGGTGATGTTGTGTGCGACATGCTGGTGGAGCGCAGGCACACCTTTCTTTGAGAAGTAGTGCCGACTGGGCATCTGGTACTGGGGCACTGCGACGGACATAAGGTCTCGAAAATCCTCTGTGTCCACCAGGCGGAAAGGCAGCATTTCTGTAGCCAAGAGCTTGCAGATGGTGAAATTCAACCTCTTAGCGTTCTCATGGCTAGGAGGAAATGGTCTTTTACTTGTCCACATCTGAGGGACCGAGGGCTGGCTATTGTGCTTAGACGGGGTTGATAAGGGTGTCCCCGGCAAACTGCCGGTCTGTGAGGAAGATGCAGGCGGACATGTTAGGTTGCCTTGATCCAAAGGTGGTGCTATCGATGTCGGACAGCGCTCAACACCAGCTGGTGTTACCACCTCCAAAGAAAATGATGACCTGCCAATCACGCTGGCTGTTGCGGGTAAAGAGGTGGCAGGTCTGCGCCCCAAAACAGGTGTGACTGCTGTCCCCCCAGTCACAGAGGATGAAGAGGCCGCGGATGCACAAGATATGGCAGACGGTGATTGGCCCGGCCGGCTAGGCCGCATTGTAGCACACTGAGCTTCCCACTGCAACTTATGCTTCATGTCCATGTGCCGGTTCATGCATGAAGTACTCAAGCTATGTATTTTTTGGCCTCTACTTAGCTTTTGCTGACAAATGTTACAGATAACACGAGTTGGGTCATCTTTATCGATCTGAAAAAATGCCCAGGCTATGCAAGGCTTAGCACCCATGCGACCTGAAGAGCCACCACGACTTGTGGTGAGAGGCAGAGTTGTGTTTGAGGATGCAGTTGTTGACGTGCTTCCAGTACTACGTCTCTGTCCAGGAAGGCGCAACCTGACCTCGTCGTCACTAGCATCTTCCTCCACCTCCTCTGCTGACCTCATCTCTTGGCTGACTGTGGGTTGACAGTAAGTGGGATCTCCGACCTCATCATCATCACCCTGTGCGTTATCACACCCGTCGTCCTCAGAGCCAACCTGTTCCTGCCCTGACAAAAAACTAAAGTTGTCGCTCCAATCAGGTATTTGAGTCTTATCATCGTCTTCCTCATTGTCTCCACCAACAGGAGTTACAGTTTGGGAATGAGGGTCTACATTATGGTCAGAACCTTCTGCGTCTGGTCCTGGATCCGACTCATAAAGATTCTGGGCATCAGTGCAGATCATTTCCTCGTCTGGATTCACAGAAGCGCTGGAGTCGACCTCTGATTCCCAGGCTATAGTATGAGTAAACAGCTCTGCAGACTCAACCATCTGTTCTACCTCATACTCAGACGGGCAGCTGGAGATTTGGGAGCTGTGAGGAAGCAAGTGCGATTTGGGTGACACCTTTGAGGACTGGAGTATTTGTGATGTTGAAGTTGATGTGGAGGAGAGCCCACTTAAAGGAGCACTTGATATCCGTTGAAGCACCTGCTGTTTTTGTGCCTCATCTGGAATTTGTAGCGATTGGCGTGGCCGTAAGAAAGGGATCTTATCACATTGTCCGCTAAAAGAAGTAGACATTTTAGTTTGGCTGGAAGATGGTCTTTCTTCTGCAGATGTTACTGTTGCTTTAACACCTACCCCACGGACACAACCTTTTTTCCCCTTCCCAACACGCCTATTCCCCTTTCCACCAGCAGCAGGCCTTTTTCCACTCATTTTGGTGGTTAACTAATTCACAACTCTGGAGTTGTTTGCACAAAAAAACAATGGATGGCAACCGAGCAGAGCTGAGTGGCCAAACTGTGGTATTAGGCCAAAACTATTGGCTGGGTTAGATGCAGAAAAAAATTATTTTGAATTTGCAACCTGATGGAGGTCAGTATAGATGGACTAATACAAATAGTCCCACACACAGCTAGAAGCCCAAATATTTTTTCAGAGGTACTGTAGATGCAGATAAAAATTAGTTTTAATTTGCAACCTGATGGAGGTCAGTATAGATGGACTAATAGAGAAAGTCCGACACACTACTAGAAGGCCAAATATTTTTTCAGAGGTAGATGCAGAAAAAAATATATTCAGTTTGCAACCTGATGGAGGTCAGTATAGATGGACTAATACAAATAGTCCCACACACAGCTAGAAGCCCAAATATTTTTTCAGAGGTACTGTAGATGCAGATAAAAATTATTTTTAATTTGCAACCTGATGGAGGTCAGTATAGATGGACTAATAGACCAAGTCCCACACACTGCTAGAAGCCCAAATATTTTTTCAGAGCTAGATGCAGAAAAAAATTATTTTTAATTTGCAACCTGATGGAGGTCAGTATAGATGGACTAATAGACCAAGTCCCACACACCGCTAGAAGCCCAACTATTTTTTCAGAGCTAGATGCAGAAAAAAATTATATTCAATTTGCAACCTGCTGGAGGTCAGTATAGAAGGACTAATAGAACAAGTCCCACACACTGCTAGAAGCCCAAATATTTTTTCAGAGCTAAATGAAGAAAAAAATTATTTTTAATTTGCAACCTGATGGAGGTCAGTATAGATGGACTAATAGACCAAGTCCCACACACTGCTAGAAGCCCAAATATTTTTTCAGAGCTAGATGCAGAAAAAAATTATTTTTAATTTGCAACCTGATGGAGGTCAGTATAGATGGACTAATAGACCAAGTCCCACACACCGCTAGAAGCCCAAATATTTTTTCAGAGCTAGATGCAGAAAAAAATTATTTTTAATTTGCAACCTGATGGAGGTCAGTATAGATGGACTAATAGACCAAGTCCCACACACTGCTAGAAGCCCAAATATTTTTTCAGAGCTAGATGCAGAAAAAAATTATTTTTAATTTGCAACCTGATGGAGGTCAGTATAGATGGACTAATAGACCAAGTCCCACACACCGCTAGAAGCCCAAATATTTTTTCAGAGCTAGATGCAGAAAAAAATTATTTTTAATTTGCAACCTGATGGAGGTCAGTATAGATGGACTAATAGACCAAGTCCCACACACTGCTAGAAGCCCAAATATTTTTTCAGAGCTAGATGCAGAAAAAAATTATTTTTAATTTGCAACCTGATGGAGGTCAGTATAGATGGACTAATAGACCAAGTCCCACACACCGCTAGAAGCCCAACTATTTTTTCAGAGCTAGATGCAGAAAAAAATTATATTAAATTTGCAACCTGCTGGAGGTCAGTATAGAAGGACTAATAGAACAAGTCCCACACACTGCTAGAAGCCCAAATATTTTTTCAGAGCTAAATGAAGAAAAAAATTATTTTTAATTTGCAACCTGATGGAGGTCAGCATAGATGGACTAATAGACCAAGTCCCACACACTGCTAGAAGCCCAAATATTTTTTCAGAGCTAGATGCAGAAAAAAATTATTTTTAATTTGCAACCTGATGGAGGTCAGTATAGATGGACTAATAGACCAAGTCCCACACACTGCTAGAAGCCCAAATATTTTTTCAGAGCTAGATGCAGAAAAAAATTATTTTTAATTTGCAACCTGATGGAGGTCAGTATAGATGGACTAATAAACCAAGTCCCACACACTGCTAGAAGCCCAAATATTTTTTCAGAGCTAGATGCAGAAAAAAATTATTTTTAATTTGCAACCTGATGGAGGTCAGTATAGATGGACTAATAGACCAAGTGCCACACACCGCTAGAAGCCCAACTATTTTTTCAGAGCTAGATGCAGAAAAAAATTATATTCAATTTGCAACCTGCTGGAGGTCAGTATAGAAGGACTAATAGAACAAGTCCCACACACTGCTAGAAGCCCAAATATTTTTTCAGAGCTAAATGAAGAAAAAAATTATTTTTAATTTGCAACCTGATGGAGGTCAGTATAGATGGACTAATAGACCAAGTCCCACACACTGCTAGAAGCCCAAATATTTTTTCAGAGCTAGATGCAGAAAAAAATTATATTCAGTTTGCAACCTGATGGAGGTCAGTATAGATGGACTAATAGAATGATGCTATGCCCAAAAGATTTTACTTCACTAGGTGCAGTAAAAAAATTGGTATTCTATACACAGGTGTTATATCTTGCAACACAGATAGGCTACTCCACTGACTAACACACTCTGCAATAGGCCAAAAAGGATTAGCTTTGCTAGATTCAGCCAAATGCTGTGAAAAAAACTTGCACAGCACTGGCACAGACCTGCCTGGCAAAAACTGATAGGAACTCATGTAACCTAGTCCTGAAAAGGACTCCAATTACAATTAGTCTTTACTCCCACAACCTATCTATTTAAGAGCACAGACCTCCCTGATAAAAGTCGTAGGAAATGCTGTAACCTAGTCCTTAAAAGGACTGCAATCACAACTATTCCCTACTCCCAAGCTATCTGTAGATTTGTGCGAAAATTGGCTTGAAATTAACAAGGTATAGCGCACACAGCAACAGCGGTGCCGTCTAACACGCAGCTGCAGCAGTGAGAAAATGGTGGCGACGGGGAAAATGGCTTGGTCTTATAGGGCAAGGACATGTGACATACACTGCCAATGAAACATGCCCTTGCTTGTGTGAAAAAAAGCACTTCGCTCCGTGTGTGCGCTGCTGATAGGCTGACAGATTGCACCTCCCCACTGCAAATGCGGGAAAGAGAAAAAAAAATGGAGATCTTCATTGTTCCTGCAGAGATCCATCCCCTGCCCCTCCCCCCACCCCGCTGTACACTCAAACTGCGTATTAACATTAATTTTCATCATTACTGAGAAAAAATCCAGTTATGATTTTGGTGCACGAACAGTTATCGAACATAACCTCGAACAGCCGAATTTTTCTCAAATTGTTCGTGTTCGCCGAACGGCTCGAACACCGCCCAAAACAGCTCGAATTTGAGATTGGCGAACAGTTCGAGTAGAACAACGCTCATCTCTACTTACTACTCCTGTCAGTCTGTCTAAGGACCAGCCTGCCCGCTCACCTGGGAGCGCACATCAGCCACCTGCCTGCTTGCCTGAGGTCCGACGGTCTGCCTTCCATCTCCTGTCAGTCTGTCTATGGACCAGCTTGCCCGCTCACCTGGGAGCACACACCAGCTACCTGCCTGCTAGTCTACCTGGAGGCTCCGCCGTCACGTGCTGTGACCACCTGCCTGTCCAGTGACTCCTGCCCGCTCACCTGGGAGCGCTCATCTGCTGCCTGTCTGCTAGCCTACCTGGAGGCTCTGCCGTCACGTGCTGTGACCACCCTCCTGTCCAGAGACTTCTGCCTGCTCACCTGGGAGCGCTCATCTGCCGCCTGTCTGTTGGTCTTCCTGGAGGCTCCGCTGTCACATGCTGTGACCACCCGTTCATCCAGAGACTCCCGCCTGCTCACCTGGGAACTCACGTCTATCATCAGCCGCCACAGGTCGTACCAACCCTTTACCTAGAGACTGCCCCGGTCACTTGCCGAGACCATCTGCCCGTTCATCCAGAGACTGCCCCGGTCACTTGCCGTGACCATCTGCCCGTTCATCCAGAGACTGCCCCGGTCACTTGCCGTGACCATCTGCCCGTTCATTCAGAGACTGCCCCGGTCACTTGCCGTGACCATCAGCCCGTTCATCCAGAGACTGCCCCGGTCACTTGCCGTGACCTCCAGCCCGTTCACTCAGAGACTGTCCCGGTCACCTGCTGTGACCTCCTGCCCGTCTTCCCTGGTCGCCACCCGCTCCCTTACAAGGACTGCCCCCTTGTATAGTAGCTCAGAGGTTCCGTCTCCCAGACCCGTTACAGTTTGCTCGGGCCATGGAACCCGGTGGCACCCAAGCTCCCTCGCTCTCGGACCTCTGTCATGAACTGTCCCGTCAGAGGTCCCAACAGGAGTCCATCCTGGGTCACCTGCGGAATGTCAATTCTCGCCTGGACACTCTGACTGCTTCACCAGCAACCACCGCCAGTGCCATGACTCGCAACCCGGCAGCTCCGCTGCCCACCAATACCATGATATCCTACCCCGGACCCCGGCTTTCTGCACCTCCTCGCTTCGGAGGCGACTCCACTCAGGCTCGGGGCTTCATAAATCAGTGCACCCTGCACTTTGAACTATTGTCCCACCAGTTTAACTCCGACCGGGCCAAAATTGCATTCATCATGTCCCATCTCACCGGGGAGGCCCTGGCCTGGCTAAATCCTCTATGGGAGAGAGGAGACCCCCTGGTGTCCAACTTGCCTGCTTTTCTCACGGCTTTCCGGAAAGTCTTCGACGAACCCGGACGGAAGACCTCATCCGCATCATCACTGCTACGCCTCCGTCAGGGAAGTCTCACCGTGGGCCAATATGCCATACGGTTCCGTACCCTTGCCTCGGAGCTGGCCTGGGATAACGACGCTCTGGTATCCGTCTTCTGGGAGGGTCTGTCCGGCCGTATTAAAGATGAACTTGCCGGTCGGGACATTCCTACCACTCTCGATGAACTAATAACTCTTGCCACCCGGATTGACCTACGGTTCCAGGAGCGTGCCAAAGAGGTCACCCGTGAGAGGAGGTTACCATGTCTAGCTCCTACTTTTCAGAAACCTGTCACTCCCTCCGTCTCTCCCCAGGTACACTCTCCTGAGCCTATGCAGGTCGACCAGACCAAGATGGTCAAAACCCGTCAGGACTTACGCCGTGCCGAGGGGAGCTGCTTCTACTGTGGCAGTAAGGAGCACCGGATCCGTGCCTGTCCGGAGAGGTCGGGAAACGCCTGTGTCTAGGTTCGCTCAGAGAGGTCAACCTAGACAAGAATAAATCCTCTCCATCTCTGCTGCTGTCAGTCTCAATCGGCTGCGGGGAGAACCGTTATTTCGAACTAGCCCAACTTGACTCTGGAGCAGCCGGGAATCTTATTTCACAGTCCCTGGTAGAGAAATACCGCATCCCCACCAAACCTCTGGCTGTACCCTTGTCTGTTGCTGCCGTGGATGGGGGCCTCTTACCACGCCCCATCCAACTCATCACCGAATCCATTACTCTGCAGGTGGGAATGCTGCATTCTGAGAGTATCTCCTTTCATGTTCTGCCTGGACTCTCTCACGCCCTCTTGCTAGGCCTACCTTGGCTCCAGAGACATGCACCCGTGCTTGACTGGCAGACCGGAGAAGTCCTTCGCTGGGGACAGGACTGCCATAAGACCTGTCTGGTTCCCGTCCATCCCGTCCGTCCTTCTCCTACCCCAGCTAATCTACCTGGACTTCCGATTCCTTATTGGTCTTATGCTGATGTCTTTAATAAAAAGGAAGCAGAGACACTACCTCCTCATAGACCATACGACTGCCCTATCGACCTGTTACCTGGTACTACTCCTCCCCGTGGGCGTATTTATCCTTTATCCGCTGCTGAGACCCGGTCGATGTCCGAATATATTGAGGAGAATCTGGCCAGGGGATTCATCCGGAAATCTACCTCCCCGGCGGGAGCAGGCTTCTTTTTCGTCAAAAAGAAGGACGGCTCTCTCCGTCCCTGTATAGACTATAGAGGCCTTAATCAGATCACGGTGAAGAATAAGTACCCCCTTCCGCTCATTCCGGAGTTATTTGATCTTCTGAGGGGGGCTAGAATCTTCACCAAACTGGACCTCCGTGGGGCGTACAACCTGGTTCGTATCCGTCAGGGGGATGAATGGAAGACGGCATTCAACACCCGGGACGGCCACTATGAATATCTGGTAATGCCCTTTGGTCTCTGTAACGCTCCTGCCGTCTTCCAAGAGTTGGTCAATGACATCTTCCGGGACCTTCTCTACTCCTGCGTAGTGGTGTACCTGGACGACATCTTGGTCTTCTCTCCGGATCTCCAGACTCACTGGAGGGACGTTCGTCAGGTCCTGCTCAGGCTCAGGCAGAATCACCTCTTCGCTAAATACGAGAAGTGCCTCTTTGAGCAGACCTCGCTTCCGTTTTTGGGCTACATTATTTCTCAGACCGGCCTACGAATGGATCCAGAGAAACTGTCTGCCATCGAGAAATGGCCTCGACCGGAGGGGTTGAAGGCCATTCAGCGATTCCTAGGCTTCGCCAACTACTACCGCCTCTTCATACCACACTTCTCTTCCCGGACTGCCCCAATTTCCGCGCTCACCCGTAAGGGTACTAATCCCAAAGAGTGGACGCCCGAAGCAGAGGAGGCCTTTCTTTCCCTAAAACAGGCCTTCTCTTCCGCCCCGGTGCTGCATCGCCCGGACGGCAACAAGCAGTTCTTCCTGGAAGTTGACGCCTCCTCCTCTGGAGCCGGAGCGGTACTTACTCAAAAATCATCTTCCGGGAGAATGGTAACTTGTGGCTTCTTCTCCAAACTCTTCTCCTCTTCTGAGCGCAACTATTCCATAGGAGACCGAGAGTTATTGGCCATCAAACTGGCATTGGAGGAGTGGCGTTACCTACTCGAGGGGGCTCTTCACCCGGTAATAATTTACACTGACCACAAGAACTTGGCTTACCTCCAGCATGCCCAGAGACTTAACCCGCGCCAAGCCCGGTGGTCCTTGTTTTTTGCTCGCTTTGATTTTGTTCTTCATTTTCGCCCGGCTGACAAAAACGTCAAAGCAGATGCCTTGTCCTGATCCTTTCTGGTGTCCGATCTCGAGGAGGAACCTAAACATATCATCAATCCCGCCAGAGTAATGCAGGTGGCTCCCGTGAGCCTAAATCGTCTCCCTCCTGGTAAGACGTTCGTATCAGTACCTGATCGGGAGAAGATCCTACACTGGGGTCACTCGTCTAAACTAGCTGGCCACGCCGGTCAAAAAAAGACCCTCCAGCTTATTGCCCGGCACTACTGGTGGCCTACCCTGCACAAGGACGTAATAGACTTTGTTTCTGCCTGTGTGTCCTGCGCCCGCAACAAAATCCCGAGACACCTGCCAGCCGGTCGCCTTCTTCCGCTTCCTGTGCCTGCTGCCCCCTGGCAGCATATTGCTATGGACTTCATAACTGATCTCCCCGTCTCTGACGGTTGTACGGTCATTTGGGTGGTCGCTGACCGCTTTTCCAAGATGGCTCACTTTATTCCCCTGCCTGGTCTCCCGTCTGCACCCGAGCTGGCTAAAGACTTTATCCGCCACATCTTCCATCTTCATGGCCTGCCCCTCCACATCGTGTCGGATCGTGGGGTACAGTTCACCTCACGTTTCTGGAGAGCCACTTGTAAACTGCTAGACGTCACCCTGGACTTCTCTTCCGCTTACCACCCACAGTCCAATGGTCAAGTGGAGCGGATCAATCAGAACCTGACCAGTTACCTCCGGCACTTCGTTAATGCCCATCATTCTGACTGGGTGGATCTCCTACCATGGGCCGAGTTCTCCTATAACAATCACGAGAGCGAATCCTCCTCCAAATCCCCGTTTTTTGTAGTCTTCGGTCAGCATCCTCGGATTCCTTTTCCTGTCTCCACCTCTGTGGACAACCCGGCTGCGGAATCTCTCGTTAGCAAATTTTCCTCCATTTGGGAGAGTACCCGATCCGCACTCCTTCAGTCGTCCGAACGGATGAAAAGACACGCTGACAAAAAACGCCTGGATCCTCCACAATTTCGTCCTGGAGATAAAGTCTGGCTCTCATCTAAATATGTCCGACTCAAGATACCTTCTTACAAGTTAGGGCCTCGGTTCATCGGTCCTCTGGAGGTCATCAGTCAGATCAACCCGGTGGCCTATAAATTGAAACTCCCGGCCAACTTACGGATCCCTAACTCCTTCCATGTATCTCTCCTCAAACCTGTGGTACTTAACTCTTTTTCCAAGTCTACAGGTACGCCTCCTGCTCCGGTTTCTGCTGAGGACGAGTTTGAGGTAGAGAACATTCTTGCCACCAAAAGGGTAAGAGGAAAGACCTTTTTTCTAGTAGATTGGAGGGGGTTTGGTCCTGAGGAGAGAACGTGGGAGCCCCGGGAGAACATCCATGCCCCTCTTATCCTAGCTAAATTTCTGTCTGGCCTAAAAAAGGGGGGGCTTAAAGGGGGGGTACTGTAGCGCCGGCGTCCCTGCCCTCTGCCAGGCAGGGACGCTGTTCCCCTCACCTCCCTGCTCCGTGCCCGGCGTCCTCCTCCCGCTCTGCTGGCAGCGCGCGCTCCTTCCCGGCCACTGTGCTTAGGGCGCGCGCGCTCTCCCTCCCTCTTAAAGGGGCCGCGCGCGCCGTCCTAAGGAGTCCCCGGCCAATGGCCGGAGGACTTCACCATATATATAAGGCACCTCCTCCAAAATGGAGGTGCCCGAGCAATGTTGTTGCACTGTTCACTACTTTGCTTCAGCCCTCAGGTCCCGTTGTCAGTTACCTGCCAGTTACCTGCCAGATTCCTGCCTGATTATCTGCTACCTGCCTGCTAGTCTGAGGTCCGACGGTCTGCCTTACTACTCCTGTCAGTCTGTCTAAGGACAAGCCTGCCCGCTCACCTGGGAGCGCACATCAGCCACCTGCCTGCTTGCCTGAGGTCCGACGGTCTGCCTTCCATCTCCTGTCAGTCTGTCTATGGACCAGCTTGCCCGCTCACCTGGGAGCACACACCAGCTACCTGCCTGCTAGTCTACCTAGAGGCTCCGCCGTCACGTGCTGTGACCACCTGCCTGTCTAGTGACTCCTGCCCGCTCACCTGGGAGCGCTCATCTGCTGCCTGTCTGCTAGCCTACCTGGAGGCTCTGCTGTCACGTGCTGTGACCACCCTCCTGTCCAGAGACTTCTGCCCGCTCACCTGGGAGCGCTCATCTGCCGCCTGTCTGTTGGTCTTCCTGGAGGCTCCGCCGTCACATGCTGTGACCACCCGTTCATCCAGAGACTCCCGCCTGCTCACCTGGGAACTCACGTCTATCATCAGCCGCCACAGGTCGTACCAACCCTTTACCTAGAGACTGCCCCGGTCACTTGCCGAGACCATCTGCCCGTTCATCCAGAGACTGCCCCGGTCACTTGCCGTGACCATCTGCCCGTTCATCCAGAGACTGCCCCGGTCACTTGCCGTGACCATCTGCCCGTTCATTCAGAGACTGCCCCGGTCACTTGCCGTGACCATCAGCCCGTTCATCCAGAGACTGCCCCGGTCACTTGCTGTGACCTCCAGCCCGTTCACTCAGAGACTGTCCCGGTCACCTGCTGTGACCTCCTGCCCGTCTTCCCTGGTCGCCACCCGCTCCCTTACAAGGACTGCCCCCTTGTATAGTAGCTCAGAGGTTCCGCCCAGGGCCGGCTCCAGGTTTTTCTGGGCCCCGGGCGAAAGAGTCTCAGTGGGCCCCTTTAACACATACCACGATTCATGATGCAGAGATACCGCAGAGAAATATATATATAGTACAATGCCAAAGATTTCACTTCCTACATTTCATGAGTGATATCTATTGTAAATTCCACAATAGCTCAGAAACCGGTGAATCGCTCCACACAGAATACTGGCCCCCATATAAGGCTCCATACGGAATACTGGCCCCCATATAAGGCCCCATACGGAATACTGGCCCCCATATAAGGCCCCATGCGGAATACTGGCCCCCATATAAGGCTCCATACGGAATACTGGCCCCCATATAAGGCTCCATACGGAATACTGGCCCCCATATAAGGCTCCATACGGAATACTGGCCCCCATATAACGCTCCATACGGAATACTGGCCCCCATATAAGGCTCCATACGGAATACTGGCCCCCATATAAGGCTCCATACGGAATACTGGCCCCCATATAAGGCTCCATACGGAATACTGGCCCCCATGTAAGGCCCCATATGGAATACTGGCCCCCATGTAAGGCTCCATACGGAATACTGGCCCCCATATAAGGCCCCATACGGAATACTGGCCCCCATATAAGGCCCCATACGGAATACTGGCCCCCATATAAGGCCCCATACGGAATACTGGCCTCCATATAAGGCTCCATACGGAATACTGGCCTCCCAAATAAGGCTCCATACGGAATACTGGCCCCCATATAAGGCTCCATACGGAATACTGGCCCCCATATTATGCCCCATACGGAATACTGGCCCCCATATAAGGCTCCATACGGAATACTGGCCTCCATATAAGGCTCCATACGGAATACTGGCCCCCATAAAAGGCTCCATACGGAATACTGGCCCCCATATAACGCTCCATACAGGATACTGGTCCCCTTATAAAGCTCCATACAGGATACTGGCCCCCATATAACGCTCCATACAGGATACCGGTCCCCTTATAACTCTCCATACAGGATACTGGCCCCCATATAATGCTGCATGCAGGCTGTTACCCCCCACATAATGCCCCATACAGGCTGTCCCCCCCTTATAATGCTCCATGCAGGCTGTTACCCCCCACATAATGCCCCATACAGGCTCCCCCCTTTTAATGCTCCATGCAGGCTGTTACCCCCCACATAATGCCCCATGCAGGCTGCCCCCCCTTATAATGCTCCATGCAGGCTGCCCCCCCCTTTATAATGCCCCATGCAGGCTGTTCCCCACCTTATAATGCCCCATGCAGGATGCCCCCCCCTCTTTATAATGCCCCATGCAGGATGCCCCCCCCACATAATGCCCCATACAGGCCCCCCCCTTTTAATGCTCCATGCAGGCTGTTACCCCCCCACATAATGCCCCATACAGGCTGCCCCCCCTTATAATGCTCCATGCAGGCTGTTCCCCACCTTATAATGCCCCATGCAGGATGTCACCCCCCCTCTATATAATGCCCCATGCAGGATGTCCCCCCCCCTCTTTATAATGCCCCATGCAGGATGCCCCCCCTCTTTATAATGCCCCATGCAGGATGCCCCCCCCCCCTATAATGCTCCATGCAGGCTGTTACCCCCCACATAATGCCCCATACAGGCTGCCCCCCCTTATAATGCTCCATGCAGGCTGCCCCCCCCCTTTATAATGCCCCATGCAGGCTGTTCCCCACCTTATAATGCCCCATGCAGGATGTCCCCCCCCTCTTTATAATGCAGGATGCCCCCCCCTCTTTATAATGCCCCATGCAGGATGCCCCCCCCACATAATGCCCCATACAGGCTGCCCCCCCTTATAATGCTCCATGCAGGCTGTTCCCCACCTTATAATGCCCCATGCAGGATGTCACCCCCCCTCTATATAATGCCCAATGCAGGATGCCCCCCCCCCTTCTCTTTATACTGCCCCATGCCTCCATACATTAAAAAAAAAAAAATCAAATACTCACCTCCCTTCTCCTCACCTGCTACCTGCTGCCCGCTGCTGCAGCGTTGTCGGTGTCTTCCCGCTCAGCGCTCCCTGTGACGGCTCAGGGTAGGGCGCGGTGTAAAGACGTCACCGCGCCCTCTGACCTGAGACGTCACAGGGAGCGCGCACCAGGAAGACAGCTGATCTGCGGAGGCACGGGGAGAGGTAAGTATCCAGCTGCCGGGGCCCTGAGCAAGCGGCGGAGAAGGGCGGGCGCTGACACCGCTCTCCTCCGCCCATAGCCCAGCGGGGTGCGCGACCGCCAGTGGGCCCCTCTGCCTGCTCAGGGCCCCGGCATTTGCCCGGGTGCGCCGGGTGCTGACGCCGGCCCTGGTTCCGCCTCCCAGACCCGTTACAAGGGTTCACCGGAGTTCAGGCAGAGCTGCTCCGGTTAGCTCCTTTACGGCCCTGCTGTATCGTGAGAAATTCCCACGGTACAGCAGTGCCGTAAAGGAGGTCTCCGGAGCTGCGCTGACTGAATGCACTCCGGTGACCTCAGTCAGTGGCTCCCGCTGCCGGGAGCGGACGTGTTCCCGGCAGTGTGAGCTTACAGCAGCCATGCACAGCTGTCACCATCTCCAGATGTGACAGCTGTGCATGGGAGATCAGCGCAGGAACGTGGACAGGTAACTATTATTTTTAGTAAACTAAGAATTAAATAAAATGGTGTGTTTTATTTCAAATAAATTATTTTTTTCTGGGTGTAGTGTGTTTTTTCTTTTTAACACTTTGTAGGTTAGTAATGGGGGTGTCTTATAGACGCCCATCATTACTAACCTGGGCTTCATGGCAGCTGGCGCTGACATGAACCCCACCACTATTACCCCCTGCCACCGCACCAGGGCAGCGTGGAAGAGCGAGGCTAAGTGCCAGAATTGGCGCATCCTATGGATGCGCCATTTCTGGGGCGGCTGACGGCTGGTGTTTCTAGCCTGGGAGGGGGCCATTATTCATGGCACCCTTCCTGGGCTATTAATATCAGCCCCCAGCTGTCTGCCTAGCCTTTGCTAGCTATTAAAATAGGGGGGACCACACGTTATTTTTTTGGGGGGGGTCCCCCATTTTAATAGCTAGTAAAGGCTAGGTATTCAGCTGGGGGCTGATATTAGTAGCCTGGGAAGCTCCGTGGGTTTTACCCCCTTCCCAGGCTTCAAACATCTGCCCCAGCCGTCTGCTTAACCTCCGCTAGAGACTAAAATTATGGGGGATCCCACGCCATTTTTTTTTTAAATAAATCCTTTATTTTAACACTAAATGACATTTGAGGAGTTAATAAAGATGCAGTCCCTAAATTATTATTTATTTTTTAATTAATTTTTCCCAAAACTTTTGACGTGGGCTTCGCCATATTTTTGTATGCCAGTCAGGTACAGCATCCAGCTTCTATGAACGCGCCATTTTCCGGGGCGGCTGCGGACTGCAATTTTCAGCGGGGGGGGGCAGAAAGCTTGGGCCTCCCTGCGCTGCAGATTCCATCCCCCAGCTGCCTAGTTGTACCTGGCTGGACACAAAAATAGGGAGAAGCTCCACGTTTTTTTTTTTTTTAATTATTTCATGAAATTCATGGAATAATTAAGAAAAAAAGGGCTTCTCTATATTGTTGTGTCCAACCAGGTACAAATAGGCAGCTGGTGGTTGGGGGCAGCCCGTTCCTGCCTGCTGTACCTGGCTGGACACAAATATAGTGCAAAGCCCCACGTCAATTTTTTTTTAATTATTTCAGGAAATTCATGAAATAATTAAAAAAAAATTATGTGGGGCTTTGCCCTATATTTGTGTCCAGTCAGGTACAGCAGGCAGGAACGGGCTGCCCCCAACCACCAGCTGCCTATTTGTACCTAGCCGGACACAACAATATAGGGAAGCCCTTTTTTTCTTAATTATTCCATGAATTTCATGAAATAATTAAAAAAAAAAATACGTGGGGCTTCGCCCTATTTTTGTGTCCAGCCAGGTACAACAAGGCAGCTGGGGGCTGGAATCCGCAGCGCAGGGAGGCCCAAGCTTTCTGGGCCCCACCCGCTGCAAATTGCAGTCCGCAGCCGCCCCGGAAAATGGCGCGTTCATAGAAGCGCCATCTTCTGGCGCTGTACCCAACTCATCCAGGGCCCTGGTGCGGTGGCTCACTGGGTAATAAAGGGGTTAAGGCCAGCTTGGCATTATCAGCTGGCCCTAAGCCCGAAATTCATGGGGTCACGCCAATATTAGACATGACCGCCATGAATTTCTAGTAAAGTATTTAAAAAAAACACAAACACCCAGAAAAAAGTCCTTTAATTGAAATAAACACACAATCCTTTATTGTTCTAAATTAAACCATACTTACCATCACGCCCATTCCAGCTGAAGCCAACGATCTCCTTCAATAAAAGAAAAATAATAAAGCAACCTCATCCTTACCTTTCCATGGTTCCCACGACAGCTTCAGCTCTGCTACATCGAGATGACAGGCTGGACCGCAGCAGAACGCTGCCATCCAGCCTGTCATCCCGCAGACACTGAGAAGGGCAGGCATGCTTGCGCTCCTCAGTGTCTGGCTGTGACGGCATCCAGATGAGCCGACAATGAACTCAGCTCACCTCATGCACGTCACTGACAGCGTGGGAAAATTCTCCTGTACTCAGCGCTTCAGCGTGAGACTTCTCCCTCGCTGTCAGTGACATACATGAGGTGAGGTCATGTCCAATGAACTCAGCTCACCTCATGCACGTCACTGACAACGTGGGAAAATTCTCCTGCACTCAGCGCTTCAGCGTGAGAATTTTCCCACGCTGTCAGTGACGTACATGAGGTGAGCTGAGTTCATTGGACATGACCTCGGCTCATCTGGATGCCGTCACAGCCAGACACTGAGGAGCGCAAGCATGCCTGCGCTTCTCAGTGTCTGCGGGATGATAGGCTGGATGGCAGCGTTCTGCTGCGGTCCAGCCTGTCATCTCGATGTAGCAGAGCTGAAGCTGTCGTGGGAACCATGGAAAGGTAAGGATGAGGTTGCTTTATTATTTTACTTTTATTGCAGGAGATCGTTGGCTTCAGCTGGAATGGGCGTGACTGTAAGTATGGTTTAATTTAGAACAATAAAGAATTGTGTGTTTATTTCAATTAAAGGACTTTTTTCTGGGTGTTTGTGTTTTTTTTAAATACTTTACTAGAAATTCATGGTGGTCATGTCTAATATTGGCGTGACCCCATGAATTTCGGGCTTAGGGCCAGCTGATAATGCCAAGCTGGCCTTAACCCCTTTATTACCCAGTGAGCCACCGCACCAGGGCCCTGGATGAGTTGGGTACAGCGCCAGAAGATGGCGCTTCTATGAACGCGCCATTTTCCGGGGCGGCTGCGGACTGCAATTTGCAGCGGGTGGGGCCCAGAAAGCTTGGGCCTCCCTGCGCTGCAGATTCCAGCCCCCAGCTGCCTAGTTGTACCTGGCTGGACACAAAAATAGGGCGAAGCTCCACGTATTTTTTTTTTAAATTCATGAAATTCATGGAATAATTAAGAAAAAAAGGGCTTCCCTATATTGTTGTGTCCGGCTAGGTACAAATAGGCAGCTGGTGGTTGGGGGCAGCCCGTTCCTGCCTGCTGTACCTGACTGGACACAAATATAGGGCGAAGCCCCACATCAATTTTTTTTAATTATTTCATGAATTTCCTGAAATGATTTAAAAAAAATTGACGTGGGGCTTCGCACTATATTTGTGTCCAGCCAGGTACAGTAGGCAGGAATGGGCTGCCCCCAACCACCAGCTGCCTATTTGTACCTGGTTGGACACAACAATATAGGGAAGCCCTTTTTTTCTTAATTATTCCATGAATTTCATGAAATAATAAAAAAAAAAAATGCGTGGGGCCTCGCCCTATTTTTGTGCCCAGCCAGGTACAACTAGGCAGCTGGGGGCTGGAATCTGCAGCGCTGGGAGACCCAAGCTTTCTGGGCCACCCCCGCTGCAAATTGCAGTCCGCAGCCGCCCCAGAAAATGGCGCGTTCATAGAAGCGCCATCTTCTGGCGCTGTACCCAACTCATCCAGGGCCCTGGTGCGGTGGCTCACTGGGTAATAAAGGGGTTAAGGCCAGCTTGGCATTATCAGCTGGCCCTAAGCCCGAAATTCATGGGGTCACGCCAATATTAGACATGACCACCATGAATTTCTAGTAAAGTATTTAAAAAAACACAACACCCAGAATAAAGTCCTTTAATTGAAATAAACACACAATTCTTTATTGTTCTAAATTAAACCATACTTACCGTCACGCCCATTCCAGCTGAAGCCAACGATCTCCTGCAATAAAAGTAAAATAATAAAGCAACCTCATCCTTACCTTTCCATGGCTCCCACGACAGCTTCAGCTCTGCTACATCGAGGTGACAGGCTGGACCGCAGCAGAACGCTGCCATCCAGCCTGTCATCCCACAGACACTGAGAAGCGCAGGCATACTTCCACTCCTCAGTGTCTGGCTGTGACGGCATAAAGATGAGCCGAGGTCATGTCCAATGAACTCAGCTCACCTCATGCACGTCACTGACAGCGTGGGAAAATTCTCCTGCACTCAGCACTTCAGCGTGAGAATTTTCCCACGCTGTCAGTGACGTGCATGAGGTGAGCTGAGTTCATTGGACATGACCTCACCTCATGTATGTCACTGACAGCGTGGGAGAATTCTCACGCTGAAGCGCTGAGTGCAGGAGAATTTTCCCACGCTGTCAGTGACGTGCATGAGGTGAGCTGAGTTCATTGGACATGAGCTCACCTCATGCACGTCACTGACAGCGTGGGAAAATTCTCCTGCACTCAGCGCTTCAGCGTGAGAATTTTCCCACGCTGTCAGTGACGTGCATGAGGTGAGCTGAGTTCATTGGACATGACCTCACCTCATGTATGTCACTGACAGCGTGGGAGAATTCTCACGCTGAAGCGCTGAGTGCAGGAGAATTTTCCCACGCTGTCAGTGACGTGCATGAGGTGAGCTGAGTTCATTGGACATGAGCTCACCTCATGCACGTCACTGACAGCGTGGGAAAATTCTCCTGCACTCAGCGCTTCAGCGTGAGAATTTTCCCACGCTGTCAGTGACGTGCATGAGGTGAGCTGAGTTCATTGGACATGAACTCGGCTCATCTGGATGACGTCACAGAGAGACACTGAGGAGCGCAAGCATGCCTGCGCTTCTCAGTGTCTGCGGGATGACAGGCTGGATGGCAGCGTTCTGCTGCGGTCCAGCCTGTCATCTCGATGTAGCAGAGCTGAAGCTGTCGTGGGAACCATGGAAAGGTAAGGATGAGGTTGCTTTATTATTTTTCTTTTATTGCAGGAGATCGTTGGCTTCAGCTGGAATGGGCGTGATGGTAAGTATGGTTTAATTTAGAACAATAAAGAATTGTGTGTTTATTTCAATTAAAGGACTTTATTCTGGGTGTTTGTGTTTTTCTTTAACTTTGACTATGGGGTTAGTAATGGGGGTGTCTTATAGACGCCTCTCCATTACTAACCTGGGCTTGATGTCAGCTGGCATTATAAGCTGACATCAACCCCAGCCCTATTACCCCACTGCCACCGCTACAGGGCAGTGGGAAGAGCGAGGCTAAGTGCCAGAATTGGCGTATCCTATGGATGCGCCATTTCTGGGGCGGCTGACGGCTGGTGTTTCTAGCCTGGGAGGGGGCCAATATTCATGGCACCCTTCCTGGGCTATTAAAATCAGCCCCCAGCTGTCTGCCTAGCCTTTGCTAGCTATTAAATTAGGGGGGACCCCACGTTATTTTTTTTGGGGGGTTCCCCCATTTTAATAGCTAGTAAAGGCTAAGTATTCAGCTGGGGGCTGATATTAGTTGCCTGGGAAGCTCCGTGGGTATTACCCCCTTCCCAGGCTTCAAACATCTGCCCCAGCTGTCTGCTTAACCTCCACTAGAGCCTAAAATTACGGGGAACCCTACGCCAATTTTTTTTTAAATAAATCCTTTATTTTAACACTAAATGACAAGTACAGTAATCAACACTGTCACTGTACTTCATATATATGTGACTTACATGTTTCTATCTATCTAATCTATGTGTGATTCTCTATTCTTTCTATTCTAAATTGTCGGGTACAGATGCTGAATTGCCGGCCGGCTTTCTTAAAGAGACGGTGCACGAAAACACTAATATTTTTTTAAATAAATCCTTTACACTAAATGACAAGTACAGTAAGCAACACTGTCACTGTACTTCATAGATATGTGACTGACATGTTTCTATCTATCTAATCTATGTGTGAAGCTCTATTCTGTCTGTTATAAATTGTCGGGTACCGCTGCTGAATTGCCGGCCGGCTTTTTTAAAGAGACGATGCACGAAAACACTAATATTTTTTAAAATAAATCCTTTACACTAAATGACAAGTACAGTAACCAACACTGTCACTGTACTTCATATATATGTGACTGACATGGTTCTATCTACCTAATCTATATGTGAAGCTCTATTCTTTCTGTTGTAAATTGTCGGGTACCAGTGTATGCCGCTGATGAATTGCCGGCTTTTCATGTCATTCTACATTATTCTTAGTTGTTTTACTTCATGTAGAATTAACCTACAAGGAAAGAAAGGGTTTATTTTCATTCCGATATTTGTGTCCCATTGACTTGCATTGGTTTCCGGTATCGGAATCGGCGATATCCGATACTTTTTGGGTATCGGCCCGATCCAATCCGATACGATATTTCCTGATATCGGAAGGTATCGCTCAACACTAGTCCTGATCCACACTACATCCTTACCTGAGAGTGAGATATCACACCTCTGGGTGAGGTGCAATACCTCTGTAGCAACCGAGCCCTCAGGGTGCTACAGTTCCATTTATCTTCAGCCTAGGTGACGTATTGCGATACAGGGCCGTGATTTTGGCTATAAAAGGGTCCCCTAGACCCCTACCCCAAGCTTTTTAAGAGAATCATATATGGCGTGCCAGGAGACTCTATGGAATGCTTTCTCAGCATCCAACGAGAGTATCTAATTACAAATTTTTAACTGCATCTAGCCCAGGAAATACTTTGTGCCTAGTAGCAGGGTCTGCTAGTCAGCGGATTATCCCGGCTGTTAAGCAAGCTACACCACCTGTAGTTTGGACACTTCATTTTTTCAAAGGAAATGCTTCGGGACCACGGGATACTCAGTGAAGAGCATCAGGAGGCACCCCAAGGCATAGGGGCTCGGACTGGCAGTAGGATGCCTTGCGGTGGACAGCCGAGCTCGATCCTTATAAAAGCTTTTTAACTGCAGCAGCTTTAGTGGACGCTACTGGAGCTGGAATTACGCGGCTGCTGGCATGAGACTTGCCCTCCAATAGATCCTTGTAAATGGATTTAAAGTGTATTTATTCAAATTAGAGAGACAATTTAAATTAAAAAGCTTAGAGCTGCCTCCACCACAGGGGGGCTCGCTCGACCCACCAGCGGACAGGCACCAGTATTGGGAGAGGGGGGCTGGCCGTCAGGGTTCACCGCGGCTCTGGCACAAACCCGGCGACACGGAGGTGGCACGGGCAGGAGCGGACTGAACGTGTCGGCTTCTCACTTTTTGGAATTTAGAAGGGCATGACATGCCTATATCTGTGTCTCCCCCTCCTTTTACTCCTCCACCTCTTTTCTTTTCGCATGACTATATGTACTTGTCACTTTTCCATGTGTTAGTTGTGTCTTCTGAGCAGTTTGTCAGCTTTTGGACACCTTTGAAGGTGTTTTCTATGTGTTTCTATGTGTTTTTGTTTGCCTGCCATTGGTTTTAACGGTGTTCGAAGGTGTTCGACGAACAGTTCGACGAACAGTTCGGCGAACACACGGGTGTTCGACGAACCGAACCGAACTCGAACACTACGGGGGTGGCTCAACACTAAACAGGACCCCCTCCTTCCCCACACAGAGCTCCAGCATGGTGCCCAGCACAAGTAACGGCACCCCCTAATTCCTCTCGCAGACCCCCAGCACGCAGCCCCATGATTATAACAGCACCGCTCCTTCTCTAAGCAGTATCCCAGCATGCAAGTAACAGGACTCCATTCTTCCCCATACAGCCTCACATAATTAAAAGGATCCCCTCCACCACACAGCCCCACGCAAGTAATAGCACCTCCTTCTTCCTCATGCAAACACTGAGCATGCAGCCCCACAAAAGAAACAGAACCCACTCCTTCCTCACGCAGATCCCCAGCTTGGAGACCAATGCAAGTAACAGCACCCCTTAATTCCCCTCACACAGCCCCAGCACGCAGCCCCATGCAAGTAACAGGACCCCCTCATTTCCCACGCAGACCTCCAGCATGAAGCCCCACACAAGTAACAGGACCCCCTCCTTCTCCAGGCAGACCTCCAGCATGGAGTCCAATGCAAGCAACAGCACCCCCTAATTCCTCTCGCAGACACCCAGTACGCAGCCCCATGCAAGTAACAGGATCCCCTACTTCCACACGCAGACCTCCAGCATGCAGCCCCACCCAAGTAAGAGGACTCCACCCTTCCCCGCGCAGCCTCACACAATTAATAGGACCCTGTCCTTCCCCATGGAGACCCCCCATCATGCAGCCCTGCGGAAATAAAAAGACCCCCTTCTTCCCCACGGAGATCACAGCCCCATGCAAGTCACAAAACCCCCTCCTTCCCCAAGCAGACCCCCAGCCAGCAGCTCCACGCAAGTAACAGCACCCACTCCTTCTGCACTCAGACCCCCAGCACGCAGCCCCTTGCAAATTATATGACCCCCTCCTTCTCTAAGCAGACCCCCTAATTACCCCCGCAGACCCCCAGCACGTAGCCCCAAGCTAATAACAGCACCTGCTCCTTCCCAAGCAGTACCACAGCACGCAGCCCACACAAGTAACAAGACATCTTCTTCCCCCTGCAGACTCACAGCATGCAGCCCCCCACAAGTAATAAGCACCCCTTTTTCCCATGCATACCCCCAGCACGCAGCCCCACACAAGTAACAGCACCCCTTCATTCCCTACACAGACCCCCAGCACACAGCCCCATGATAATAACAACACCTGCTCCTTCTCTAAGAAGTACCCCAGCATGCAGCCCCACGCAAGTAATAGGACGCTCTCCTTCCCCATGCAGACCCCCAGCAGGCAGCCTCACACAAGTAATAGCACCCCCTAATTCCTCTCGTACACCCCCAGCACCTTCCCCATGCAAGTAACAGGACTCCCTAGTTCCCCACGCAGACCTCCAGCACGCAGCCCTACACAAGTAAAAGGCCCCCCTCCTTCAACAGGCAGACCTCCAGCATGAAGCCCAACGCAAGTAACAGCACCCCCTAATTCCCCTGGCAGACCCCAAGCACGCAGCCCCATGCAAGTAACAGGACCCCCTACTTCCCCACGCAGACCTCCAGCACACAGCCCCACCCAAGTGACAGGACTCCACCCTTCCTCACGCAGCCTCACGCAAGTGATAGGACCCTGTCCTTCCCCACGGATAACCCCCTATCATGCAGCCCCGCGGAAATAAAAGGACCCCCTCCGTCCACACGCAGATCCTAGGCCACAGCCCCATGCAAGTCACAAAACCCGCTCCTTCAACATACAGACCCCCAGCCAGCAGCCCCATGCAAGTAACAGAACCCACTCCTTCCACGCTCAGACCCCCAGCATGCAGCCCCTTGCAAATTATATGACCCACTCCTTCCCCACGCAGACCACCAGTATGCAGCCCAATGCAATTAATAGGACCCTATCTTTCCCTATGCAGCTCCACACAAGTGAGAGAACCCCCTCCTTTGCCACGCAGACTCCCAGTATGCTACCCCATGCAATTAACATGACCCTTTCCTTCCCCACGCAGACCCTCAGCTCGCAGCTCCACGCACGTAAGAGGATCCTCTCCTTCACTACGCAGACCGCCCGGTATGCTGCCTCACGCAAATAAAAGGAAAACCCTCCTTCACCACGCAGCCCAAGTAACAGGACCCCCTCTTTCCCCACACAGACCCCCAGCACACAGCAACATGAAAGTAACAGCACCCCCTCCTTCCCCACACAGATCTCCAGAAAGCAGCCCCACACAATTAAGTGATAGGACCACATCCTTCCTCACGCAAGAGGCCCCCCCTTCATGATGCAGCCCCACGCAAGTAACAGGACCCCGTCCTTCCCCATGCAGACCCCCAGCATGCAACCCCCACAAATAAAAGGACCCACTCCTTCACCCCGCATTTCCAAGCAAGTAACAGGAACATCTCTCCAGCCCCAAGCAGACCCTCAGCACACAGTCCCCCAAATGTAACAGCATTCATGATGCTAGTAACAGGATCCCATCCTTCCCCATGTAGACCCCCAGTCTGCAGCCCCACGCAAGTAACAGGAACCCCTTCTTCCCCATGCAGCCCCATGAAAGCTAGAGCACCCCTCTGCATGCAGACCCACGCAAGTTACATGACTCCATCATTCCACATGCAGACCCCCTGCCTGCAGTGCCACGCAAGTAATAGGAACCTCACCTTCCCCACACAAACCACCAGCCCACAGCCCCATGTAAGTAACAGCACCCACTACTTCCCTATGCAAGTAACAGGAACCCCTCCTTACCCACACAGACCCCCAGCAAGCAGCCCCACGCAAGTAACAGGACCCCCTCCTTCCCCTCGCAGACCGCCAGCACGCAGCCCAACGCAAGTAACAGAATCCCCTCTGTGACGACACAGCATTTATTCTTAATTATAACAGTTGTATTATTTCATAGTTCAGGGCACATGAGCCGTCATTCACACCAGTCTGTACAGTGACACTTCCTGTTGATTGGCTTGTTGACTGCTTCGATAATGCCATTGACCCGGATGTTGCTCTTAACTGAGTTTAATAACTCACACTGAGACAGCTTTGTTGGGTAAACCAGTGGCCACAGCTTTATTTTACATTTTTAACACACCATTGTTATCTGACCTTATGTGACATGCAAGAAGTAGTGCTGTTGAAGACTGTGACATGCAGAAGTAATGCTGTTGCTTTAAAAGCATTCAACAACTATTAGAAGTAACACAAGCACATGAGACAGGAAGTGTTGTGCTCCAGAAGCATCCAGCAACTACAGGGGTTAACACAGTCACAGGAGAAGGGGAGTATTTTAGCAGAGCCCCAGGAGAATTTGGGGGAAGTTGTTTACTGTCTGGCCAGAGCCGAAGAGAAAGGTGGCTTATGATCTGTATCTCACAGAAGGCAAGGGAACAGAATTCAGGTCAGGAGGGAAGCTAAACAAAGATCAGTTAGACTCCCTGAGCTAACAGTGTGGAGTATTATCGGCCAGGAAGATAAGGACTGGAAGGAAGCCTGTCATAGAAATCATCTCCCTCATCACCCCCCCCCCCTCCATCTCCATGCAGGATAAAGAATGCTGTGTTCTATGGAGTCCTTGTGAAGGAAAAGCCTGTGGTTGTGTATGCATCAAAACTGTGCTGCACTGTGCTACTGGATAATAGACTGTGTACTGCTGTGCTGCAAAGGAGACTGTACTGTTATTACTGGAGCATGTTGCTCAAAGAGACATTTGCATCGCACTGGCCATGCCTCATTAAATGTTACTGTTCTACTGTTTATGAAGACTCTTGTCAGATGTGTCTGGTCAGCAACTGAATCTATTGTGTGCCTGAGAGAAGCTGCAGCCTATGGTCGCCCTGAGTAACGGTTCCCCCAGGATTCCAAAGAAATCATGTAACCCGTCTCGCCCCTATCTGAACTTAGGCGGCCTGTACAGGGAATCCTAAGCGGGAATTAGCATGTAGAGGGAGAAGAGGAAAAGTATCTGGAAAAACGCAACAGCTCAGCACCTCAACTCAACTCTACTACACCAGTTAAAGGGGACCAGCCCTAAAGAAAAACTCACTAGCAGCAATGGATGTGGAAATACAAATGGACAGAATTAGTGAGCTGTTTCTTCAGTTAACCTGTGAAGAATTGAGAACAGTAGCAGAACATATAAAGATATCAGTAGGACAGATTTCCAAAGCACACAACCGCAGGCAACTGTTAGCTGCTATTAATGCAAAAATGGATGAGCTTGGGGAGAAAGAAGCTGAAGAAGTCATGGCAACATTTTTCCAGGAACTAACACCGTTTCTAACCAGGTTGAAGTTGGAGGATAGAGGGGTGGCACCAATTACCAAAAGCGGGAATCTCCGTCCACAGACTGAACTACAGGATTTTAAAGAACAATTCAAAGCCCTAACAACATCCCTGCAGGAATCGGCCAAAACCTCTGAACGGGTGATAGACTCAGACAGGACCTTTAACCTGCTCGGGTTAGATAAATCAGGGAGACAGTCTTCTCTAACACCACAAATCACCAGGAAATAACTCAAGATCCTGGTACAGATTGGAGAGTGTGAGCAGAAAGAGAAACTGTCTTATATGAACTTGCTGCACCAGATTGATGCAGAATTACAGAAAGGCTACCAGCCAGATGAGATCGTTGAGGGGGGTGGTGAAAGCGATCAGCCCAGGACTGAACCTGCGTAGTATGCTGGAAATGAAAAGTCAATTGACCTTGCAACAGCTGAAGATGATTTTAAAAGGGCACTATAAAGAAGAGAGTACTTCAGAATTGTTCCTACGACTCATTAACCTCTCACAGAAAAATAATGAATCGCCCCAAAGTTTCTTACTCAGAGCAATTGAACTGAAGGATAGACTGTTGTTTGCATCCAAAGATGTAGAGGCTGAAGAGAAGTTTGATGCTGGACTAGTCCAGAAGAAGTTCTTGAGATCATTGGGAACGGGATTAATCAGCAAAGATATTAGGTTGCAGCTGAAACAGTACCTAGAATATCCTGGCATTTTGGACAAAGTCCTAATTGAAAATATTAATGAGGCCGCTAGTTTGGAGTCAGAGAGCGAACAGATGTTAAAGAAAGGCTCTCCTCCTAAAATCACCAAAATGAGTCAGCTGAAGTTGGAGACCCCTGGTGGCCAGTCCGAAGATCATCATGGAGACCCTCCTGTGCCACCTCCGAGAGGGAACCTTAAATCACCAACAAAAGAGAGGACCGCCAGCGCTGACTGGGAGGAAGTAATAGGAGAACTGCGAGCCGAGTTGATTGAGGTGAAAAAGTTGATTTGTTACGGCCAGAACCGGTATACCTCAGACAGTACAGTCTCCTTTGCAGCACAGCAGTACACAGTCTATTATCCAGTAGCACAGTACAGCACAGTTTTAATGCATACACAACCACAGGCTTTTCCTTCACAAGGACACAATAGTACACAGCATTCTTTATCCTGCATGGAGATGGAGGGGAGAAGGGTGTGATGAGGGAGATGGTCTCTATGACAGGCTTCCTTCCAGTCCTTATCTTTCTAGCCAATAATACTCCACACTGTTAGCTCAGGGAGTCTAACTGACCTTTGTTTAGCTTCCCTCCTGACCTGAATTCTGTTCCCTTGCCTTCTGTGAGATACAGATCATAAGCCACCTTTCTCTTCAGCTCCGGCGAGACAGTAAACAACTTCTCCACAATTCCCCTGGGGCTCTGCTAAAACACTCCCCTTCTCCAGTGACTGTGTTAACCCCTGTAGTTGTTGGATGCTTCTGGAGCACAATACTTCCTGTCTCATGTGCTTGTGTTACTTCTAATAGTTTCTGAATGCTTTTAAAGCAATAGCACTACTTCTGCATGTCATACTTATATACCCCGTTTTATCCTCCCCCTTTCCCAAAACCAATCCGTCCCTCAGTTTCCATCAAGCCCACCACACATCCTATTCACCATACTTTAAACCTTTTAACTCTCCCAGTCCCTGGCCCCCTTCACTATTCATTATGGTGCATGCAAATATGTTGAATGGCTGTTGATTCTCTATTGTATCAGCCCCTGCAGCTTATTGTTCTGTTTTCCTTGGGAACAAAGGCGCAGGTTGCTTGAACAATCGATGTTTGTTATTTGGTGACTTCTGCAAACATTGCAGGATAAATATGCAGGTTAATTGTCCACTGGAGCAATGAGAGAGAGAGAGTGCTTCCTCCCACCCTTCCCCAAGCCTGTGGATAATGCCCTGAATGTCATCTGTGAGTAGAAAAGAGACCTCTTTTCTTCTCTAAGGAACTCTACAAGATGTCAGTTTAAGAGACCCAGGCCCCAGCTGTAGGAATACAAATCTGCTTCTCTGACCATCACTGAACACACAAAGATGTCTGGAGAGTCCACTTTGGGACAATCAGGTCACCTGGACACATACCTCGCTGTACTCGGTCAGCTTCTTAAGCTTGTCGCTACCTCCTCTTTGTGGGTGTCTGCCAAAAGCGAGGTGCTACTGGTTGGGGGTAGTCGGTCCTGGAAGCCCCAAAGTCACAGAGGTTCTAATCCCTGAGGTGCCAGCGAAAAGGTGAGACTCAGTGAAAATTACAATCTTGTGTACATACTGGGACAGTTCTATATATTATTGATTGTTAGTGATACAAGAAAGTATCCACCTATTGTGTTACCCTTACCCTGTGTGGTCTGAGTGGTATTCTGTCCTTGGGGAAGGAGCAGAGGCGTAGCTAGGGTTTTGGTTCAGGGGAGGGGGTTCGAAACTTCTGAGTGGGCCCCTAACCAGGTAACCCTGATTACAGCTATAGTGGTGCACCCAGATAGTGGATGTAGGGGAACCTCAGAAGATGACCTCACTGTTACTGAAAATAATCTCTATACAAAGACCAGCACTGATATTACCGTCATATGGTGACCATATATTGATAGATGCCAGTCCTGCAGAACATATAGGAGATCACAGCACAGTTATATATAGTGACTTACACTTCTTTCTGATTAAATTGTTCACTTTTCCCGTCTTTTTCATCTGGCCCAGACCGACACAACAACTCCTCCATCCAGGACTCAGAGTCTCAGGTCCTCAGAGATCACAACAACGACACATTCGACTCCTTACATTTCAGGCCCCGTCTCCATCTATTCCCAACCAGCAAAAACCCCTCATCCTGCTGATACCCCAATGCTGAGCTGCTGCTGCCGTATGTGTCCATATTACTGCACCTGCTGTGCGCCCTCTAGATGGTAAAACAAACCTCTAGAATATAGTAATGCCCGATGCAAGTGCCCTAGAAAACAGTGCCCACAGCATTTCTACATGTATTTTTTTGCTGTGGAATCTACTTTAGTTTGGTATCTACAGTGAAGGGGTCATCAGTCCCTGGTGGAGGCCAGGACGCAGGAGCTGCCTTCAGGCCAGGACTGGGAAAATACTTTTTAACCCCTTTGGCACTGCATATCTCCAGAGCAGCAGGCACGCGTGGTCAGATGTCGTAGTCTGTATACGGCAGACTGGATTTCCAGATCCCATCTGATCGATCTCCTGCCGGGCTCCATGTCACTGAATGTCCTCGCTTTGTTGCATTAAATGCTGCTCATTGTTTTCAGGTTATGGAAGAAATAGGAAAATCATATTAATAAAAGTTTTGCCAACTGTTTTTAAATCCCTGAGCGGTCGTGTAGATTTAATAAACTGGGGAACATATGAATTTAAAGGGGCACTAAACCTTGGCTGCGCTTTTTTATCTGTTATCAGCCACAGAGAGGTCGTCCTCGAACATCCATTCCTGTTTGATCACTACTATACCTCCCATATATCCTGCCGCCCCACAACATTATGCATCTATAGGTGAATGATTTCTCCCTTTTCTAAGCTGCAGATTGTAGCTGTTGCATTAATGTCCCGATCCTTTACAGTCTGTCTGAAATATAGATTTGGAAAGTAGAGACCCCCTTCTCATATATCCTGAGCAGAGACCCAAATACACTACCGGAGCGGGGTCTATCGCCTTAGGGTGAGAAGGATTAATGACCCCCTTTGTACATTGTATTAATAGGCTACACGATCCCCTATTATTTAGGGGAGGCTGCTCTGACCTTATTCTTTACCATCAGGACATTGCGCGCCTTGTAAATTGCCCAAATTCACAATTCTTGACATTTTTTAATTTTGTAAATGCGGTTTACGGTGTTTCCCGTTGTATATACTTTACCTTTCTTTTATAGCCCATACTTGTGTTACACATGGACGTGTCCTCATTCATGCTGGAGACCTGGAACAGCCTCTCCCCCCGCACAGCAGGTCCTTGTGTATATACAGTTAGGTCCATATATATTTGGACAGAGACAACATTTTTCTAATTTTGGTTCTAGACATTACCACAATGAATTTTAAACAAAACAATTCAGATGCAGTTGAAGTTCAGACTTTCAGCTTTCATTTGAGGGTATCCACATTAAAATTGGATGAAGGGTTTAGGAGTTTCAGCTCCTTAACATGTGCCACCCTGTTTTTAAAGGGACCAAAAGTAATTGGACAGATTAAATAATTGTAAATAAAATGTTAATTTCTAGTACTTGGTTGAAAACCCTTTGTTGGCAATGACTGCCTGAAGTCTTGAACTCATGGACATCACCATACGCTGGGTTTCCTCCTTTTTGATGCTCTGCCAGGCCTTCACTGCGGTGGTTTTCAGTTGCTGTTTGTTTGTGGGCCTTTCTGTCTGAAGTTTAGTCTTTAACAAGTGAAATGCATGCTCAATTGGGTTGAGATCAGGTGACTGACTTGGCCATTCAAGAATATTCCACTTCTTTGCTTTAATAAACTCCTGGGTTGCTTTGGCTTTATGTTTTGGGTCATTGTCCATCTGTAGTATGAAATGACGACCAATTAGTTTGGCTGCATTTGGCTGGATCTGAGCACACAGTATGGCTCTGAATACATCAGAATTCATTCGGCTGCTTCTGTCCTGTGTCACGTCATCAATAAACACTAGTGACCCAGTGCCACTGGCAGCCATGCATGCCCAAGCCATCACACTGCCTCCGCCGTGTTTTACAGATGATGTGGTATGCTTTGGATCATGAGCTGGTAGAGGTTGATCTTGGTTTCATCTGTCCAAAGAATGTTCTTCCAGAACTGTGCTGGCTTTTTTAGATGTTTTTTAGCAAAGTCCAGTCTAGCCTTTTTATTCTTGATGCTTATGAGTGGCCTGCACCATGCAGTGAACCCTCTGTATTTACTTTCATGCAGTCTTCTCTTTATGGTAGATTTGGATATTTATACGCCTACCTCCTGGAGAGTGTTGTTCACTTGGTTGGCTGTTGTGAAGGGGTTTCTCTTCACCATGGAGATTATTCTGCGATCATCCACCACTGTTGTCTTCCGTGGGCGCCCAGGTATTTTTGCATTGATGAGTTCACCAGTGCTTTCTTTCTTTCTTAGGATGTACCAAACTGTAGATTTTGCCACTCCTAATATTGTAGCAATTTCTTGGATGGGTTTTTTCTGTTTTTGCAGCTTAAGGATGGCTTGTTTCACCTGCATGGAGAGCTCCTTTGACCGCATGTTTACTTCACAGCAAAACCTTCCAAATGCAAGCACCACACCTCAAATCAACTCCAGGCCTTTTATCTGCTTAATTGAGAATGACATAACGAAGGGATTGCCCACACCTGTCATGAAATAGCCTTGGAGTCAATTGTCCAATTACTTTTGGTCCCTTTAAAAACAGGGTGGCACAAGTTAAGGAATTGAAACTCCTAAACCCCTTCATCCAATTTTAATGTGGATACCCTCAAATGAAAGCTGAAAGTCTGAACTTCAACAGCATCTGAATTGTTTTGTTTAAAATTCATTGTGGTAATGTCTAGAACCAAAATTAGAAAAATGTCTCTGTCCAAATATATATGGACCTAACTGTATATATATGAGGCGGATCTGATGGTCCTGATGGTGTGACGTTTCCATCAGAGGGACATCAATGCTTTTTATCTAGGTAGTTGCGCCGCTGCCGACGTAAATGCATTTCCTGCTTTTAGTTTTTCTATCCAGCAACCATTGTAGGGTCTCCATTTATTATAAAGTAGAAAGTGACTTGTGTTCTAACAAATTACTAATTCTCAATAAACATCGGTTTATTACGAAAATTTTACTTCCCCATGTAAGTAACAGCACCCCCTCCTTCCCCACACCGATTCCCAGCAAGCAGCGCCATGCAAGTAACAGCACCTCCTTCCTCACGCAGTCCCCTACCATGCAGCGCACCAAGTAACAGGACAGCCTCCTTCTCCATGCAGGCCCCTAGCATGCATCCCCATGCAATTAACAGGACCTCCTTCCCCATGCAGCCATCCAGCTCGCAGCCCCACCCAAGTAACAAAACCCCCTTTTCCGCACACAGACCCCCAGCACACCTCCCTACTCAATTAGCAGCACAACCTCCTTACCAAAGCAGACCCCCAGCATGCAGCTGCATGCAAGTAATAGGATCCTTCGCCACACAAACCCTCGGCACGCAAACCAACTCAAGTAACTACCTCCTTCAAGTAACATGACCTCCACCTTCCCCTTGCACACCCCCAGCACACAGCCCCATGCAAGTAACAGGACCTTCACCTTCCCCGCACAGACATCCAGCATGCAGCCCACCAAGTAACAGCACCACTCCTTCCCCACACAGACCCCTACATGCAGTCCAACGCAAGTAACAGGACCACCTCTTTCCCATGCAGACCCCCAGCATGGAGCCCCACACAAAAAAAGGACCCCCTCCTTTCCCATGCAGACCCCCCCATGCACACAGACGCAGGCAAGTAAAAGACCCCCCTCCTACAACACGCAGACCCCTAGCAAGCAGCCCCACACGTAATAGGACCATGCACACAGAAGCAGGCAAGTAATAGGACCCCCTCCTTCGCCACGCAAACCCTCGGCATGCAGTCTTACAAAAGTAACAGCACCCACTTCTTCACACAGCAGCACTACGCAAGGATACCCTCCCTCCTCATGCACACCCTCATCACGCAGCACCATGCAAGTGACAGGACCCCCTCCATCTCCACACATACCCCCAGCACGCGGCCCCACGCAAGTGACAGGATTTCCTCCTTCCCACGCAGAACTCAAGCACGCAGCCCCACGCATGTAACAGGACCCCCTCCTTCCCAAATCAGGCCCTCAACATGCAACCCCACACAAGTAACAGCACTCCTTCTTTCCCCACGTAAACCCCCAGAGCGCAGCCCCAAAAAAGTAACAGCACCCACTCCTTCCTAAAGCAGACCCCCAGACCTCAGCCCCACACAAGTAATAGGACCCCCTCCCTCCCCACACAGCCCACGCAAGTAACAGCGTCACCTCCTTCCCCACACAGCTTCAAGCAAATAAGGAACCCCCTCCTTCCCCACGCAGACTACCAACACACCACCCACGCAAGTACCAGCACCACCTTATTCCCAACGCAGACCCCCAGCATGCAGCCTCATGCTAGTAACAGGACCCCGTCCTTCCCCACGCAGACCCCCCCAGCACACAGCCTCATGCTAGTAACAGGACCCCGTCCTTCCCAACGCAGACCCCCAACACGCAGCCGCATGCAAGTAACTACCCCTCCTTTCTTACGCAAGAAACAGCACCCGCTCCTTCCCCACGCAGACCCCCACATAGGTAACAGGACCCCTTCCTTCTCCATGCAGACCCCTGGCATGTAGCCCCAAGCAAGTAACAGGACCACCTCTTCCCCACGCAGACCACCAGCACGCAGCCCCAAGCAAGTAACAGGATGCTGCCCCACACAAATAAAAGGACTCCCTCCTTTCCCATGCAGACATCCAGCATGCAGCCCACCAAGTAACAGCACCACTCCTTGCCCACACAGACCCCCTGCATGCAGTCCAACGCAAGTAACAAGATCCCCTCCTTCTCCACGCAGACCAACAGCAAGCAGCTCCAAGCAAGTAATAGGACCACCTCCTTTCCCACCCAGACCCCCAGCACACATCCCCACACAAGTAACAGCACCCCCTCCTTCCCAACGCAGACCCCCAGCACGCAGCCCTATGCAAGTAACAGGACTTGCTCCTTCCCTAAGCAGACCCCCAGCACACAGCCCAATGCAACAGCATCCCGTCCTTTGCCACGCAGACCCCTAACACGCAGCCACACACTGTCACGGGTGTGTCAGAAGTGACAGACAGTCGTCCTGCAGTTGGTTGCAGAGATCTCTTTGTTTGGCATTACAGACACCTTCCTCTGGCTAATTAACACCCTGGCCTGGGTGTATAAATACCTGCTGTTTGCTAGAGGGGGGTGGCAGTGACACTCCCATTACCCCTTGTGAAGGCTCAGAGCAAGTGCATTACTTCTTCCTCTCTGGTGCTATGAGGACGGGTGTTCATCTCTCTGAAGTCAACTAAAAGCTAAACTATCTTCCCTTGTTTATTCCCCCATTGTTGTCCTTAGTTGTCAGTGGGGATCGACTAGCGCTCATCCCCTCCCTTCCTTAGCCAGGGCCAAATGCCAGGGAAACAGGGTGAGATTTGCGTGCGGCGATTGGTGAAGAACCAATATAGGGATGTTAGTGGAGACAGGGTGATACCAGATGAGCCTAAGGAGGTCTCCACTCCCCCCTTTCCCTAGAGTCTGGGCTCCCTTTCCCTCTTCCCTTTGTGTTGCAATAAGTCTTTCCGACACCATGCATGACACACACAAGTCAAAGTACCACCCGCCTTCCCCACGCCGACCCCAAGCACACAGCCCCAAGCAGTAACTGGACCCCCTTCCTCCTCACAGCACCTGCTCTTTCCCCATGCCGACTACCAGCACGCAGCTCCACGCAAGTAACAGGACCTGCTCCTTCCCCAAGCAGACTCCCAGCACACTGCCCCATGCAAGTAACAGCACCACCTCCTTCCCGCACGGACCCCCAGCACGCAGCCCCATGCAAGTAACAGAACCCCCTACTTCTTCATGCAGACCCCCAGCATGCAGCCCCACGCAAGTAACTGGAACCGTTTTTTCCCAATGCAGACCTTCAGCACGCAGCCCCATGCAAGTAACAGGACCCCCTTCTTCACCACGCAAGTAATAGCACCCACTCCTTTCCTACGCAGGCCCCCAGCATCCATCCACACGCAAGTAACAGGACCACCTTTTCCCCCATGCAGGATCCCAGAATGCAGCCCCTCGCAAGTGACAGGACCCCCTCCTTCCCCATGCTGACTCCCAACTTGCAGCCCCATATAAGTAACAGGACCCCCTCCTTCCCCATGTCGACCCCCACCATGCAGCCCCATGCAAGTAGCGGACCATGTTTTCCACAGACACCCAGTATGCAGCCCTACACAAATAAAAGGACCCCCTGCTTTCCCATGCAGACCCCTCAGCATGCAGCGAACTAAGTAGCAGCACCCTCTATTTCCCACACAGACCCCCAGCACACCTCCACACACAAATAACAGCACCCCCGCCTTCCCAACGCAGACCCCCAGCACACAACCCCATGCAAGTATTAGGACCCCATCCTTCCCCGAGAATGCAGCCTCATCCAAATAACAGCACCTGCTTCTTCCCCACGCAGACCCCCAACATTCATCCCCACACAAATAACAGGACCGTCTCCTTACCCACACAGACCCCCAATATGAGCCCCATGCAAGTAACAGGACCCCTTTCTACCCCACGCAGACCCCCTGCAAGCAGCCCCACACACGTAATATACCCAATTTATAAAATAAGTGCTATGAGCAGTGGGAAACTATAGAAAACATAGGGGAGTGCTGCAGAGCTGGAGCTCCAAGGCAATGCTGATGAATTAAGTAATGCCCTCCTTGCCCGGGCTGAGAGTTTTGGTGGAGCGCCCTCTCTAGGCAGATTTGTTGTGGTACCATGTTTTTTCCATTTGATGATAATGGCTTTGATGGTGCTCTGGGGGATCATCAGAGATTGGGTTTTGTTTTTTGTTTTTTTTATATATAACCCAACCCTGACTTCTATTTCTCAACAACTTTGTCCCTGACTTGTTTGGAGATCTCCTTGGTCTTCATGGTGTTGTTTGCTTAGTGGTGTTAATGGAGTGCTGTAGGGTTGTATCTCCAGGGCAAGACTGCAGAGAACCCAAGCAAAACCCCAGATGCCTCCCTCCCCACCAATACCCTGTAGAACAAATAAAAGACACTCACACGAATTGATGGGTGAAGGTCAGTCACAGCTTTACTTGGTAATATACATTTTTTATACTACAACAATAACAATGGAAGGCACTTAAAACTTTCAAAGAACTAGACTAGTAGCAAAATGCCCTGTAGTACTTCAACAGGCAAGTCAGCCTACATAGTCAAAACATTCCGGTGCTTCCTTTCTTTAATTAAACAGCCAAGGAGGATCCTGTGTAACCCTACACAGGACTCCGGCCCCCACCCATCAGAAACAATGCTTTCTCAACTCTTAAAAGCCAGATAAGAAAATATCAAGGCCACCCATGTGACCTTAGGAGGGATTAACTGTAACCCTCATGCTGCTGATGTCTTACCACGACACAAAATATATTAAGAACATACTTGAACATTTGTAGTACACCAGATCCACATGGTACGGCAGATCGACTCCACCGCCATTCCATCCTGAGCATCCTGCCATACAGCTCGGAGAGCTAACTCGGTCCAAACCAGCATAACTTCATGGAAGAAACTGAGAAACGATTCAGGTCTGATCTCATCATCATTATCAATTTGGTCACTTTGTAGGAACAAACGCTGTAACCACCGACATGTAAAACCAATATTACTGAAACAGTAACATCTCTCCCAATATTGACGACCTCAGGCAAGACTTAAGGCCATTGCAAACCTCTGATGACTCACTATTTCACTTCAATGCCCAGAAAACCCATATTTCAACTGCCTGCGCGACTTTCAGCCCACCATGCTGCAACGAATATGGAAGAATAACCCAAACACCACACAGATGGTGTGGTGAGAAATCAAAATAAACAAAATTTTAATTGATAAATCATGTCTGATATATCTTTTTAAACAATTTGAACACCATCTCCCAATCCTTTGAACCTCTGCCTCAGAGAAACCTGCCCTGGCGGTCTCAGTAGCAGCCTCAATTTAAGAAGAATGGGTCTCATAATCCTGTGGCTGAACTCCCGCAGTCTCTAAACACCTATGAAACATTGCCTGAATTTGAAATTTGTTAAGGGAGATCCATCCGTATGTGACAAGAAAAATTTTACACATACAACCTAAATAATTGTAAACTAAACTAATTTAACTGGTCAAACTGAATGCCCCTGCTGCTTGGTCTGTTTTTGATCTAAAAACACAGAAACGTATTGTATTATCTCCAACAGCCATGTTATCAAATAGTAAGGCTAGTAAGACACCCACTGACCTGTCTTTGAAATTGGAATCAGTTCACTAATGCGTGAGGCGCCAAAATTTAAATTGAAAAAGCAGTTTACAAAAAAGAGATATCTCAATGTGGAAATGACAAACCAAAGGTTTGTGAGATATATTATATGACCCCGAAGGAGGGAGAAATCGGGTGTGTACAGTACAGACCAAAAGTTTGGACACACCTTCTCATTTAAAGATTTTTCTGTATTTTCATGACTTTGAAAATTGTACATTCACACTGAAGGCATCAAAACTATGAATTAACACATGTGGAATTATATACTTAACAAAAAAGTGTGAAACAACTGAAAATATGTCTTATATTCTAGGTTCTTCAAAGCAGCCACCTTTTGCTTTGATGACTGCTTTGCACACTCTTGGCATTCTCTTGATGAGCTTAAAGAGGTAGTCACCGGAAATGGTATTCCAACAATCTTGAAGGAGTTCCCAGAGATGCTTAGCACTTGTTGGCCCTTTTTCCTTCACTCTGCGGTCCAGCTCACCCCAAACCATCTCGATTGGGTTCCGGTTTGGTGACTGTGGAGGCCAGGTCATCTGGCGTAGCACCCCATCACTCTCCTTCTTGGTCAAATAGCCCTTACACAGCCTGGAGGTGTGTTTGGGGTCATTGTCCTGTTGAAAAATAAATGACGGTCCAACTAAACGAAAACCGGATGGAATAGCATGCCGCTGCAAGATGCTGTGGTAGCCATGCTGGTTCAGTATGCCTTCAATTTTGAATAAATCCCCAACAGTGTCACCAGCAAAGCACCCCCACACCATCACACCTCCTCTTCCATGCTTCATGGTGGGAACCAGGCATGTAGAGTCCATCCGTTCACCTTTTCTGCGTCGCACAAAGACACGGTGGTTGGAACCAAAGATCTCAAATTTGGACTCATCAGACCAAAGCACAGATTTCCACTGGTCTAATGTCCATTCCTTGTGTTCTTTAGCCCAAACAAGTCTCTTCTGCTTGTTGCCTGTCCTTGGCAGTGGTTTCCTAGCAGCTATTTTACCATGAAGGCCTGCTGCACAAAGTCTCCTCTTAAAAGTTGTTGAAGAGATGTGTCTGCTGCTAGAACCCTGTGTGGCATTGACCTGGTCTCTAATCTGAGCTGCTGTTAACCTGCGATTTCTGATGCTGGTGACTCGGATAAACTTATCCTCAGAAGCAGAGGTGACTCTTGGTCTTCCTTTCCTGGGGCGGTCCTCATGTGAGGCAGTTTCTTTGTAGCGCTTGATGGTTTTTCCAACTGCGCTTGGGGACACATTCAAAGTTTGCCCAATTTTTTGGACTGACTGACCTTCATTTCTTAAAGTAATGATGGCCACTCGTTTTCCTTTACTTAGCTGCTTTTTTCTTGCCATAATACAAATTCTAACAGTCTATTCAGTAGGACTATCAGCTGTGTATCCACCAGACTTCTGCACAACACAACTGACGGTCCCAACCCCATTTATAAGGCAAGAAATCCCACTTATTAAACCTGACAGGGCACACCTGTGAAGTGAAAACCATTTCCGGTGACTACCTCTTGAAACTCATCAAGAGAATGCCAAGAGTGTGCAAAGCAGTCATCCAAGCAAAAGGTGGCTACTTTGAAGAACCTAGAATATAAGACATATTTTCAGTTGTTTCACACTTTTTTGTTAAGTATATAATTCCACATGTGTTAATTCATAGTTTTGATGCCTTCGGTGTGAATGTACAATTTTCAAAGTCATGAAAATGCAGAAAAATCTTTAAATGAGAAGGTGTGTCCAAACTTTTGGTCTGTATTGTACATTCTGTGCCGAGCTGAGACCGGTTCCACTCTTTAAAAGCCTGTCTAATGAAAAAGGCCTTTAGTAATGTTTGGTAATACTATTAATTGAAAATAAAAAGCCAAACTAACCCCCGAAACCCCCGTCTGATGGAGTTGCAAATAACTCTATTGTTACTTCAAGTAAGGAGTGGTAGCAGTTGTGAACTGGTCTTCGCTTAGTCAAGAGGCATCACCCCAGGGGGCGTGGTCTGGCCATAGAGAAGTGAGGTAGTGATGGGCAGTCCGGCACTTTTTGGTGATCTGGCTCATTCGGCTCCGCTCACCAAAAAGAGCCGGCTATTTTTGGCTAAAAAACGTCTCTTCTTGCAAATAGTGCTACTTTTGCCACTGTTATCACTCCAGTCCTTTGACTGTAAAGCCAGGGCCTCATTACACACCTGTATAGGTATCTATTGAAGCAGTACAGACAGCTTTTTGCCATCTCCTTAGAGTGTCAGCTCCTTTACAGACCGCTCACTCCTGGTTATTGCTGACTTGTGTTACTGTCTAGTATCTGATATTGCTTGTATACGTCCTTTCTGCATCAGTCAGTGCTGTGATATCTGCTGGCGCTGGAGAAGATTCTGATTCTTAAAGAAGACGGCCACAACTTTTTATTATGCCCCCAATATATTCACCCCGGGCCCATAAGGGTTATTGTAAATACCTTATGTTGCAGTTACTGCCTGTGAGCGGCTGCTCACAGGCATCGCATGACCCACCACTGATGTCACGTCAAGAGAGGCGTGACAGCAGTGACGCGGTCCCCGCGGTGGATGCTGGGTTGTGGGCAGGGTTTCCCTGTGCGTCACATCCAGCATCCAAAGCACACTTTCCCAATGAATGAGGAGAGGGAGAGCGCACGGTGGATGTTGGGTGTGACACGTGGGGAAACCATGCCCACAACCCAGCAACCACCGTGGAACGCAGCGCTGAGTCATGCCCGGCTGCAGCCGGAACCCTGACGTGTCATCATCGGATGTCAGAGCCGGCTGCAGCCGGGGGTCACGTGATGCCTGTGAGCAGCCAGCGATAGTGCCGCTCACAGGCAGTAACTGCAACAGAAGGTATTTACAAAAACCCTTATAAGCCCCGGGGCAATACATTGAGGGGATAATAAAAAGTAGTGGACAACTCCTTTAAGAATAAATGCTTGGAGACGCGTTACAGGCTCTTACAGAGTAACTATGATCTATGAATCACACACGCAGTGTAAGGCCACGGCCCCACTATCAGTATTTGGTCAGTATTCAGTCAGTATTTTTTATCAGGAGTAGGAGACAAAACCAGGAGTGGGTGATAAATGCAGAATTGGTGATTTGTTTCTATTATACCTTTTCTCTGATTGTTCCTCACCTGGTTTTCGCTCCCACTCCTGAGAAAAAATACTGACCGAATACTGATAGTGGGGCCATGGCCTAAGGCCAGTTTCACATGTCCTGATATTTCCAGTACTGGAAAAACCAGTACCGGAGATATCCGTGTCTGTGTGCCGCATCAGGATCACACACACCAACGCTTGGAAATCAGTGTACAGTTAGTGCTGTTCCCAAGTGCTGGGTGCTGAACAATGCCCTCATCATTGTCCCCTGCTGATGCTGTGATCAGCACGGGCAAGGGACAATGATGAGTAGTGTCTGTTCCCGATGTGTCATGGTCTAAAAATAAGAATAAAATAAAAAAATCATTATACTCACCTGTCCGAAGATGTCCCCCACTGTAACCCATCTTACCGCTCACACCGGGGAGAACGACTCGCTGCACCAAGCGGGCCCCGATGCTGTGCTCAGTGAGCGGTGACCTGTTACTCACTGAGCTCAGCGCAGCTCCGGGGCCCGCTCGCTGGAGCGAGTCATTCTCCCCAGCTCCTCAGCGTGAGCGATCAGATAGGTTGCAGTGGGGGACATCTTCAGACAGGTGAGTATAAGGATTTTTTTTTATTTTATTCTTATTTTTACACCAATACACAGCGGGAGCAGACACTACTACTCTCAACATTGTCCCCTGCCGGTGCTGAACGCAGCGCAGGCAGGGGACTATGATGAGGGCGGTGTTCAGCACTCAGCGCTTTGGAACAGCGCTAAATGTACACTGGCTCCTAGGTGCCGATACGTGTGATGCTGATGACACAGACACGGATGTCATCCGTGTGTCATCAGTACAGGACGTTTTGTGGTCCGTGCAGCTTGTAGAAAATGGACATGTCAGTGTGTTTTGCCCTCGGACACATGGTCTGTGGAAACACACTGATATGTGCGTAAACCCATTCACTGGCAGGGAAGTAAGGTTTAAAGCGTCATTCCAGTGGTGAAATAAAAAAAACTGCAGGAGTGGAGCTTTAACCACACTAACAGCTTTTCTCTTTTCCTGCTTCCTTTTGATGACGCTTCATTTGAGAATCCCACTGGGACGCTCAAACGAAGCATCATCAGATAAAAATTGGAATCACTCCCACCTTTACCCTAGTGAACAATAAAGAAGTTTCCCAAAAAATAAAATCACACTTGGTATCAACGTGTCCACAAAAGTACAATCTATAAAAACCTCAAGGGATCGCTCACATGGGCGAATTATTCGGACAATTGCAAAAAGATAAAAAAAAGATTGTACTTGACCAGAGTAACACTATGGGGTAGTGCACATCTGCCATTATTTTCTAACGCCGATTCGGCATGCGAAAACAATGGTGGCGAGAATCGAATAACACGAACCAATACAAGTCTATGAGTGCATGTGAAACATCGCACTTCACTCAGATGTCACCTGAGTGCAGTGCGATTCCTGCGAACACCGGCAATGGAGGAGATGGAGAAATTACCTTCTCCGTCCCCTCCGCAGCTGTGCTGCGATTCTGCCATGTGAGATGATCGGAGCACTGACACTTGGTTCACACTCGCAGCAGAGCAGGAGCCGAGTGTCATTAGCATATCGCATCCAATGCTGTACGCTTGAGGGTCTCTGGCCTAAAAGAGGGAAAAAAAATGATTGAATGTCACAATTGTGGGTATTTGGTCACCACAATTCCACAGAAAAATGCATAATAATAGTAGAAATTAAAACAAAAATAATAAAAAAATTCCTTCACACAGCTCCGTCGACCTAAACTGAAAGATGTTCCGGGCTTTGGAAAATTGCAGCTCAAGTAATTTTTTTTGTTATGAATAAAAATAAAAGTAAATTTAGAATCATCAAGAGTGGATGCACCTACAGCTCTGGGAAGAAGGGAGGAAAGATGAAAGCGCAGAAATAACAAAGAAAAAAATAACATTATTATTATAATAACATTGCCCAGTGCTTATAGGGTTAAGTGCTCGGCAGTCTCAGGTAGGGCCGTGTGTGGCACTCAGTGCTGATTATTATACTCTATTATATATATATATACAGGGTGGTCCAAAAGTAGGTGGCCAGAAAATAATAACATTTATTTTGATTTATATATAAAATTATATTTACTAACACAAGCATAACATTGACAATTAAATTTTATTCTGAACAATAATACAAAAGCCCTTAAATTTTATCAACGCAGGTGCTCAAACTGTTTTCCATTACAATCTGCACAGCTTTGAAGTCGCCTCTTACGCTTCGACAAACTTTTTTGCACAAGTCTCTTTGGGTATTAATTTCTTGAAATGCATCTCTTATGTAATTTTTCAAATCACTGACACTTTTTGGTTTTCGACTATAAACTTTGTCCTTGAGTACTCCCCAAAAGAGAAAATCCATTGGGGTCAAGTCTGGTGAACGTGCCGGCCAATCAAGTGGGCCTCTTCGGCCAATCCATTTATTAGGAAATGTTTCATCAGGATACTCGCGGACTACTCTTGAATAATGTGGAGGGGCCCCATCTTGTTGGAAATGAAGGTCATTTGAATTAGGCTGTTGCTGTAACTGGGGAACAACTTGATTCATTAGAATTTCGAGATACTTATCTCCTGTGACTATTCCATCCAAAAAATATTGGTCCTAAAACACCAAAACTTGAAATACCACCCCAAACATTGACACCAGGCTCATTTAGTTGTTGCTCTAATGTTAAATGTACTCATTATACCAGTAAATACAATTATGTCTGTTAATATGGCCGGAGAATTTGAAAGAAGCTTCATCACTCCACATAATGTTATCTAAAACTACTGGATTTTCTTCAGTTTCGTTAAGTATAATCTCACTAAATTGCAGCCGCCTGTCTGGATCATCCTCCAATAAACCATGAATTAGACGTGGATGATAAGCTTTCCACCCAATAGATTTCAGGATTCGCATGATAGAAGCTCGTGAAATTCCCAATTCCAAAGAGGCTCTTCTGGTGGAGTTTTTTGGACCCTGAACAAATGTTTCAGCAACAAGTTGTTTATTATCTTCTGTACAGACTGTTTTGGGTCGACCAGTTTTTGGAGCATTAAGGATGGAGCCAGTGGCAGTGAATTTGTCACGAATGTGGTAAATGGTTTGTCTCTTTGGGGCTTGAGTACCAAATGTTTCAACCCAATTTGCTCTAACGGTTTCAGCATTTTGAGATTTCCAATTATTTGCCATTATGTGTTATCTGAAAAGATAACAGATTTGGGGGAGATCTATCTGTGAAAACTAGATCTGTGAAACTGGCTCATTTGCCCTTAGCAACCAATCAGATTCCACCTTTCATTTTCCAAAGAGTCTGTGAGGAATGAAAAGTGGAATCTGATTGGTTGCTAAGGGCAACTGAGCCAGTTTCACTTTACACCATGTTTGATAAATCTCCCCCTTCATAACCTTATTACACTTTCTGTCCACCTACTTTTGGACCTCCCTGTATATATATCTCCTGTCAGGTGCCGCACATCCCCCTGTCCTGTCTGAAATAATAGCAGTGTCACCCTGCTTTCAGTGACTCCAGGCTCCTGTACCTCTTATACCAGCAATATCAGCACTTACTTTAGGACCTTAGTGATGTCACTGATCATGTGTGCAGTAAGCAGCCAATCACAATCAGTGTAAGCGTTCATGTGGGAGGAGCCCAGTCACAGGCATTGTCATCGTCCCTCATGGTCACACTCCCTGCTCTCCTGTCTGCTTCCAGCCCCCAGTCAGGCCTGAATAAGCAGCAGCCAGTGGTGTCCGGGCCCCCAACATTGTGCTCATATCAAAGAGTGGGCTCTTCATCTCAGATCATTCACAAATGACACATCACTAACAGGAAGTGCGGGGTCACACACCTGGAATACGGTAAGCAGTGTGTGTGTGCCAGTATATGTGTGCGTGTACGTACGTGTGTGTCAGTGTATGTGAGACTACGTGTGTATGTAACTCTTAATGACAGCTAATACTATTGGTGGGGGTACCTGTGAAGCACCGAGCACACCCCAGAATCTATATTTTTATGGAGGAGTGCAGCACTCTGCACACTTCTCCTATACATGAGCTGGGATCACGCCCGGCTCCATACCCCATGACCGGATAATTGTTTTAAAATATTTGATTAAAAGTTAATTTTTAATAAGTTAATGAGATCCTTCTGCTGTAAATTCTCACTGAGTGCAAGATCCGAAAGCATAGAAGGCTTTTATTTAATTAAAACCAGTGTTTACTAAGTGCCCTATGTTGTGTATATGCACTTTAGCTTTTTACTGACTTATAGTAGGGTATATGTTCATGTTGTTTCTATCTTAGGTTTTGTCATCCTCTAAGTGGGTCTAACCCTTTGAGAACTTTATGGAGAACATAAATAGTGGGAATGGTAACAATTAAGTGCCATGAAAAACTAAAAGGGAGTTTAGAAAACGCATCAGTGACACCTCGGAGACATCAGACATAAAAGAGATACCCCATTACTAGACAAATTAGAGCGTACCATCAGGGTGACAACAGAGCTATCTCCTTTTGTATTTTAGAGGTTGTCAGACAAGATGTCAGAAAAGTAGATTGGAATAAACAAATCCTCCAAAAAGAATGCCAATGGATTTTTGGTTTGGACTCTCTCGCCCCCGAGGGATCGAATAAACAGATGACCTTGGTGGTTTTATTTAGGATCTGTATATGGGAATTTCTACTGTAAGCCGGTTACACTACTTCTGTCACCATACAAGAGAGCCAAGTTTTGCATTGCTAGACACCTCTTATCATGGAGTACACCACAGGTGATATCTACTGTTCTGTGAGCCCCAGTTTTTATTCCACACACTCGTACTTCCAATATTGCACTGACTGATATATGTATCTACACAGGGTCAGACTGGAACAAAAAGGCAGCCCTGCCACACAAACCCCACCAGCCCTAATAAATGAATTTTGCTTTTATGTTATCGTGCCCCTCACCACTCTCTTAACCCCTTCAGGAACCAGCCTATTTTGACCCTAAAGACCTTGGCATTTTTTCAATTCTGACCAGTGTCCCTTTACGAAGTAAAAACTCTGGAACACTTCAACGGATCCTAGCGATTCTGAGATTGTTTTTTCGTGACATATTGGGCTTCATGTTAGTATTAAATTTAGGTCGATAATATTTGCGTTTATTTGTGAAAAAATCAAAAATATGGGAAAAAATTTGAAAATTTTGCAATTTTCAAATTTTTAATTTTTATTCTACTAAACCAGAGAGTGATGTGACACAAAATAGTTAATAAATAACATTTCTCACATGTCTACTTTACATCAGCACAATTTTGGAAAAAAAAAAAAAATTTGGTAGGAAGTTTGAAGGGTTCAAAGTTCATCAGCAATTTATCTTTTTTCAAGCAAAATTTACAAAACCATTTTTTTAGTGACCACATCACATTTGAAGTCCCTTTGAGGGGTCTTTATGACAGAATACACCCCAAAGTGACACCATTCCAAAAACTGCACCCCTCAAGCTACTCAAAACTACATTCAAGAAGATTATTAACCCTTCAGGTTCATCACAGGAACTAAAGCCACATGGAAGAAAAAAATGAACATTTTTATTTTTCTAACAAAAATTTTCTTTTAGCCTAAATTTTTTAATTTTCACATGGGTAACAGGATAAAATGCATCCTAAAATTTGTTGATCAATTTCTCCTGAGTACACTGATACCTCATATGTGGTCATAAACCACTGTTTGGGCACACGGCAGGGCTCAGAAGGGAAGGAGCGCCATTTTACTTTTTGAATGGAAAATTAGCTCCAAAAGTCAAATTGCGCTCCTTCTCTTCTGAGCCCTGCCATGCGCCCAAACAGTGGTTTATGACCACATATGAGGTATCAGTGTACTCAGGAGAAATTGACCAACACATTTTAGGATGCATTTTATCCTGTTACCCATGTGAAAATTAAAAAATTTAGGCTAAAAGAAAATTTTTGTGAAAAAAAAAGTACTTTTTTGTTTTCACAGATCATTTTGTGAAGCACCTGGGGGTTCCAAGTGCTCACTATGCATCTAGATAGGTGCCTTGGGGGGTCTAGTTTCCAAAATGGGGTCACTTGTGGGGGAGCTCCACTTTTTAGGCACATTAGGGGCTGTCCAAACCCAACATGGTGTCCGCTAACAATTTGAGCCGATTTTCCATTCAATTTGTTTGCGGACACCATGTCGCGTTTGGAGAGCCGCTGTGTGCCCAAACATTGGAGCTCACCTACAAGTGACCCCATTTTGGAAACTAGACCCCCCAAGGCACCTATCTAGATGCATAGTGAGCACTTGGAACCCCCAGATCCTTCATAAATTAATCCGTAAAAATCAAAAAAGTGTTTTTTTTTCCACTTTTTCATTTTTATGAATCAATTTGTGAAGCACCTGGGGATTCCAAGTGCTCACTATGCATCTAGATAGGTGCCTTGGGGGGTCTAGTTTCCAAAATGGGGTCACTTGTGGGGGAGCTCCAATGTTTGGGCACACAGCGGCTCTCCAAAAGCAACATGGTGTCCGCTACAAATTGTCGACTCAAATTGTTAGAAGACACCATGTTGTGTTTGGAGAGCCGCTGTGTGCCCAAACATTGGAGCTCCCCCACAAGTGACCCCATTTTGGAAACTAGACCCCCCAAGGCACCTACCTAGATGCATAGTGAGCACTTGGAACCCCCAGGTCCTTCACAAATTAATCCGTAAAAATAAAAAAGTGTTTTTTTTTCCACTTTTTCATTTTTATGAATCAATTTGTGAAGCACCTGGGGGATCCAAGTGCTCACTATGCATCTAGATAGGTGCCTTGGGGGGTCTAGTTTCCAAAATGGGGTCACTTGTGGGGGAGCTCCAATGTTTGGGCACACAGGGACTCTCCAAACGCAACATGGTTCCAATTTGTTAGCGGACACCATTGTGTAGTGCATGTCAGGTTGGTGTGCGGTGTGGTATATTGTAGTGCATACACCACACACACACACAATCTCATACACTACAACACACACACACCAACCTGACATAGCCTCCTCAGCTGAGTACGCCCTAGACTGGGATGAACGGGACGGGCGGGACATTTTGTGTGCTTTGTGCGTGTGTAAAAAAAAAAAAAAAAATCAAAACTTTATTATAGTGTGAGTGTACGTGTGTGTGCTTGGTGTAACCTTCTGCAGTCACGTGTGGGGGCGGTCAGGCGTAGGGGCCGGTCAGGCGTAGGGGGCAGTCAGGCGTAGGGGGCAGTCAGGCGTAGGGGCCGGTCAGGCGTAGGGGGCGGTCAGGCGTAGGGGGCGGTCAGGAGTAGGGGGCGGTCAGGAGTAGGGGGCGGTCAGACGTATGGGGCGGTCAGACGTAGGAGGGGGCTGAGGAGATGGAGCAGCCAGCAGCAGCAGCAAGGGGGGTGATCACTGGGGCAGGAGCCGGCAGCAGCAAGGGGGGGTAGGAGGTCGGCAGCATCGGGGGGTGATTACTGGGGCAGAAAGGGGAGCAGGAGCCGGCAGGAGCAGGGGGGTAATTACTGGGTTTGCGGGGGGGGGGGTGATCACTGGGAACAGGGGGGGGTGAACACTGGGGGAGGGGGTGATTATTGGGAGGTGGGGCGTGATATCACTGGGACTGGGGAATGGTGGGTGTGATCACAGGAGCAGGGCATTTACACTGAGCCTGCTGCTGCTGTGATCACAGTCCACTGGCTGTCTGAAGGAGAGCAGCAGCCGGTGGATGAAGACGTGGGAGAGGGAGCAGAGGGAGCGAAGGTCGGGGTGCAGGTATGAAAGTGGAGGGGGGGTGGGGGGGGGTCGCGGGGGAGGGGGGGAGTGGGGGCAATACTACCTGCTGATCAGCGGCGGCGGCAGACGCGATCCACAGGGTCCACAGCAGGGGGTCCAAGCAGGGGGTCTGCTGCAGGGGGTCCGCAACAGACGATCCAGGGTTGGGAAGGTGCTGGGAGGTTTCAGCCATCCCTCCATATCTGATTGGGGCTAGTATCCATGTGACGCTAGCCCCCCAATCAGATCTGGGGGGAGGGGGGGGACAGAGGTGACACTCCCCCCAGCCAATGGCTGATGCTGTAAGCATCAGGCAATGCCCAGATTTAAATATTACACCAATTTTCATTGGTGAAATATTTAATTCATACCGATTGGCAGTTTCACTAAAAGTGAAAATGAAACAGCCAATCGGAGGGGTCCCAGGCACGGGGGGGTTAATCCACCCCCCGGGGGGTCGACTTCAGGATGTCCAGTTGCAGTAGCAACTGTGACACCTGAGCGACCCCGCTCGCAGGCGCTGCAGGGGCTCTTTCCCTCCATGTCACAGACGGTGTGACACAGGTCGGGAAGGAACTGTTTTCCATGTCACAAACGGTGTGACACGGGTCGGGAAGGGGTTAAAGCGAACCTGTCAGCAGGATTTAGCCCTATAAATTAAAGGCATGGCTGTAATGGTGCTGGAATCCTGAGTAATCTGATGCCTGATGTGAAGGGATCCGCTCAGTGGTTGTTTAATACTCACCTTATGAAGTTTTCAGAAAATGACGTTTTGTGTGATTTGGGGTGGGACATGGGGCAGGGTCTAAATGGCGTTGGAGGCGGCTCATGCGCAGATAGAGATCTCAGCTCTGAACTAAGCCGAGATATCGATCTACGCATGCGCCACCTCTGGCGACATTTTATTAAAGTCCTGCCCTAAATTTTAAAAAGGAGGCAGGTCACTGCATAATCAATGAGCTGCAAAAGATACAGAGGAGGATGGTGGGGGGGGGCAAGAACGAGAAGAAGACCCTGCCCCCACGTCCCACCCCGAAGCATACTGAAGTACACAAGACGTCATAGTCTGAAAACTTCATAAGGTGAGTATTAAACAACCACTGAGCGGATCCATTCACAGCAGGTATCAGATTAATCAGCCTCACAGCGCCATTATGGCCATGCCTTTAGTTTATAGGGCTAAATCCTGCTGACAGGTTTGCTTTAAAGGAGTTATCTGATGAGCCACATGTCAATGGCGCCGCGGTGCGTATGATCAACCACAGCTGCATTTATATGGTGCTCTACAGAGCTACGTTTTTCCGGATCGTGCGGGTCCCATCGGTCAAATCCGCAGCAAGCAGAAAGTCATCCACTATTCAGAAAAAGGGGGATAACTCATTTAAAAAGGCTTTTCAAGATTTATTTTTATTTGCCCATAGGAATGTAGAAAATAATAAACCAGTAATAACAATCCAGAAGTCCAATGCCACCAAGCCCTCATGCAAACAAGCGTATAAATCAGGTATGTGCCATCCGATGTTTCATCAGATCGCACACTGACCGATGTTATGCAATCAGGCCTCGCAGAGAAAAGTTTTTTTCTCATACTGATTGGGTGCGGGGAAAAAATAGTAGCATGCTGCGATCTGACTCTGGGTGCGAGAAAAAAATAGGATGCCGCAGTATGGAGCCGCAGAATGCACCCAATATGTACGGATACATTACAATACTGTGACTGCACGCGGGTGACAAGTGATTGTTTTACTGTCGTGTGACCCTACGTACATATAAACAGGACAGAAGTGGTACTGGGCTGTGTATATATACAGATACTTAGATTTACAGGCCATACTGTAAACACTGCTCAAAAAAATAAAGGGAACACTTAAACAACAGAATATAACTCCAAGTAAATCAAACTTCTGTGAAATCAAACTGTCCACTTAGGAAGCAACACTGATTGACAATCAATTCGACATGCTGTTGTGCAAATGGAATAGACAATAGATGGAAATTATTGGCAATTATCAAGACTCCCTCAATAAAGGAGTGGTTCTGCAGGTGCGGACCACAGACCACATCTCAGTACCAATGCTTTCTGGCTGATGTTTTGGTCACTTTTGAATGTTGGTTGTGCTTTCACACTCGTGGTAGCATGAGACAGACTCTACAACCCACAGAAGTTGCTCAGGTAGTTCAGCTCATCCAGGATGGCACATCAGTGCGAGCTGTGGCAAGAAGGTTTGCTGTTTCTGTCAGCGTAGTGTCCAGAGGCTGGAGACGCTACCAGGAGACAGGCCAGTACACCAGGAGACATGGAGGGGGCCGTAGGAGGGCAACAACCCAGCAGCAGGACCGCTACCTTCGCCTTTGTGCAAGAAGGAACAGGAGGAGCACTGCCAGAGCCCTGCAAAATGAACTCCAGCAGGCCACAAATGTGCATGTGTCTGCACAAACGGTTAGAAACCGACTCCATGAGGATGGTATGAGGGCCCGACGCCCACAGATGGGGGTTGTGCTCACAGCCCAACACCATGCAGGACGCTTTGCATTTGCCACAGAACACCAGGATTACACAAACCTATAAATATGACACCCAGTCAGATATAATAATTATGTTCATTTATTAAAGAAAATTAAAACGCTAAAAAATTTTTTTATAGAGGAAAAGAAATGCCCAGGTACAATGGACATCCAGGGTCAGCAGGTAAATTCACAAGGGACACTGATCACAATTACAAAATAAACCGTTGGGCTCATCAATCATACGTTACTCAACTTCAATATAAAAGTGCATACAATAAAGTGCATAGTGCAATAAATATTAGCCCACTTGGGTATACAGGCACTCACAGATAGAAGTTATAATTCATAGCTGTCTATGTAAAACACAAAATTATGTATATATATCGAGCCCAATTGTAAGAAGAAGATTACAGTGGTACCCATGAGCCCACATGTGTGGCTCAATGTATCATATGGATCTAAGTGTCATCATGGAAAAGTAATATTGCAATGCAGTACCTGCCAATCCCACAGAGTCCACAAGGATCCAACGCGCGTTTCGCCGATGGCTTTAACGAGGAACACCAGGATTGGCAAAGTCGCCACTGGCGCCCTGTGTCTTCACAGATGACAGCAGGTTCACACTGAGCACATGTGACAGGCGTAACAGAGTCTGGAGACGCCGTGGAGAGCGATCTGCTGCCTGCAACATCCTTCAGCATGACCAGTTTGGCAGTGGGTCGGTAATGGTGTGGGGTGGCATTTCTTTGGAGGGCCGCACAGCCCTCCATGTGCTCTCCAGAGGTAGCCTGACTGCCATTAGGTACCGAGATGAGATCCTCAGACCACTTGTGAGACCATATGCTGGTGCGGTTGGCCCTGGGTTCCTCCTAATGCAGGACAATGCCAGACCTCATGTGGCTGGAGTGTGTCAGCATTTCCTGCAAGATGAAGGCATTGAAGCTATGGACTGGCCCGCCAGTTCCCCCAGACCTGAATCCGATTGAGTACATCTGGGACATCATGTCTTGCTCCATCCACCAACGTTACGTTGCACCACAGACTGTCCAGTAGTTGGCGGATGCTTTAGCCCAGGTCTGGGAGGAGATCCCACAGGAGACCATCCGCAACCTCATCAGGAGCATGCGCAGGTATTTTAGGGAGGTAATACAGGCACGTGGAGGCCACACACAATACTGAGCCTCATTTTTACTTGTTTTAAGGACATTACATCAAAGTTGGATCAGCCTGTAGTGTGTTTTTCCACATTAATTTTGGGGGTGACTCCAAATCCAGGCCTCCATTGGTTAATAAATTTGATTTCCATTGATGATTTTTGTGTGATTTTGTTGTCAGCACATTAAACTTTGTACAGAACAAAGTATTCAATGAGAATATTTCATTCATTCAGATCTAGGATGTGTTATTTGAGTGTTCCCTTTATTTTTTGAGCAGTGTATGTAGTATAGAGATGTGCCAGTGTATATAGTGTGGATTCCACACTTTATGCACAGCACCATACTATATAAACATCTGTACACTATATACTATATATACACAACTCTACATTATACACTATATTAAAACAGTATTACACTATATACTAGACTACAATATGTCTACTAATACCAATAATTACAATATATCTACAATTTCCCTCAGGATCAATAAAATGTATTGTATATTATGATGCATATATCACAGAGTAAATATCATATAGTAGGCACTGCTGAATATCTGTCACATTGAGACTGCTGTATATACATTATATAGGTGATACTGTGACTGCTGTAGTGTATATGTTATGTAACTACTCCACTATAAAACAGCAATTGCAGAATCCCCTATATAATGTATGTAAACTGCTGTATATACATTATATAGGTGGTACTACGATTATACACAGCATTCTATATACATTATATAGTCGATATTGTGACTGCTGTATATGCATTATATAGGTGATACTGCTTTGTATAATTTCAGTATCACCTATATAATGTATATACAACAGTAGCAGTATCACCAAGTATATATTGTATACACAGCAGTCCCTATACATTATACAGGTGATACTGTGACTGCTGTATATACATTATATAAGTGACGCATATACAGCAGCAGCAGCACCGGTATAATGTATATGCAGCAGTAGCACCTGTATAATGTATATGCACTGGTTTATATACATTATATAGATGCTACTGTTGTGTATAATTGCAGTATCACCTATATAATGTATAAAGACTGCTGTATATATGTGGTACTTTAAATTATACACAACAGTAGCATCTATATAATGTATATACAGCAGTCAATATACATTATACAGGTAAAACTGACTGCTGCATATACTGAAGATACATGTTCTATATTGGGACTCACCCAGATCCCTACGATGAGAGGGGGAGGTGAAGAGCTGCAGCATATCCATCAGGCCTGCAGATGATCCCTGGGGCCGGTGAGAGAGGATCCCTGCTGGGGCCAGTGAGAGGATGCAGATCCCTGGGACCGGTGAGTAGCGCGCGAACTCCGCCCCAAAAAAATGCCAGCGTCAGACAGAACCCTGTGTGAATGTGCGCTCCGCTGCGGCCCTTTAAAACTTTTTAATAAGCCCCTGTTCACGTGCTCTCTCTCCTGCACACATTGAGAAGGGCCACCGCGGCTCACACAAGTGCTGACAAGGGCTGCCTAGGTGCATACGGTGGCCTTATCAGCCCGTGTAAGAGGGAGAGCGAGCGAGCGCGCACAGGGGCTTATTCAAAAGTTTTAAACAGCTGGCGGCCCACCGGGCATACGTCCGCTTTGGCAGATTGCCAATCCGGTCCTGTATCTACATTATACTAATCTGCCTTTTTTGGGCTTTTGCAGAGAGATTGCAACTATATATATTGATTCTGATATCTATTTTAGCTCTTAATAAGATATTTAAATGTCTGCAGTAACTTATATGAATTTCTTGCATTATACAGTACAGAACAAAAGTTTGGACACACCTTCTCATTTAAAGATTTTTCTGTATTTTCATGACTATGAAATTGTACATTCACACTGAAGGCATCCAAACTATGAATTAACACATGTGGAATTATATACTTAACAAAAAAGTGTGAAACAACTGAAAATATGTCTTATATTCTAGGTTCTTCAAAGCAGCCACCTTTTGCTTTGATGACTGCTTTGCACACTCTTGGCATTCTCTTGATGAGCTTCAAGAGGTAGTCACCGGAAATGGTCTTCCAACAATCTTGAAGGAGTTCCCAGAGATGCTTAGCACTTGTTGGCCCTTTTGCCTTCACTCTGCGGTCCAGCTCACCCCAAACCATCTGGATTGGGTTCAGGTCTGGTGACTGTGGAGGCCAGGTCATCTGGCGTAGCACCCCATCACTCTCCTTCTTGGTCAAATAGCCCTTACACAGCCTGGAGGTGTGTTTGGGGTCATTGTCCTGTTGAAAAATAAATGATGGTCCAACTAAACGCAAACCGGATGGAATAGCATGCCGCTGCAAGATGCTGTGGTAGCCATGCTGGTTCAGTATGCCTTCAATTTTGAATAAATCCCCAACAGTGTCACCAGCAAAGCACCCCAACACCATCACACCTCCTCCTCCATGCTTCACGGTTGGAACCAGGCATGTAGAGTCCATCCGTTCACCTTTTCTGCGTCGCACAAAGACACGGTGGATGGAACCAAAGATCTCAAATTTGGACTCGATCAGACCAAAGCACAGATTTCCACTGGTCTAATGTCCATTCCTTGTGTTCTTTAGCCCAAACAAGTCTCTTCTGCTTGTTGCCTGTCCTTAGCAGTGGTTTCCTAGCAGCTATTTTACCATGAAGGCCTGCTGCACAAAGTCTCTTCTTAACAGTTGTTGTAGAGATGTGTCTGCTGCTAGAACTCTTGTGTGGCATTGACCTGGTCTCTAATCTGAGCTGCTGTTAACCTTCGATTTCTGAGGCTGGTGACTCGGATAAACTTATCCTCAGAAGCAGAGGTGACTCTTGGTCTTCCTTTCCTGGGGCGGTCCTCATGTGAGACAGTTTCTTTGTAGCGCTTGATGGTTTTTGCAACTGCACTTGGGGACACATTCAAAGTTTGCCCAATTTTTCAGACTGACTGACCTTCATTTCTTAAAGTAATGATGGCACTTGTTGTCCTTTACTTAGCTGCTTTTTTCTTGCCATAATACAAATTCTAACAGTCTATTCAGTAGGACTATCAGCTGTGTATCCACCAGACTTTTGCACAACACAACTGATGGTCCCAACCCCATTTATAAGGCAAGAAATCCCACTTATTAAACCTGACAGGGCACACCTGTGAAGTGAAAACCGTTTCCGGTGACTACCTATTGAAGCTCATCAAGAGAATGCCAAGAGTGTGCAAAGCAGTCATCAAAGCAAAAGGTGGCTACGTTGAAGAACCTAGAATATAAGACATATTTTCAGTTGTTTCACACTTTTTTGTTAAGTATATAATTCCACGTGTTAATTCTTAGTTTTGATGCCTTCTGTGTGAATGTACAATTTTCATAGTCATAAAAATACAGAAAAAGCTTTAAATGAGAAGGTGTGTCCAAACTTTTGGTCTGTACTGTATGTTTTCCCTTATAGGTGTTAATATCATACCTGCAGTGACATTTATTGATTCCCTTTTGTTGCATTTTTTTTAAACTGCAGTAATATCTTATCCTTTGCTATGCGGGCGCCTCCTCCAGGTAACTGACTGTTGCTGTGTGTTATGTACTGCAATTAAGAACAGGAATAGGAGGGAAAAGCTGTCCCTGCACTGAGACTGAGCTTAAACCCTACGCTGGGATGGGTGCCCTATTCCTTGTGAATAGCCCCACCGACACTCCTGCACTGAACTAAAAAGAAGACCTGAAGGAAGGGGAAAGGGGTCCCTAAAAGATCTAAGGACTGGGAGCAAAAACAGGAGACCTCCTAACAGAAAAGTTAGTTGCAGAAACGAAGATTAAAGGGAACAAAACTGGTGGAACAAGAAGTCCCAAGATATAAATTGTCCTAAGCACAAAGAGCTAACAAGGCAACTAGCCAGAGCACAAGCGTAACAACACTGATGTCCAGCAATGAATGGGAGACAGGTGCTGAGTAATAAAGAGTGAGGAGATCACGTGACCAAGACACCCAGCATCAGAGGAAAAGACTAGAAGCCAGCAAACCACAAAAAGATGCCGCCGAAAAGTAAAACAGCATAGATTCTAACACTGTGACTGCGTGTGCTCAGCATCGATGGACTCGTACTGCGCATGCACCAGTACGGGGGGCTGTTTTAGACATCCTGACATTATCTGAGGTCCAGGACATATGCACGAATCGCAATCTTGACCTCTTGTGTTTGTAATATCTGCGCATGCGCCCTGGAAGATTCTTCTGCTGGCATACATGCGCTATACACCATTTGGGGACACTTGTTCTCACTGCATTAGCCCTCTAGCGTTCTGGAAGTGTGTGATGTCATCAACATGGTCCCTTTTATAGAGTGAAAAAGCCTTCAGCTATACACATCAGCTGGGGATCTATTTCCACTGTCTACAGATATTAGCTGACATATGTCCTCACCATACTGTGTTTTTCTATATCTCGTATTGTTTGGGATTGTTTATAAATGGATTAATAGATATTGATATTTTGGATGATTTCTTTGTTAGCTGTATATACAACAATAGCAATAACAGTATTGGGAAGTAAAGACATACACCGACCCATAAGTGTCCTGTCTTGCTGGAATGGCGCCAGCTCTGCCTTCCTCTGTGGATGACGCCGTTTAAACTGCTGTGTTCTTTTTTTTTACCTAGACTTCTTTTACCTAATAAAGATTTAGTTACTTCCTACATGGCTGAGAGCTTATGGCCATTTCTTTTTTTTTTTTGTCTGTTTTGTGATCTAAAGTATATAAGTTTTATTAGTAGATGTCGGGGGAAAAAAACAGAATGTAGTAAAATAGTAAAGATAGTAACACGTTAATGATTCCACACTACTCCTGTGCCACCACTGCTTGAGTCCTCCACCAGTCTCAGTATTTCCTGGTCCGTTCCAACAAACTTGAGATACCTATGGCTAATTAGTTGTTGAAGCAATGGCCATCATAGCCAGTGATTGAGAGAATGGAGGAGATGACTTGGTTAGCAATTCAACCGATATTCCACTCTGTACGAGATAAGAGAATATAAAATCTACAAATTTTATCTCCTCATATGTTTCCTCTTATTATCTCCAGTAATTATATTATTACTTGAGATTCTTTATGATGTTACATTTGCTCATCTTCTTCACATTCAGGTCCCTACAATACCAGATCTTCTCAGTGGAGTTCTTCTATATTTAGACAATTTTTCTGATTTTACCCATCAAGGATGGATATGGAGAAGAACAAAATGGTGGAGAGGCTATTACAACTCAATCTAGAGATCCTCTTCCGGCTTACTGGAGAGGTGAGAGATTCTGATGACGTCACATTACACCATTCTTTTCTATGGGAATAACAGATGGACAGAACTGGAGAGGTGAGGACTCTGGAAATGTCTGTAGTGAGATTTATTAATGTGTCTCTCCATAACCAGGATTACACACTAGTGAAGAAGACCTCTAGTGAGTTTCGTCAGGCCCCTGTGTCTAAGGGATGGGGAAGACCACTGAGCCCAATCACGGGGCCTCCACCTCACCCCCTGATAAATGAGGACATCAATGACCAGAAAATCCTAGAACTCGCCTACAAGATGATTGAGCTGCTGACTGGAGAGGTGACACTGCTGGGACATTATATAGTATTGCTATGAAGGGAATGGGAGGAATGACGGTATCATTGTATGTGTCAGGTTCCTATAAGATGTCAGGATGTCGCCGTCTATTTCTCCATGGAGGAGTGGGAGTATTTAGAAGGACACAAAGATCTGTACATGGACGTCATGATGGAGGTTTCCCAGCCCCTCACATCACCAGGTAATAGACAGGACTAAATACACATGGCCTATAGTTATCTCTATGTAAATAATCAATTCAATCCCTGTTTGTGTTTTCTCCAGTTCTATCAAGTAAGAGGACAACACCAGAGAGAAGTCCCCATCCTCTTCTTCCAAGGGATTGTAAACAGGAATGTCCCGATGTTCCTCAGGATCATCAGGTAGATGGAGAGAAGGTGTCATGAGATCTCCCCTATGATGTGTAGACAGCTGTGAAGGTCTTTTGCTCAGTCTTGTATTATATGTTTTATACTTGTGTAATGAGAATGGTGGAGATGACAGGATTAGAGCTGATCATAGATGTGACTTCTCCATCTGTCTGTGACTTTTACAATATTTGTTTCAGGGTAAAGATCTGACCCATATTAATACTACAGAGACATATGTGAGGGGTGATGAGCGATGTAAAGAGGAGATTCCTACAGATAATTGTCCAGGTGAGTAGTAACCACTAAATGCAGAGAAGTCACAGATTCTTCTCAATCATCATCTTTCACTGTTTTATCACCAGTGTAGTCGAGACAAATTACAATCATATGATCACCATTCTGCTGTTATATCCCTACATGTTCCTCCACCCAATACTTTTCAAATTACTTTGGGCACTGAAAGCCCTTCTTCTATAGAGATTACAACCTGGAGGATCCACCTACCCCCTGGAATCAGAAAATGCTGACCCTTACCTGCCCAGATCTGTAAACTACTAAGCCAAATGACAGCATAAGTACAATGTGCTGACAAGTTAGGAAAATATACACTGCTCAAAAAAATAAAGGGAACACTTAAACAACAGAATATAACTCCAAGTGAATCAAACTTCTGTCAAATCAAACTGTCCACGTAGGAAGCAACACTGATTGACAATCAATTTCACATGCTGTTGTGCAAATGGAATAGACAATAGATGGAAATTATTGACAATTATCAAGACACCCTCAATAAAGGAGTTGTTCTGCAGGTGGGGACCACAGACCACATCTCAGTACCAATGCTTTCTGGCTGATGTTTTGGTCACTTTTGAATGTTGGTTGTGCTTTCTCAGTCGTGGTAGCATGAGACAGACTCTACAACCCACAGAAGTTGCTCAGGTAGTGCAGCTCATCCAGGATGGCACATCAATGCGAGCTGTGGCAAGAAGGTTTGCTGTGTCTGTCATTGTAGTGTCCAGAGGCTGGAGGCGCTACCAAGAGACAGGCCAGTACACCAGGAGACATGGAGGGGGCCGTAGAAGGGCAACAACCCAGCAGCAGGACCGCTACCTCCGCCTTTGTGCAAGGAGGAACAGGAGGAGCACTGCCAGAGCCCTGCAAAATGACCTCCAGCAGGCCACAAATGTGCATGTGTCTGCACAAACGGTTAGAAACCGACTCCATGCTGAAAGTACCTGGGATCTTGTAGTCCTGATGTGAGTTGGGTATCTTTGTCTTGTCTGTGGTCATTATAAATGGACAGGTTTTACATTTTTTCTGGTTGAAGATAAAGGTACTTGTAGCTGGTGGAGATGACAGGGAGCTTCTGACAATGATGCTTCTTAGATTTGGGGGCTACCTGAAACACAGAAGTGGGGGGTCTGGAAATATGGATTGTAATTGGGCATCTTTTTGTAGTAAGGGTTGTAGTTTCCGTGCAACTCTCCTTAGCACCTCCAGATTTGGATTGTAGGTGATTACTAGAGGCACCTAGTTGCATTCTTGTTTAGTTTTGTAATGTAGGAGGTGATTCCTTGGTATTCTGGTGGCTCTTGTATTCTGGTTCTCAATTGTTCTTGGATGGTAGCCCTGATTCAAAAATGTCTTTCTGAGGCCACCAAGGTGTTTGTCTCTATCCATTGGGTTGGAACATATCCGATTGTATCTGATGGCTTGGCTATAGACAATAGCGTTTGTGTTTTGGATAGAAACTGTCTCATTTAAGGTATGTTGGACGGTCGATTGGCTTTCGGTACAAAGATGTCTCTATTTCATTGTTCTGTAGCTTGATGATGCTGTCGAAAAAGTTAATTTTAAGTTTTTTAAAGTGAAGTTTATCTGTGAACTGCTAAAATATTTACAGCCAGAACGGTTTATCTCTCCCATAGTAATAGCTCTGCTTTTCATCACCTGTCTCATCTATTGCATTATTTCTGTGTCCTATTGTGTATAAATATGTGACTGTGCAGATGTGGCTGTGTGGAGCTCATGCTGTATATGGGGAGACTGTTTTGGGCTCATGCTTTATATGGGGAGGCTGTGTGGGGCTCATGCTGTATATGGGGAGGCTGTGTTGGGCTCATGCTTTTTATGGGGAGGCTGTGTGGGGCTCATGCTGTATATGGGGAGACTGTGTTGGGCTCATGCTGTATATGGGGAGGCTGTGATGGGCTCATGCTGTATATGGGGAGGCTGTGTGGGGGCTGTTACGGTATATAAGAGGCTGTGGGGGGCTCATCTATAATATAATCGGCTAAGCTTGTCTCTGTCTGAAGCCTTTATAGACTGCGCATGCATGATGCGCAGTCTGGCTCCAGACAGAAGACTGCATCCAGCCATTACAGGTAAGAGGAGTGTATGGCGCCAGAGATCGCGGTATGCGTAGACACTGAACGCATACCGCGATCTCCGGCGCCATACTTACCTGACCGGGAGGAGTGTTGCCGCGGCGCATCTCTCTTCACTTCTCTCTTCTCTTCGAGTGAGGCGTCGGATCGGTGCATGCACATAGCGCTATCTGGCGCCATTTTATTGAAGACACATTTGCAGTGTGTCTTCAGCAAAATGGCGCCGGACAGCGCGTTGCTCCGGCTCCGCACTCCTCCTCCGGCAGAATAGGACACAGAAGCGCTGGAGCACAGAGAAGAAAGGTGAGTATAACTGTTTATTTTTTTGTTTGTGTGTACAGCGTGAAAGGGATGAGGGGGCCACACATACCAGGAATGTGGGGTGAGGAGACCATGCATACCAGGATTTGGGGGGTGAGGGGACCATGCATACCAGGATTGGGGGGTGAGGGGACCATGCATACCAAGATTAAGGGGTGAGGGGACCATGCATACCAGGATTGGAGGATGAGGGGTACCACACATACCATTATTGGGGGATGAGGGGTACCATGCATACCAGAATAGGGATGAAGTGTACCATGCATACCAGGATGAGGGATGGGGTGCCATGCATACCAGGATGAGGGATTGGGTGCCATGCATTCCAGGATGAGGGGTACCATACATACTAGAATAGGGATGAGGGGTACCATACATACCAGGATAGGGATGAGGGGTACCATACATACCAGGATTGGGGATGAGGGGTACCATGTATACCAGGATTGGGGATGAGGGGCCCATGCATACCAGGATGGGGGTGAGGGGTGCCATGAATATCAGGATTGGGCATGAGGGAGCCATGCATACCAGGATTGGGGATGAGGGGTGCCATGCATATCAGGATTGGAGATGAGGGAGCCATGCATACCAGGATTGGGGATGAGGGAGCCATGCATACCACGATTGGGGATGAGGGGTGCCATGCATACCAGGATTGGGGATGAGGGGTGCCATGCATACCAGGATTGGGGATGAGGGGTGCCATGCATACCAGGATTGGGGATGAGGGGTGCCATGCATACCAGGATTGGGGTTGAGGGGTGCCATGCATACCAGGATTGGGGATGAGGGGTGCCATGCATACCAGGATTGGGGATGAGGGGTGCCATGCATACCAGGATTGGGGATGAGGGAGCCATGCATATCAGGATTGGGGATATAATATAATTATAATATATTGATATTAATATTGAACAGAATTAATTTCAGCCTATTGGTTCGGTCTTCCGCAACAGTTACGGTGTCTCATGTTGCCTCTCGGGAGAATTAACTGCCCACCCCTACTCCATGTCAGTATTTCCATTATGTTTTCAATACTAAGGAATTCAGATTGTGCAGTAATCGCTCCTGAAATGTGGAGCACTAATACCTTCTCTACTCTTCTGGTCAGAACTCATAGTAGCTCCAATGGTCCACCATAAATGATTGCAACTCTGGTTTAGTGTTATATTTCTCCCCCAGAATATATGTTCTTTATGGGGATGTAACATGTTTTCTTATTACTTCTCCTTTTTTTATGAGTTCATACTGTATGATGTCTTTGATTGTGGTGGGATCGGTCTGCCTCACTTACATTAGTCTGAAACTGCTTGGTAGCATTTAACCCTTTCACGTCTTTTGACTTACCCATATGTCATAGTTGGGAATAGCTTCCTGACGTTTGACTTACGGATACATCATGGCCATCGTGCACTGTACAGAAGCTGTGTCCATTCCATCGCCGCCGGGAGCTCAGCTTACATGATAGCTGAGACCCGACTGTCACTGCCAGGAGAAATGTCCACACTGCCCCCGACTGTTTAACCTCCTATATGCTGTGATCAATATTGATCGCAGCATTTGAGAGGCTAGGAGAGGGAGGGGTCTTTCTCTCCCATCCCATCGGTGCCCCCACAATGTCATCGCAAGGGCCTTATTATTGTCATTGTGACCTCTGGATAAGAGACTAGTACTACAAGCCTGTTAGACCAAGCCAGGAGGTTTCTGTCAGTGCAATACTGACAGGTATAATGCATTGCAGTGAATTATACCAGAGATCAGAGTAATAAATGTTAAAATCCCATAGAGGCTCCAAGTAAAAAAAAATTATACCAATAAATGGGTATATTTCTATAAAAAAAAAAATTACACATATTTGGTATCGCCGCATCTGGAGCATCCCTTCCTATAAAATTGTCATGCTGGTTCTACTCTTCAGTAAAAGAATAAGTAAAAAACGTGACAAAAAAACTGCTTTTTCATCTTACTGATGAATAAATAGTGGAATAAAACGCGATCAAAAAGATGAATGGAAATAAAAATAGTATCTTCGAAAATGTCTTATGGCTTATCAAATATCTTGTTCCGCAAAAAGCAAGCCACAATACAGCTCTGTCAGTGGAGAAATAAAAAAGTTATACCTCTCAGAGTACAGTGATGCAAAAACAATTATTTTTTTTCTAAAATATAGTTATTGTTTTTGTGTAAAAGCGCCAAAACATAAAAAAATTATATAAATTTGGTGTTGCTCTAATCATACTGGCCTGAAGAATAAAGCTGCCTTATCAATTTTAGCACACGGTGAGCGGCATAAAATAACGCCCAAAACTATTCCTGAATTGCTGTTTTTTGTTCATTCTGCCTCCCGGAAAAATGGAATAGAAAGTGATCAAAAAATACTATGTGCCTTAAAAATTGTAGCAATGAAAACGTCAACTTGTCCCAGAAAAAAAACCAAAAAACGTCACCTGACTCTGTCAGCAGAAATATAGAAAAATTATAGCTCTCAAAATTCACTGTATTCATGGCGACGCTAAGGACTACCCTTTTGCTAGAGTGACCATAAAAACAAACTGTGGCACTGAGTCCCATGAGGTTGGAGTGGGTAAGGACCCTGATACACCCAATTATATTAGGGCAGGATTTTACCTTACTCTGGGACTTATGGCGAAAAGGTGGGGTGCCAAGTTACTCAGATAAGAGTAGGTTCACATTTAAAAAAAAAAAAAAAAAAGTCGTATGAGAACGAGACAGTGACCTATAAGGCCAACATCCCTGTGTTGGGGGCTTCTGGGAGGAACTTTGGGACTGCTCAACTGAAGGACCATACACTCAAAGGGGCGCTGGATAGTGTCACCGTTTTAAACAGGGTTGCCCAAGAGCTGGAGGCCGACACTAGGTTCCCATACTTTGCAGTAGATGGGGATTTGCTATATCGGGTGACTAAGCTGGGACGGAAGGTATTGGAACAATTGGTGGTATCAGGACCCTATAAGTGTAGGGTGTTAGAAATGGCCCATTCCCATGTCTTGGGTGGTCATCTGGATGTAGACAAGACCAAAGAGCGGATCCTTCTTAGGTTGTACTGGCCCAGATGTCACCGAGAAATTTCGAACTATTGTAGCTCCTGTCCCACTGTCCTATTGTAGCTCCTGTCCCACTTTCCAGTTAACCGCCCCAGTCTCTCACTTCCATAGTACCCTAGTGCCGTTACCAATTATAGAGGTTTGGTTTGACCTCATTGCAATGAGTCTAGTCGGACCATGGTTAAGGCTTTTCTAAGAATTGTGGGATACTATCAGCAGTTTATCCTGAATTTCACCATGATAGCCGCACCCCTGACCGACGTTAAGGGCAAAGAGTAGTTGATGGCCAAGTGGACTTATAGATCGCTTTCCTGGAGTTGAATCTAGCCCTGTGTAAACAGACAGTCTTGGTTTCACTGGACTTCATCAAGGAGTTCGTGGTCCAAACGGATGTTTCGGAAGTCTGGTTTGGAGCCTTGTTGTCAAGAGAAATAAATGGGGAGGGAAGTAAAATATGTCACAAAAAAAAACACTCAGAATCACTGTGATATGTTCAAGCGTCCCAGAGTTATTACCTCATAAAGTGACACAGGTCAGAATTGAGAAAAAATGGCGTGGTCACGAAGGAGAAAACAGGCTCTGGTGCAAAAGGGTTAATAAATCAGCAGTTGAGTTGCTGGGTGACATCTGTGGTTCCTCTTGACACCCTTTAATATTACCCTTACCACCTACTAGCGGTTATACTGTTCCTGTATGCTGCCAGATAATGAGATACTAGCCTCTCACTTTTGAAATTACTTTGAGAGGTCTAGATTTTAGATAGAACCAGGAGGGCACAGAAAATACAAAATCAGAAGACATGAGTAGACCGTAAACGGGCCAGGATCACAAGAAGATCAAATGCACAGAACTGAACCAGAGAAGAACAACACTGTACCTGGCACCTTTCAGCAATGTGCCTTGAGCTTTAGTAGGGTGTGGTACTTTCCAATTACCTGAAGCAGGGAGCAGATTACTCCAGCTGGACAGCACACACACCCATATTGCCAAACTGGATGGTAGCACTGGTCCCAGCCACCCTATTCTTAGTGTCTGGATAGAGCCTGTGCTGCCCAGATCTTCTGGTTACAATGTCTCCTCCATCACCAACGCCACCCGCAGAATGAATGATGGTGGCCGCTGGTGACCGAAGCAGACATCGCAGGAGCAGATCCCAGAGGAGATATGACCCACCATTCGTACAAGCTCCAATGTTGTAGAATGACAGAAAACCAGAGCAGAAGAAAACCCCATAAAGTTACTAAATTTTGTAAATTATAACCATCAGTGAATTAATCTATCTATATGAGTAGTGATTATTTTGACACCTGAGTGGGGGCTTGTTTTTTTGTGGGATGACTAGAAGTTTTTATTAGTGTCATTTTTGCCTACATAACATTTTTTGGTGGCTTTTTATTTCAATATTTTGGAGGCAGAATGAACAAACAGTTGAACTAGCTCTACTAGTTCATGTTGACGTCTTCTAGTAGACTGAGAACTGTTATTTTCTTAGTGAATAATTCAATTTTGCTACATAACTTCCCATTTCTATAGAGATTCTGAGTAGAAATGTTAAAAAATACAATTTAAGAATATTTTATTAAAAAATAATCATTTGTTTTATTCTTGGCAGACGACTGTACAAGGAGATCAGAGGGACAACTGACATCTTCAATTTTTATATCAGATGACCTTGAGATCACACAGAATAGAATTGAAGAGAATGTCATTACTCCAGATATACCATCATCCCTTCACCGCAAAGATCTATCATCTGATCCTATGAAACAAGTCCTATCTTCTGATTCATTACAGACTACGAAGAAAAATAAAAGTCAGAAAACGGGCATTACAAAGCAAACTGCTCTTCAAGCAAAGAAGCCAATTACACATTCAGAATATGGAAATAGTTTTCCTCTTGAAACATCTTTTGTTACACATCAAAAAATTCACACAGAGGAGAAGACATTTTCTTGTTCCAAATGTGAGCAATATTTTAACCAGAAATCAGATTTTTTTAGGCCTGAGAGAAAGCATACTGGTGGGGAGAAGCCATATTCATGTTCAGAATGTGGGAAATGTTTTGGACAGAAATCAAATCTTGCTATACATCACAGAATTCACACAGGAGAGAAGCCATATTCATGTTCAGAATGTGGGAAATGTTTTGCAGAGAAATCAACTCTTGCTATACATCACAGAATTCACACAGGAGAAAAGCCATATTCTTGTTCAGAATGTGGAAAATGTTTTGCAGGGAAATCACATCTTGTTATACATCACAGAACTCACACAGGAGAGAAGCCATATTCATGTTCAGAATGTGGAAAATGTTTTGCAGGGAAATCACGTCTTGTTAAACATCAGAGAACTCACACAGGAGAGAAGCCTTTTTCGTGTTCAGAATGTGGGAAATATTTTAAACAGAAATCGTATCTTGTTATACATCAGAGAACTCACACAGGGGAAAGGCCTTTTCCATGTTCAGAATGTGGGAAAGGTTTTGTAGAGAAATCACAACTTGATAGGCATCAGAAAATTCACACAGGGGAGAAACCATTTTCATGTTCAGAATGTGGAATATGTTTTATACAGAGATCATCGCTTGTTAGTCACCAGATAACTCACACAGGGGAGAAACCTTTTTCATGTTTAGAATGTGGAAAATGTTTTGCACATAAAATAACACTTGTTATACACCAGAGAACTCACACAGGCGAGAAGCCATATTCATGTTCAGAATGTGGGAAATGTTTTAGTCAGAAATCATTGCTTGTTCTACACCAGAGAACTCACATAGGGGAGAAGCCGTATTCATGTTCAGAATGTGGAAAATGTTTTCTGCGGAAATCATCGCTTGTTAGTCACCAGGGAACGCACTCAGGGGAGAAGCCTTTTTCATGTTCTGAATGTGGGAAATGTTTTAGAAGGAAATCAAACCTTGTTAGACACCAGAGAAGTCACACACACACACAGGGGAGAAGCCATATTCATGTTCAGAATGTGGAATATGTTTTGGACATAAATCATTGCTTGTTAGACACCAAGGAGCTCACACGTGGAGAAGGCTTGTGGTCATTTCCTGAAGAAGTGGTGCCTGATACTTTGAAACACGTTGACTAAAAACCACATGTTTGAATAAATCCTCCAACACTCCAAAGAGATATGGAATTTGGATTGTGAGCCCCATTGGGGACAGCAATGATAATGTCCGTAAAGCGCTGCAGAATATGATTGCGCTGTATAAGCAATGCATAATAAAAAAATAGAGCTGTGTGTATGTAAATGTGTGTATGTAGCAGAGCTGTGTGTGTGTAAATGTTCAGTGTCCCAACAGTATTGTGTGTATATGAGTGCGCTGCAGAGTGGTCATTAATATCCCTGCTGTGACGCTATATGTAAATATAACACATGGTGCAGAGAAACTCTAACAATAAATTTATTACTTCCCTACTCCACCCCAGTGCATTACAATTAGTGATATTGACTGTCACATACACACTTCTCAGCACGTTACAGGGGTGTGCTTGCAAGAGTTAATTCATCTCCTCTCACTCAATCCAGCTCTCAACCTCTGTTTTAGGCTATAAAGTGAGCATAAATCACACCCCAACACATTCAGAACACCGCAATTTCTTAACGCCTTTCCACCACTCGTCAAATACACAGGGGTGTTGAGTCCCCAAATATGTTATTGTCAAGCAATCAAAAGGTCACACACACTTTCTGAAAGGCTATGGATTATTTAGAGCATACAAGGATCAAACTTATTAAAGCTTTCAAACCTTTAATATAAAAATATACAGTGCTAACAATACATGATATAAAAAAATAATAAAGCAACACACAAATATGCAAATCCGTTATAAACCAAAAAGTGAGAAATAACAGAAATACCTAACCGTTTCTGTCTACTATTATCTTCTGTTTCCTTAAGGGAAGGAGAAATTAGTTATGGATCACACCAGCATCTTAGGTAGCCCACACATGGGAACTTCTTTTGTGCCACCCAGCTTTTTATAGTCCTGACCATAGGCTCATATTTCCAAGATCACCTTTATAGACTATTTAAAAATTGCTGTTTGGTGACTGGACTAGCCTTGCATTTCAAATATCATGTGTCTCCCCCACTCCTCTCTATAGAGTGAATAGGAAATATACTGCCTAAATACAGACCATGTGCCTTACTTTGAAGCTCAGAGTCCACAAGCTGAGGTGTTATGTTTAATATCTCCATCAAAAAACCCTTTGTGGTTGCAATACTGGTATATCCAATTTCACCCTTCAGTCATCTAAATATAATTCTACTGCTGTTATGCTTTCCCTTATTGATTATATATTTCCTTCACATTGAGCCCCTCCACTTTACACCAGGAGCTGAGGTGTCCTAAACATTTAATTAGTAGAATTGTTTTTTCCTATTTTCTATTGTCTAAACCTAGGGTGCGTCTTGTAGTCCAAAAAAACAGAATTAGAATTACATAATTGCAAATAAAAAATATATGCAATTACTAATATCTTTCATGTAATAAGCAAATGAAAAGCAATATTCTATGTGCTGTGGTAGATTGACTCACTCCGCTGCTTATCGAGGCAGTCAAAGGAATGCTTTGTATTTAAATCTTCAGCTGATTTATTAAAACATGCCTCACAAATTAGTTCAACAGAAAAATAGCCGTATTCAGACTTGTTGGCATAAACAAACAGTACTCATTACAGTCCACCCACTCAACAAACAGGGTTCAACTCTCTTTAGTAAGAGCACAGCTCTGTAGGTCAGCTCAATTTCATAGCACATAGAAGAATCAGTAAATCTAGAGGCTTCACTTTTACCTCCTGGGTCACAACCAACGGTGGAGATATGGTGAACAGCCGTCCCGCCCAACTCTTTAGCTGTTCACAATAAACCTGACTGTGTCATGGCCAATGAACCCATCTCGGCACATAACATGCTGGAGCAAACTTTCAGGTTCATATTAGTGAAGCTTATAAACTCAGTGAAACATATCTCCCCTCCAGCACAATACCAGTGTCTATCTTACATCTCCCTTCCTCTGTCCAAAGCCTTGGGGTTTGGCACCTTCATTCACTACACAGGGAAGCCTCGACAGGACATCACCATTAGCGTGTAGTTTCCCTGGTCTATGCTCCACATGGAAGCTGAAGTCTTGGAGTGCCAGAATGGGCATTCTTCCCATTGTTTTCCCTCATCCATCTTAGAGGTGCATGGTCTGACACCATCCTAGCATGGTCAAACATATTTTTTCTATGTTGGCACAATTTCTCTCACAAGTTTCCTACTTAGATAAAGGATTAGATGTTTCTCTCCATATATTTCTTTGTGACAACACTGCTCCCACCCCAACTTCTGAAGTGACTGTTTGGACCACAAACTCCTTCATGAAGTCCAGTGCGACCAACACGGCTATTTACACAAGGCTAGCTTGAGCTCCTGGAAAGCCGTCTCGCTTAAGAAGTCCACTTGGCCATCCATGATTTTGTGCCTTTAAGGAGGTTGTTCAGCGGTGTGGCTCTCATGGCGAAATTCGGGATGAACCGCCAATAATATCCCACAATTCAAAGAATAGCACTAACCTGTTTCTTGGAGACTGGTTGCAGTCAATTTTTGATCGCCTCCACCTTCTCCTGCAGCTTGATTTCGCTGCTCAGGACGATATAGCATAGGTATTATGCCTCCTCCTTCCCCATGGTGTACTTCTTCGGGTTCATGATAAACCCTGCCTTCCTCAGTGCATTCAGTACCGCCTGGACCTTCTGCAGATGACCTTTTCCAATCTAGGCTCAAGATCACAATTTCATCTAGGTAAGCTGCTGAGTATTTCTTGTGAGTAGTTAGGACCCGGTCTGCGGCCCCCTGGAAGGTGATCAAAGGGCATCCTTGTGTATTGAAAACACCAATCAGGTAGAGAGAAGGCTGTCTTCTCTTTGGCCATATGGGACATGGGGATTTACCAGTTTTGATAGGTCAGGGGTGGTGATGTATCTTGCTCACCCCAATTTCTCAAAGAGCTTGTCTACCTGGGGCATCGGATACACATCAAACGTGCACACCTCATTTAGCTTACGGTAATACAAAAGCGCCATTCTCCATTTGACCTAACCACAAGGACATTGAGATTGGACCAGCCGCTCTTTGATGATGCCCAAGTTCAACATTCTCCTCACCTTCAAAATCATGCTGCGACATGCTTCATGGATTCGATATGACTTAAGGTTTACCCCACGTGTGGTTCTATCAGAACTTTGTGCTTCACAGTATGAGAACATCCTGGCAACTCTGAAAACAGATCTTAGTTTCGCTGGGGGAGTTCTCTGCACCGATTCTGGGCCGGTGATAGTGTTTCTGCCACCTCAACAAAGGCTCTGGGGTTTGCCCCAGGCATAGAGCTTCCACCGGCTCCTTATCACACCATGGCTTGAGCATGTAGACGTGGTAGACCTGATAAGATTTTCTTCTCCCTGACTACATAATTTACTTCGCTCAGTTTCTCGACCACTTCGTATGACCCTTACTACTTAACCAGAAATTTACTTTTCACCATGGGAATCAGCACTACAACTCGATCTCCAGGATTAAACTGGCTCAGCCTTGCCGACCGATTGTAGACCCTTGATTGGGCTGTCTTTCACAATCGGCATTACCTCTGCAATTCTCTGCTGCATGCGGGCCATATGCTTGATGATGCTGCGGTGTGGTGTAACTTCTGCTTCCAAGGTCGTCTTTGCAACATCCAGGATACCCTGATGGTGCTGACTATACAGTAGCTCTAATGGAGATGACCCTGTAGATATCAGTGGACCTTTCCTGATGGAGATATAGCAAATCCCTGTTAACTGCAAAATGTGTAAACCTAGTGTCAGCCCCCGGCTCTTGAGCATCCCCATTTAACACGGTGATATTATCAAACGCCCCTTTAGGGTAATGTCCTTCAGTTAAGCAGTCCCAAAGTTCTCCCTGGAAGCCCCCATCTCGGGGATGTCTGCCTCTTATGTCGCTTTCTTGTCATCCACATTCCGAGGATCTCTATGGTCAACCCAGATCTGCACTGATCTAGGAAGGGCATGAATAAATCTGTCCATTACCACGTGCTCGACCATTTGGGCTGGGGTGGAGCACCACTGCTGGAGCCGCTTCTGGACAAGATGTAACAAGTCAAATAGTTAGCAGGGGGTTTGTCACCAAAATACCGCTAGTGGTGGACCTCTTTGTGCTTTGACAAAGTCACTCCCAAGCGTGCTAATATTTCTGTTTTTAGTTTGGCATATTCCTTTGCATCCTTTAAGGCGAGGTCATTTTAAGCTTTTTGGGGCTCGCTGTAAGAAAGGGCACCAGCATCTCCGCTCACTAAATCGGCGGCAGCTTCTCCCACTCTGCTACCCTTTCAAATACCACCAAAAGTACCTTGACATTGTTCCCCTGTGTCATCTTTTGCACAGCACATCTTACCGCCTTCTGGACCTGAGAGTCATTATCTGGAATTTTGGGTGGGGTGATCACCTTGCCATGGACTGCATCTGCGAGGAGTTCCCTCTGCTACGTAAGCACCTCCTGTTGCTGCCACTGCTGCTGCACCAAAAGTTTATTCTTTTCCTGTTGCGCTAGCTGTTGTTGTTGCAGGGCTTGCTGCTGCTGCTGTTGCTGTATTTGGACCAGGTGTTTAATCAGCTCCTCCATTTTGTCTAACTGCTCTTCCATCCCAATAGCTGCCTTCAGTCAGGACATGCAGTTTAAATCGGAATAAGGTTCTGGCACTCAAAAAACAATAGCCTTGAGATCCAAAGTTAATGTATGCCTTTTTTATTAATGCACATACAGCAGAGTCCAATGTAATGGAAAAAATAAATAATGCCCAACGTTTCGACCCATACGGGTTTTCCTCAGGGGCTTCATACGAGATAATTTCAAAAAATATGTAAGAAAACAACAAAAACAGAAATGTCAATAGTCATGTACATACATCATAAAGACAACTTTAGTATATCTGTAGAAAGTAGGTATAGAATGAGAGACAGTAATCATTCACCAAAGAATGAACCATAATGTTATAATAATAGACCCACTAAATCATGAAAGCTACCAATAGGTAGTAAAACATAAAATAGAAGAGAAAAATCCAGTAATAAAGTATGTGATATCGGTACTAGGTGAAACAAACATCAGTCATGATCCCATAGTCATTATGGCGCTAGTAATATAGAAAATCGAGGAACTATATATGTAAATAATTACCCGTATAAAAAGTGGGAAAGTGTATAGTCTGAACTTGCTGCAATAGGTAAATATGGGGAGTCCTACAATAAGAGAAGTATAATGTTGGAGAAACAATTCCTAGAATTGCCGAGTAAAACAGGATATAGGAAATTCATATGTGTACATACCCGTCAATAAATGGAGTAGCAGAATGTGGCCACAACAGATGCACTACGCCGGGATTTACCCTATGTAGCTAAGACAAGATCAAAGACCATTCAGTGTCTTAAAACCTATGTTTCATTGATCTACAATATGAGATCAAGACCGGCTGTTCTAGATGACTTTCAGGAAGCTGTTGAAAGGGACTTGCATTCTCTAAAACAATCTCTAAAACATGAAGGGAGACTGGCTTCCAATTTGACTAAACTGGAAAGAGATGCTATCATGGATATTAAAAATAATAACGATCTCATAGTGAGACCAGCAGATAAAGGAGGAGCAGCGGTACTCCTAGATGGAGGCCTATATGAGAAAATGAATCTAGATATGTTACAGGACAGCAATACCTACGAAGCACGACCAAATGACCCTACATTGAAGTTTAAAAAAGAATTAGAAAATGTATTAGCCTATGGTATACAATTGGGAGTCATCAATGATAAATTAGCAGAGGATCTTTTGGTAAAATGTCCTATTACTCCCATATATCATTCCCTTCCTAAAATACATAAAGGTATTTTTCCCCCACCCTTCCGCCCAATAGTGGCAGGTATTGGTAGTTTAAATGAAAAACTCAGCATGTGGGTCGATATATTTCTACAACCTTTAGTCAAACAATTACCTGGTTACATTAAAGATACTAAACATCTTATAGCATCTCTTGATAATACTAAATGGGGGAATTCATCCCTTTGGCTCTCATGTGATGTCGTAGGTCTTTATCCATGTATACCACACACATTAATGATCTCCATATTATCATACCATCTCCATACTTATAGCACTTATAGTGAAGATTTACAACGGTTTTTGGTGCTTTCAGTCGAATATTTACTCAGCCACAACTATTTTTCCTTTAACAAACAATTTTTTCTACAGACATGCTGAGCTTCAATGGGGGCGGGTTTCTCTCCCTCTATAGCCAATATTTTTATGGCCTTTTGGGAAAAACAGTACATTTTCTCTGACTCTGGTCCTTTCTCCTCCCATATCAGGTGGTATGGTCGCTATATAGATGACCTGCTCCTAATATGGGATGGGACAAGGTCAGAGGCGAATGAATTTTTCAAATTCATTTCGGATAATTCTATCAATCTTAAATTCACCCATAATATACAATCTAATTCGATTGATTTTTTAGATTTTACTTTGACTCTGACTGATCACACTGTAACTATTACACCCTATAGAAAAAGTTTATCAAGAAATTCTACTAATTGGCTTCCTCTTGTCATAATAAAAAGACTATAATTAATATACCAGTAGGAGAGTTAATACGAACAAAAAGGAATACTAGTAACCCACGACAATATGAGGTTGAAGCAAAAAAAGTTCTAGATAGACTATCAGCCAGACATTACCCCAAATGGACTTTAAAAAGAGCATACAATATAGTTAGCTCCAAAAACAGGAGTGATATGATTGGACCTAAATTCAGTAATCATCCTTCAGATGGTGTGAATGGATCCAACCATCTCACCTTTGTCTCTCAGTATAGCCCCCAATTTTCTATGATCAAAAATATTATTAACAAATATCTTCCTATGCTTTCTACAGATCCCAAATTGAGAGAAGCACTACTAACACCAGTTAGGTTCACAGCTCATAAGGCACCCACTTTGGGTGATCTTTTATCCCCCAGTCTTTTTCTCAAACAAGATCCTTCTAATTCTAGTACCTGGCTACACACAACTGGTTTTTATAAATGTGGTCACTCCATTTGCACTTGCTGCAGCCATGTTAAAAATGCAGCGACTTTTACATCTTTTTCTACCAATATAAAATATAACATAAAAAATGTTATTAATTGTAACACTACTTATGTCATATATATTATTTCATGCAGTGCGTGCTGTCTCCAATACGTGGGATGTACGTGTACTCCCTTGAAAAAACGCATCAGACGGCATTTATCAGATGCACATAATAAATTATCAGTAGTGTTGAGCGAACATGCTCGACACTGCTCGGTACTCGCCCGAGCATCACGCTACTCGGGATGTTCGGCGAGCACCGAGCATTTCCGGGTTACTCAGGGGGGAGCTCGGGTCTCCGCCCTGCATGTTTGGCGCTCTTTACAGAGCCAATGAACATGCAGGGATTGCTAGCCAGTCACTGTAATGCCGCAGCCATGTTGTTTGTGGGCATTACAGTGATTGGCTGGCCGCACAGCGTCACCTCGAGTATTTAAAACCGGGCGCCGCCATCTTGGACACAGTCGCTCCGGATCAGACAGTGTAGGGACAGCGCTGCTGATTTAGGGAGAGATATATCCTGCAAAATAGTTAGTGTAGGGTCTGTAAAGGCTGCCAGATCAAACAAACAGTCCTTCTCAGGACTAATATCCATCCCAGGTATATCAGGCAGGCAGGCAGGCTGTAGAGGAGACGCAGTGGTTATACCAGCAAATGCTGCATTACAGTCCTGTGTGCTGCTCCTGTTGCTGAAATTGCTGGACTTAGCTCCAGGTCCCGGGGGCCAGGAAAAATTCTTTTTTTTATCTAAATCCTCTTTTTTTTTTCCTCCTTCACAATGTACAAATACCCATCTTATTAACCTTTTGGTGCCCCCTCCCCCCCCCCCCCCCAAAAAAAAGTGTGCCTCTGATTTTTCAGACACAAATATATCTGTTGAAAATAGTCTGGTGTAGGCCAGAGAAATAGAAGTGTGGTTTTGCAGTTCTATGGGCCATTTGTATCTAAAAAAAACAGTTTGAGTGTGTCGCTCGCTGTTCAGCCGCAAATATATATATATTTTAAAAAGACTGGTATACACCAGTAAATTATTACTATGGTTTTGATGTTCCACGGTAAAACATCTCTATTATCCTGTTTTTGGCATTTTTTGCTGTATAAAAATAATAAGTGTCTCCCTGATTTTTCAGACACAAATATATCTGTTGAAAATAGTCTGGTGTAGGCCCGAGAAATACAAGTGTGGTTTTGCAGTTCCACAGTACAAACCTCTGTATTATCCACTTTTGGGCCATTTGTATCTAAAAAAAACAGTTTGAGTGTGTCGCTCACTGTTCAGCCGCAAATATATATATATTTTAAAAAGCCTGGTATACACCAGTAAATTATTACTGTGGTTTTGATGTTCCATGGTAAAACATCTCTATTATCCTGTTTTTGGCATTTTTTGCTGTATAAAAATAATAATAGTGTCTCCCTGATTTTTCAGACACAAATATATCTGTTGAAAATAGTCTGGTGTAGGCCAGAGAGACAGAAGTGTGCTTTTGCTGTTCCACGGTAAAAATCTCTATTATCCTGCTTTTTGCATTTTTTGCTGTAAAAAAAAAAAAAAAAAGTGTCTCCCTGATTTTTCAGACACAAATATATCTGTTGAAAATAGTCTGGTGTAGGCCCGAGAAATACAAGTGTGGTTTTGCAGTTCCACGGTACAAACCTCTGTATTATCCACTTTTGGGCCATTTGTATCTAAAAAAAACAGTTTGAGTGTGTCGCTCACTGTTCAGCTGCAAATATATATATATTTTAAAAAGCCTGGTATACACCAGTAAATTATAACTGTGGTTTTGCTGTTCCACAGTAAAAAATCTCTATTATTCAGGTTTTGGTAGTTTTTTCCGTAAAGAAAAACAGTAGTGTCTCCTGACTGTTGTGACACAAAAATATATCTGTTGAAAATAGTCTTGTGTAGGCCCGACATCCCAGTGTGGTTTCGCAGTTCCACGGGTCAAATCGCTGTACTATCCAGTTTTGGGCCTTTGGTATCTAAAAAAAAGCAGTTTGAGTGTGTCGCTCACTGTTCAGCCACAAATATCTCTATTTAAAAAAGTGTGGTATACCCCAGTAAACAATAACTGAGGTTTTCCTCTTCCACGGTTCTAATCTACTCTTTATTACCCTTTTTCCATTGATAGTGCAAGTGTAAGCTATTTTACTTCATTTACAATGGGCAAGGCGCGTGGCAAGGGACGTGGAAGTGGACGTTCTGGTGATGGTTCGTGCAGAGGACGGGGCCGTGGCCAAGGTGAAAATGTGCCACAACCAACAGCCACATCTTCTCGCTCCCAGTTCTTGACCGAATTACTAGGGAAGCACAGAACAACACCAGTATTGAGAACTGATCAGTGTGAACAGGTTATTAATTGGATAGCAGACAATACTTCCAGTTACCTGGGCACAACCACCTCCGGTCTGTCTTCCACACGGTCAACTCTTAGTAGCCGTGAGTCTCGACCGCATACTCCTCCTCACCCTGATGCTCCTTCCTCCCACCATGCCGAGTGTCGTCAGACAGCAAGTGATCCCACACTTGGACACTCTGAAGAGCTGTTCACTGGTCCATTTCCATATATGGGCCCCTCGCCTGATACGCTTGAAGTGGTGGAAGAGGAGATCCCATGTTGCGATGCCCAAATATTTGAACAGCCACGGCCACAGGAAATCGACGTTGGCAATCTGTCACAAGAGGTGGACGATGACGAGACACAATTGCCAGGAAGTGAGGAGGAGGATCGTGGTGCGCAAGTGGAAGAGGAGGAGGTGGTGGATGATCTAGTAACTGACCGAACGTGGAAGGAGGACATGCAGAGTGAGGCCAGCAGCACACAGGGGGAGGGAGGCAGAGTACCCCAACAGGCAGGAAGAAGCAGTGTGGTGGCCGCAGACAGAAGGCAGGCAACCGTTCCCCGTAACACCAACACGAGGGACGTTGCCAGTACAAGCGTTAGGTCTTCCAGAGTCTGGAATTTTTTTAAAGACTCTGCTGATAACCCCAAAAAGGCCATATGTTCCACCTGCCATGCCAGCATCAGTAGGGGTGACAAAACTACCAGCCTGACCACCACCAGCATGATCAGGCACATGGCAGTAATGCACCCGACTTTGTGGGGCGAAACCCAGGGTCCACGACCAGTGTCAGCGGGTGTCACCACTGCTTCTTCCACTGTTGTGCGTGCAATAGAACCCCCTGTTGTGTGTGCAAGGCAATCCCCTGTCCATACTGCATGTAAAGATGCCCCCTCCTCTCAGTCTTCACTTGTTATGGCAGTTTCTCAAGAAACAGCATCAACGTCCACGTCCACGTCCCACCGCAGCGTTCAATTGTCCATATCCCAGACCTTTGAACGAAAGCGGAAATTCGCAGCTAACGCCCCACAGGCCACAGTCCTAAATTCGCACATTTCACGACTGCTTGCATTGGAAATGCTGCCTTTTAGGCTGGTGGAGACGGAATCCTTCCGCAATCTTATGGCAGTGGCCGTCCCTCGGTACTCGGTCCCCAGCCGACACTATTTTGCCTGGTGTGCCATCCCCGCACTACACAAGCACGTGTCCCAAAGCATCTGCCGTGCCCTCAACAACGCAGTTACTGGGAGAGTCCACCTGACAACGGACACGTGGACAAGTGCTTGTGGCCAGGGACGGTACATCTCTCTGACGGCACACTGGGTAAACATAGTGGAAGCCGGGACCCAGTCGGACCTTGGGACGGAACACATCCTCCCCACACCGAGGATTGCAGGCCCTATGTCAGTCAGAGTTGCCCCCACAGTGTACAGCTCCGGCGCATCCTCCTCCTCCTCCTCCTCATGTTCAGCCTCCATCTCAGATATCACCACATCAGTTACAAGCTGGAAGCATTGCAGTACTGCCTCCGCCAAGCGGCAACAGGCTGTGCTGAAACTCATAAGCTTAGGTGATAAACCTCACACTGCTTGTGAGTTGTGGACAGCTGTGAAAGAGCAGGCAGATCTGTGGCTGAGACCGCTGAACCTACATCCCGGCATAGTCGTGTGTGACAATGGCCGTAACCTGGTGGCGGCTCTGAGGCGAGGTGAGATCACACACGTACCATGCCTGGCTCATGTGCTTAACCTCGTGGTTCAGCGGTTTCTTAAATCATACCCCGAGTTGCCAGATGTGCTCGTGAAAGTACGCCGCCTGTCAGCTTATTTTCGCAAGTCGGCTACAGCTTCCGCCGCCCTTGCTGTGTTGCAGCAGCGTTTGCAGCTTCCGGCACACCGACTGGTGTGTGATGTCCCCACACGTTGGAACTCTACCCTCCACATGTTGCAAAGGATTTGTGAGCAGAAGAGAGCAGTTGTGGAGTACCAGCTGCAACAAGGCCGTCGATATTCAGGTCAGACTCCACACATAAGACCTCAGGAGTGGACCTGGATGTCTGACATATGTACCATCCTGACAAAATTTGAGGAGGCCACCAAGATGGTGAGTGGCGATGACACCATCATTAGTGTCAGCATCCCACTTGTCTGTCTTTTGCAACGCTCTCTGCAGAGAATTAAAGAGGAGGCATTGCAGCCAGAGTATGATAAGATGAATTAAGAAGCCGTAGCGGGCGATTACACACAGCCCAGCCTCATCTCATCCCAACGTGCATTGGGGGACAATGAGGGAGAGGAGGAGGAGGAAGAACAGGAGCTGCTATCATGCGTTGTAGACGGTAGTACCTGTACAAGTGTCATACCGTCGGTTCAGCGTGGGTGGCCTGAGGACAGGGGGGAGGAGGAAGAGGAGGAGGAGGAGGAGAGCATGGTCAGTCGTCATCTTGGTGAGGACACGGAAATCTTGCCCGTTACTATCTGGCACGCATGGCTGACTTTATGTTACGCTGCCTTAACCGTGACCCTCGCGTTGTCAAAATGTTGGGTGACAGTCATTACTGGTTGGTGACACTTGTAGACCCCCGCTACAAGGAGAACTTTCACTCTCTTATTCCTGAGGTGGAGAGGTCTACAAAAATGGGGCAATACCAGAAGGCCCTTGCTGCAGAACTCTTAAAAAAATTCCCATCTGAACACGCTAGCGGCAGAGGTCACAGTTCGTTGCCCAACCAAGGCGTACAGGCGAGAGAGATGCAACTCCAATCCAGCAGAGGAAGGGGAACACTGTCAACGTTCTGGGACAGTTTTCTGACACCCGCCCAGCTTACAGGCCCTGAGGCGCGGGGTACTCTCACAAGGAGTGGAAAGTTTCAAAAGATGGTGAGGGAGTACCTTGCCGATCGTACCAGCGTCCTCCGTGATTTCTCTGTGCCTTTTAATTATTGGGTATCCAAGCTGGACACTTGGAATGAACTCGCTCTGTACAACTTGGAGGTCCTGGCCTGCCCTGCCACTAGCGTGTTATTGGAGCGTGTTTTTAGTGCCGCTGGGGGAATTATAACTGATAAGCACACTCGCCTGTCAACTGACAATGCTGACAAGCTGACCCTTATCAAAATGAACAAGGGCTGGATTGGGCCAGACTTCTCATCACCACCAAATGACAGCAGAGTAACATAAAGTCAAATCCACTGTGTTATTTCGGGAGGTGTATTCACATGCACCGCTTCACACCCACACATGGGTATACGCTTCCTTGTTTCGGCTGTTTAATCTTCTTCTCCTTATCCTCAGCCTCCACCACCACTATACCACCAGGGTGCCAGCATTGCAAGTTCCTCCGTCCTTATTTTTGGCAGCTTTTGCTTGCAAGGCATAAGCAAATACTATGGGACACCCACTCCCCAATAATGGGACTTATGTTTGTAATATGCTGTACTGCATGGCTCTTGTAAGGGGCATTGCAAGTTGCTCCGTCCTAATTTTTGGCAGCTTTTGCTGGGAAAGCATAAGCAAATACTATGGGACACCCACTCCCCAATAATGGGACTTATGTTTGTAATATGCTGTACTGCATGGCTCTTGTAAGGGGCATTGCAAGTTGCTCCGTCCTAATTTTTGGCAGCTTTTGCTTGGAAAGCATAAGCAAATACTATGGGACACCCACTCCCCAATAATGGGACTTATGTTTGTAATATGCTGTACTGCATGGCTCTTGTAAGGGGCATTGCAAGTTGCTCCGTCCTAATCTTTGGCAGCTTTTGCTGGGAAAGCATAAGCAAATACTATGGGACACCTACTCCCCAATAATGGGACTTATGTTTGTAATATGCTGTACTGCATGTGACGCGCCCCCTGGGCCGTGTGTACATGTGTGTGGGATACCCGGTGCCGGGTCTCTGGGGTCTGTAGTCTCCGTGGCGGTGACCCGGTCCCGTGGCTCAGGCTGGTCAAACCAGTGGCAGTCTTTCTTAGGTTTTGAGGTTAATTGTCCGACTGCGCCACCCGTGGATTGCGGTCAGGGAGTACCACCGCTGCGAGGCAGACCGCTGAGGCTGGTGTTGTGTGCGCAGCATAGAATGGGATTACTCCCCTCGGGAGGAGTATAGACTCAGGGCAGTGTGTGTGGATGATGGGGGTGATTGTGCACGAGCGCAGCAGGAATGACTCAGAGTCTTTGCAGTGCAGTTCAGGGTCTTTACTGATGATTATAAGGTAGACCCTCCCGGGAGTACTGGCTAGCATAAGAGGCCTGGTCAGTCTGTGAGCAAGCAGGAGTTCCCCTGGCCAGGTGGAGTTGTAGGCCTCCCCGTCTGTCTGCACTCTTCCTGGCTACCTTGGTGTAAGCGGGTAGAAGTAGCCCACGTCCCTGAGTGTACCGTGTAGTGCTCACCCGTATGGCTGGTGACTTGGGGCCTTCTGATAGCCTCCGCTCCACGACGGCGGTGCTGGTCCCTTGCTTGTGACTGAGCTTCCGGGCTTCTATGGCCAGAGGACCTGAAATACCCTGCCGGCTGGTTTCTGCTGCTGGATATATAAGTCCTCACAGCTTCGGACTCCTGTGTCCGGTTCCTATTGTCTTCTGCCAGGGCGAGCTCTGCTCAGCTTCCAGCCCCTGGTCTTTAGCTCCTAGCTCCTACAGAGCTCCTTGCTGTTACTTTCCCTTGCTCTCACTCTGACTCTGACTGTTCTCTGACTCACTCAACCCCGCCCCAGATCCAGTTTATAAGGGCAGAATTCTCCCCTCCCAGGATTGGGGCAGGAGGATGTTGCATGTTTAAGGGATCCTGACCAGGAAACCTCCCACTTGCTCTCCGACGTAATATCTCTATTACTGTGGTGACAAGACCCCTTGGGTGCCACACATGGCTCTTGTAAGGGGCATTGCAGTTCCTCATAATTTTTGAAAAGCCTTCCATTCACTGCTTAGGCCAACAGTGCACGGGAGACCCAGTTGCTATAAATGGAAAAAAAGGTTTAGTTAATGCCCTCTGACCTCCATGTCATTTCCAAGGGGCATTGGAGTGGCTCGAAATTTTTGGTAGGCATTGCACTCACTGTATGCCCTATAACTGTGTAGCCGAACCGCTCCTTTTGTTACAGAAACATATCCTACAAGACATATCTGGTTGACTGGCCTGATATTGATGTGAATGGTCCCTGTTCCTCCTGCTCTTTCTCCTTTGCCACTACCTCATCCATCATTTATCACCTGAAGCTTTGTTTTAACGGGAGTCATAGAACTTGGATAGTAGCAGGAAAACATCCAGCAATCCTCGGAGGAGGTAGGATATGCGCCAAAACGCTGACCACCTCAGGCCTAGCCGCTACTACATACATGCGCTTGCATTACAACAAAACAAAGCAGATGCTAACTTCTATCATCCTCATCATGCTCCTCACCTTGGCACTCTCAACTCCCCTGATGGAGAAGCCAGGGCCCACCGGAGGAGTCTGATAGTCCGGTGGGCTCGGCCAATGCTGCCCTAAAGCAGGCCAGGCTAAGAAAAGTGTGGGAAAGGTTACCGGGACAAATAGGGGTGGCTGGGGACCGAGTATGGCCACCCGGCCACCCCCTGGAGGCTGGGGAGCAAGCGGGGACACCCGACCACCAGGCGGCTGGGGACTGAGTATGGATACCAGGCCGCCGACACAGCCATGGCGTGGTGGCCAGATTCCGCCTCCACATGCCTAAAAGGCCCAATTTAAAGTGCAAGCAAGCAAGCAGTATGGTATTGCAGCCTGGGGGTGGGTGGGTGGCAGGCAGCATACTTGAGGTTGTATTGCAAGGAATGGGGGAGGTACAATTGAACACTGCCCTGGGACTAGAACTTGCATGGGGATAGTTGCAAGTCTGCATCTTCTGATGCGGTAAGGATCACTTATGATGGGCACACTTTTAGACAGTGACCTGGGAGTCAGAGATGCTTCCAGGGGTCTTCCCCATGCTTTTCCCTTGTCTTTTCAGCACTTTATGCATGTGTCACACAGCACATGGCCAGATAAGGTTGTAAAATGTTAAAATGACATTTCACGGTGAATGCATTTGTCATAGTTGAAAGCAATACAAAAGTGCAAAAACGCATAAAAAATGCTACTTGTGAACATAGCCGAAGGTGTGGAGGAGTATTTTTGTTTTTGGTCATTTATTTTAACTTATACACAAGTATTTTCCCTGGAAAGGATGTTCCTTAACTAGTGTTGAGCATTCCGATACTGAAATATCGGGTATCGGCCGATATTCGCGGTATCGGAATTCCGATACTTAATTCCGATACTTTTACAATATCGAATACCGGAATCGGAATTTCCCATAATGCCTGCGCTCTGCAGTGTCTCTGAAGTATGACAAGCTGGATGGCAGCGCTCAGCTGAGATCCAGCCTGTCATCAGAATGCCATCCCAGCGTGGGAGAATTCTCCTGATCGTTTAAAAGCCGGCGGGCGGTAAAAAGCCGCCGGCTTTTAAACAATCACACAGCCCCATACTGCTTCCCCGCAGCCTCCCACCCCGATCCTCCGCTCCCCTCGCCACCTCCCATCCCGATCGTAAGTTAGGACCGGGCGGGGAGCGCAGCACCAAGGAGCGAGGAGCGAAGGACCCGGGCAGGGAAGCCGACAGTGAAATGACTTCACCGCCGGCTTTCCCGTTTTGTGCTGCGCTTTCCCGCCGGTTATTTCAAATGAACAGCTGAGGTATCAGGTGATGCTGATCAGCTGTTCATTTGAAGTAGCCGCGGTGCCCTCAGAGGGTTCACGTGAGTTCATGCTTGACTGCATTGCATGAACTCACATGAACTTTCCCACGGCCGCACAGGTCAGCCTCACCTCCCAGACGATCAGCCCGTCATGATTGGTGTGTGTGGGTGTCTGTGCGTGTGTCTGCGAGTGTGTGCGGGGTGTCTGTGCGTGTGTCTGCGAGTGTGTGCGGGGTGTCTGTGCGATGTCTGCGGGTGTGTGCGATGTCTGCGGGTGTGTGCGGTGTCTGTGCGATGTGTGCGGGTGTGTGCGGGTGTGCGCGGTGTCTGTGCGATGTTTGCGGTGTCTGTGCGATGTCTGCGAGTGTGTGCGGTGTCTGTGCGATGTCTGCGGGTGTGTGCGGTGTCTGTGCGATGTCTGCGAGTGTGTGCGGTGTCTGTGCGATGTCTGCGGGTGTGTGCGTGCAGGCAGACATAGGCCGATGTGACACTACTACTCCCATCGGCCTATGTCTGTCCCCCGTCCACTCGTGCCAGCAGGATCAGCTCGATGGGAGCAGTAGTTCCCATCAGCCTGATCCTGCTATTTAAATTGCCCTACTGTGTCCCCAATAAATTTTAAATACATGTCATTGGTGGCCAGTGGTTGCCTACAATAAATTAGTTCATACATTACCTGTCCCCGCCGATCGCCACCTAAAATAAAGTAAAAAATAAAAAACTACACCTATACTCACCTAGACACCTAATTCCCCGAAGCTATCGATCTCCTGTAATAAAATATAAAATAATAAACCACAACCTTATCCTTACCCCTCCGTAGTAGTCCACGAGTGTCCCACGATGATCTCCAGTTTAGAGCAGCCACATAGAATGTGTTCGCTCTGAACCGCTGCCGCCGCTAGAATGATGGGGCCGTAAAACAGCCCCGTCATTGCATAAGCGGGTTCGCCGGAGTTCAGGCAGCGCTGCTCCGGTTAGCTCCTTTACGGCCCTGCAGTATCGTGAGAAATTCCCACGGTACAGCAGTGCCGTAAAGGAGGTCTCCGGAGCTGCGCTGCCTGAATGCACTCCGGTGACCTCAGTCAGTGGCTCCCGCTGCCGGGAGCGGACGTGTTCCCGGCAGTGTGAGCTTACAGCAGCCATGCACAGCTGTCACCATCTCCAGATGTGACAGCTGTGCATGGGAGATCAGCGCAGGAACGTGGACAGGTAACTATTTTTTTTTAGTAAAATAAGAATTAAATAAAATTGTGTGTTTTATTTCAAATAAATTATTTTTTTCTGCGTGTAGTGTGTTTTTTCTTTTTAACACTTTGTAGGTTAGTAATGGGGGTGTCTTATAGACGCCCATCATTACTAACCTGGGCTTCATGGCAGCTGGCGCTGACATGAACCCCAACCCTATTACCCCCTGCCACCGCACCAGGGCAGCGTGGAAGAGCGAGGCTAAGTGCCAGAGTTGGCGCATCCTATGGATGCGCCATTTCTGGGGCGGCTGACGGCTGGTGTTTCTAGCTTGGGAGGGGGCCAATATTCATGGCACCCTTCCTGGGCTATTAATATCAGCCCCCAGCTGTCTGCCTAGCCTTTGCTAGCTATTAAATAGGGGGTACATTTTTTTGGGGGGGTCCCCCATTTTAATAGCTAGTAAAGGCTAGGTATTCAGCTGGGGGCTGATATTAGTAGTCTGGGGAGCTCCGTGGGTATTACCCACTTCCCAGGCTTCAAACATCTGCCCCAGCAGTCTGCTTAACCTCTGCTAGAGCCTAAAATTATGGGGGATCCCACGCCAATTTTTTTTTAAATAAATCCTTTATTTTAACACTAAATGACATTTGAGGAGTTAATAAAGATGCAGTCCCTAAATTATTATTTATTTTTTAATTAATTTTTCCCAAAAATTTTGACGTGGGCTTTGCCATATTTTTGTATGCCAGCCAGGTACAGCATCCAGCTTCTATGAACGCGCCATTTTCCGGGGTGGCTGCGGACTGCAATTTGCACCGGGGGGGGGGGGGCAGAAAGCTTGGGCCTCCCTGCGCTGCAGATTCCATCCCCCAGCTGCCTAGTTGTACCTGGCTGGACACACAAATAGGGAGAAGCCCCACGTATTTTTTTTTAAATTATTTCAGGAAATTCATGAAATAATTAAAAAAAAATTAATGTGGGGCTTCGCCCTATATTTGTGTCCAGCCAGGTACAGCAGGCAGGAACGGGCTGCGCCCAACCACCAGCTGCCTATTTGTACCTGGCCGGACACAACAATATAGGGAAGCCCTTTTTTTCTTAATTATTTCATGAATTTCATGAAATAATTAAAAAAAAAAAATACGTGGGGCTTCGCCCTATTTTTGTGTCCAGCCAGGTACAACTAGGCAGCTGGGGGCTGGAATCCGCAGCGCAGGGAGGCCCAAGCTTTCTGGGCCCCACCCGCTGCAAATTGCAGTCCGCAGCCACCCCGGAAAATGGCGCGTTCATAGAAGCGCCATCTTCTGGCGCTGTACCCAACTCATCCAGGGCCCTGGTGCGGTGGCTCACTGGGTAATAAAGGGGTTAAGGCCAGCTTGGCATTATCAGCTGGCCCTAAGCCCGAAATTCATGGGGTCACGCCAATATTAGACATGACCACCATGAATTTCTAGTAAAGTATTTAAAAAAAACACAACACCCAGAAAAAAGTCCTTTAATTGAAATAAACACACAATTCTTTATTGTTCTAAATTAAACTATACTTACCATCACGCCCATTCCAGCTGAAGCCAACGATCTCCTGCAATAAAAGAAAAATAATAAAGCAACCTCATCCTTACCTTTCCATGGTTCCCACGACAGCTTCAGCTCTGCTACATCGAGATGACAGGCTGGACCGCAGCAGAACGCTGCCATCCAGCCTGTCATCCCGCAGACACTGAGAAGCGCAGGCATGCTTGCGCTCCTCAATGTCTCTCTGTGACGGCATCCAGATGAGCCGAGGTCATGTCCAATGAACTCGGCTCACCTCATGCACGTCACTGACAGCGTGGGAAAATTCTCCTGCACTCAGCGCTTCAGCGTGAGAATTTTCCCACGCTGTCAGTGACATGAATGAGGTGAGGTCATGTCCAATGAACTCAATGAACTCAGCTCACCTCATGCACGTCACTGACAGAACGCTGCCATCCAGCCTGTCATCTCGATGTAGCAGAGCTGAAGCTGTCCTGGGAACCATGGAAAAGTAAGGATGAGGTTGCTTTATTATTTTTCTTTTATTGCAGGAGATCGTTGGCTTCAGCTGGAATGGGCGTGACGGTAAGTATGGTTTAATTTAGAACAATAAAGAATTGTGTGTTTATTTCAATTAAAGGACTTTATTCTGGGTGTTTGTGTTTTTTTTTTAACTTTGACTATGGGGTTAGTAATGGGGGTGTCTTATACACGCCTCTCCATTACTAACCTGGGTTTGATGTCAGCTGGCATTATAAGCTGACATCAACCCCAGCCCTATTACCCCACTGCCACCGCTACAGGGCAGTGGGAAGAGCGAAGCTAAGTGCCAGAATTGGCGCATCCTATGGATGCGCCATTTCTGGGGCGGCTGACGGCTGGTGTTTCTAGCCTAGGAGGGGGCCAATATTCATGGCACCCTTCCTGGGCTATTAATATCAGCCCCCAGCTGCCTGCCTAGCCTTTGCTAGCTATTAAATTAGGGGGGACCCCACGTCATTTTTTTGAGGGGGTCCCCCATTTTAATAGCTAGTAAAGGCTAGGTATTCAGCTGGGGGCTCATATTAGTAGCCTGGGAAGCTCCGTGGGTATTACCCCCTTCCCAGGCTTCAAACATCTGCCCCAGCCGTCTGCTTAACCTCCGCTAGAGACTAAAATTAAGGGGAACCCCACGCCAATTTTTTTTTAAATAAATCCTTTATTTTAACACTAAATGACAAGTACAGTAATCAACACTGTCACTGTACTTCATATATATGTGACTGACATGTTTCTATCTATCTAATCTATGTATGATTCTCTATTCCTTCTATTCTAAATTGTCGGGTACCGATGCTGAATTGCCGGCCGGGTTTTTTAAAGAGACGGTGCATGAAAACACTATTATATTTTTAAATAAATCCTTTACACTAAATGACAAGTACAGTAAGCAACACTGTCACTGTACTTCATATATATGTGACTGACATGTTTCTATCTATCTAATCTATGTGTGAAGCTCTATTCTGTCTGTTATAAATTGTCGGGTACCGCTGCTGAATTGCCGGCCGGCTTTTTTAAAGAGACAGTGCATGAGAACACAATTATTTTTTAAAATAAATCCTTTACACTAAATGACAAGTACAGTAAGCAACACTGTCACTGTACTTCATATATATGTGACTGACATGTTTCTATCTATCTAATCTATGTGTGAAGCTCTATTCTTTCTGTTGTAAATTGTCGGGTACCGGTGTATGCCGCTGATGAATTGCCGGCTTTTCGCGTAATACATTCTACATTATTCTTAGTTGTTTTACTTCATGTAGAATTAACCTACAAGGAAAGAAAGGGTTTATTTTCATTCCAATATTTGTGTCCCATTGACTTGCATTGGTTTCCGGTATCGGAATAGGCGATATCCGATACTTTTTGGGTATCGGTCCGATCCAATCCGATACGATATTTCCTGATATCGGAAGGTATCGCGCAACACTATCCTTAACATATTTCACAGGAAAAAAGTTTCACTTTCGTTTTTGAACGTTTTATTGTGAGCCCGTAAAAGTGGCTTAGTACCTCTGACCATGTTGTTGACAGTAGTGACCTGGGGGTCAGAAATGCTTCCTGGGGCGATCCCCATGCTGTCCCCATGTCATTTGAGCACTGTCACTATCGTTTTGGGCACTTTTTAGGCTTTCTACAGACTGCCGGGGGTGCCACTGTAAAAATGCTCGAGTCTCCCATAGACTAACATTGGGCTTGTTGCTCGGGTCGAGCACCCGAGTATCACGGCGAGCTCGGCCCGAGCTTCGAGCACCCGAGCATTTTAGTGCTCGCTCAACACTAATTATCAGGTGTTCTGCAGCATCAAGACATTTTTCGCTATGCCATAATGGAGATACTTCAACATTTATAGTAACGGGCATAGAAAAAGTGTTGAAACCTCATAGAGGGGGTGATCATAGGAGAAAACTCCTTAATAGAGAAAGTTGGTGGATTTATACTTTAAATACACGTGTACCAGCAGGTTTAAATATTAGACATGATTTGATGTATCATTATGAGTGATTATTTATAGATTATTATGTTTATGTTCTTTTTTTTTTTTCTCTTGGATTATTTTCATTTATATGCATTGTTTCTATGCTATACGGTTTTAATATGGTATGTGTGTTTACATTTTTGATTAACCTAGCTCTGAACAGGTGAATAGCAGGACGTGACATATAAATACCACTTCCTTGCTGTTTTTTTGCTATGCAATGATTAAGAACTTATAGTTCGAAACGCGTTTGCTGTTCCTCTCCAAGGTGGACTTTTAATATTTTTTTCATGACCCAATAAAATATGGATTTTCGAAGATTTGTTCAGCTGGATCTTCCTGGTTCCTCACAATATGAGGTTCACCCAAGATTTTACCTGTTATAATGGAAAACTTGAAACTGAGAGGTAATGGTCCTAAAAAGTATATAACAATTAGGAAAATCAAATGTCCCACCTCAGAACATAGCCAATTAATAGCACAAAACAGCGAGTCCAAGAATAAGTGAAAGTGCTAATAGGGATCATATAAATTACCCGTTTATGCAGAGTGAGTCAAGGAAGTGTGGCGCTACCTAAGCTGACTGGGTGGCTTTAAATATAGCGCTCAATGAGGCTTCTACTTCCTCCTTGTGGTCTGCTGGAACGCAGGTTCCGGCATGTGGAGCGCAAGCTCGTGCATGCGCTGTATATATAATGAAAAGCACACACTAAAGAAACTACCATCACAAGATGTACCAATGTAAAGATATTCCAAAAGACAGAGGATCCATGATTGAACTGTGAAACTGCGGAATGTTATAGGAACAATGCAGATCTAATTGTGAGTTGTCTGAGAGAAAGAAGGATAAATTAGTAGTAAAATGGAGCGCTCAAAAGAATGAATGGAAAAAACGAGAAACAGATAATAATTATAATACTAATAATAATAGTGGGAAATATAGATATCATAGTCCATGGATACATTATGCGTACAGTCGTCCAGAATGTAGGATAGAGAAAAATTTCTAAATAAACACAAATCAATAATTAATATCAGAAATACATAGTATCAGAAATACATAATACAATGATTTTTATAGAAAGAGAAAATACAGGGTTTCCAAATATATATCTTATCATTTAGATATAAATCTCATCATATTCTCGATTAAGTCCATGAGGCTCTAATGTCTTGAGTGTATGGATCCAGAACGCCTCGCGTTCCTTTAGTTTACCAATCCTATCACCTCCCCTCCTTCCAACAGGCACATGGTCAATGACCTGATATCGCAACTGAGCAATAGTATGTTGATGTGAAATAAAATTATGAGGAATTGGTAATAAAGTGTACTTCCAACGAATGGTAGATTTATGCTTACTGATACAGTCTCGGATGTGCTGGGTAGTCTGTCATAGGATGGGTAAAGAAATTCCCTTTAGTCATGTTAGAACATTGACGACAGCCCAGGCATGGGAAATTGCCCATGCGTGGTGTCATCAATGTGGTCTGTCGGATGTCTCTTGTAAGGCTGCCTATATCGGCCCGTACCAGTTTATTACGCAAATTCAAAGGTCTTTTATGACAAAGTAGGATAGGTTGCTGAAATTGTTTGATCTTGGGATAAGAGCGCCCTAATAATGGCCAGTGTCTTTTAATGATATTATGTATTAGTGTTTGATAAGGATGGAATGTATTGACAAATACCATTTTTGCAGCCTTAGAGCTCCGAGATATCGGAGCGTCAGTGGGTAAAGCTATTGAAGGAGGATAACCCCTTGCAATGAATTTATCGCCCATTTCTTTTTGGCGAACTGGTTTCAGAGTGACATCTGAGACAATCCGATTGACTCTAGCCTGTTGTGATTTAGGAAGCGATTTCTTGACATATCCAGGATGACAACTAGAATAATGCAAAAGTGAATTACGATCTGTAGGTTTTGTATAGAGGTCAGTCACTAGACGTCCTTCTTTACTAATCTTAATTAGGACATCTAAGAAATTAATTACAGAAGAGCTATAATTAATGGTAAATGAAAGATGTGAGGTACAGCTGTTAAGATACGTGTGGAAATCCAGCAATTGATCCTCATTACCTGTCCAGATGACAAAAATGTCATCTATGTACCGTCTCCAAGAGACGATACTAGATTGACCTCCTGTATAGTTATATACATATTGTTCTTCAAAATGAGCCATGAAAATGTTGGCATAAGGGGGCGCTACGTTCGACTCCATCGCAGTCCCTTTACACTGCATGAAGAACCTATCACCGAACAGAAAAAAAAAAAAATTGCTCCTTAAGATAATCGCTAGTAGATCTTTACAAAGCTCTTTTTGTAAAGTGGACAATGTGCTATATTTATCAAGAAACCAAGAAATCGCTTCAAGACCCAAATCATGATCTATACTAGTGTATAGACTGTTAACGTCAAAAGTAACCAAAAATGCTCCAGATGGAATATGATCAAGGTCATGGATATGAGCAAGAAAATCGGATGTATGACGTAATATAAGGGACTAGGGGGTTAAGAATCTTCTCTACGGTCTTTGACAGAGGGGATAGGAGTGTGTCTGTAGACGCCACGATGGGGCGTCCTGGTGGACATGCAGTTTGTCCACAGCCATTACACTTGCTTCCAGGGGATCTTGCCTGCATTCTCCACCAACTGTGGTATATCTGCTCTCTCTGCTACTTAACAAGGTAGTCAACGGAATGCTTTTAGGTTGAATATTCAGCTGGTTTATTAAACATGCCTCATTAACCAGTTGAACAGAAAAATAGCCATATTCAGACTTGTTGGCATAAAAAAACAGCATTCTTTACAGTCCATATAACTGCGGGGATCCGCCTGCTCAGAAAACAGGATTCTGCTGTCTTTACCAAAAGCACAGCTCTGTAGGTCCGCTCACCTTCATGGCACACAGAACAATCAGTAAGTCTAGAGGTTTCACTTTTACCTCTGAGACCACACCCGAGGGTGGAGATATGGTGAACAGCTGTCCAGCTCAACTATTTAGCTGTTCACAATAAACCTGGCCCTGTCATTGTGGCGTCCCTGAGGGTTCAGTCGCCACAGGGGTACTGCACCTCAGACCGAGGTGTGGTATCTCCTCTCCGAGGCAAGGGTGGAGCACCTCTCAGTACTCAGCCATCCATGCAACACTACACCACTCCTGTCCTGAGGGGGGCTTTAAGGCACCATAGTGCTGCCCCAGCCGGGATAGAGGAGATGGGGGGAACCAAAAGATAGGGGGAACCATGTAGTGGGTGAGGGTGGAGGACGCACTTTAGGTTACACTCATTCAATCATATTTAACCTACGGCCATCTTAGGTTCAAGGTCCTTTGATTGTGGTCTTCATCACTGAACGTGGCTTTCCAGTGGAACCTGCAGCTGATTGGAGATACACGGCGCTCGTTCTCCGGCCTTGAGGCGAGGAGCGGGCTAGAGTTAACGGCTGTCTGTACCCGGTCAAGGTCCCTACCTAAGAAGGCCTGGAAGGGAGCAGAGGAGACAAGCTCCACAGGCAAAAGGATCCCAGGGGGATGCAGACGGAGCGGCATACGCCACCTGTCCTCACTATTCTGGCCTAGTCAGAGGGACTCCTGCTACAAAAGGGGTACCGGCCCCCGATATCTGGCTTTGCTACTTTATGTCCTAGTCAGAAAAGCCCGGAGGCTTAGAGGATCCCACCGGGTAACGGACGGAGCGGAGTCACCACCCGTACACTTGTTCTGTGTATAGCCAGAGGGAGACCCAGCCTTGTAACACGCACCACATACGGACAGGAGAGGACCTAGTCTAGGAACACTCTGGTGCATGGGGTCCTGATTGATGCACCCGAACTACCCGGAGTGTGCTGAACACCTTCCTGGTGGCCGCAGCGCGCCGTGAGGAGTAAAGAGAAGCCTTGCAGCTGACACCTAACAACGTGAGTAAAGCTTGGAAGACTGCATCCATTGCCTCAGGTTCCTTATTTTAGCGCAACACCACACTGCACCACCCACTACGACCCCCCTGATCCGTATTCTCTGCCCTGAGGCCCTGCTCCGCCTGTGGGGAGTAGTACCATCTTCTGCTGCCACGACATCCCGCCTCAGAGGACTGCCGCAGTGCTGGTGGCGAATCACCAGGCACCACAGGTGGCGTAGTCAATACATCCACTCGATTACCACCGTCCCTCCTGGCCCTTATTTTTACTGTGACGACCCTGGGCACGGGCCGGGCCTAGGCCACAACTGCATCCACCGTACACCAGGAGGCCCAGTTCCGAGTACCCCCCATCTCTCAGGGTAGGGCCAGCGAGCGGGAGCGAGGCGTCACATTATGGCCGATTAACCCATCTCAGTACATAACATGCTGGAGCAAACTTCCAGGTTCAAATTACTGAAGCTAATAACCTCAGTGAAACATATCTCCCTCCAGCACATTACAAGTGACCCTCTTACAGCGCATTGAATATTTCACATTGTTATTTATATTTATATACTATATATATATATATATATATATATATATATATATATATATATATATACAGTTGTGCTCAAAAGTTTACACACCCCAGCAGAATTTTTCTTTTCTTGGCCTTGTTTCAGAGAATTTGAATGATAACAAAAAAACTCATGGTTATTGGTTGGGTGAAGCCATTTATTGTTAAACTACTGTGTTTTCTCTTTTTAAATCTTAATAACAACCAAAAACATCCAAATGACCCTGATCAAAAGTTCACATACCCCAGTTCTTAATACCATGTATTGCCCCCTCTAACCTCAATGACAGCTTGAAGTCTTTTGTGGTGGTTGTGGATGAGGTTCTTTATTTTCTTAGATGGTAAAGCTTCCCATTCTTCTTGGCAAAAAGCCTCCAGTTCCTGTAAATTCCTGGGCTGTCTAGCATGAACTGCGCGCTTGAGATCTCCCAAGAGTGGCTCAATGATATTGAGATCAGGAGACTGAGATGGCCACTACAGAAGTTTCACTTTGTTCTGCTGTAGCTAATGACAGGTCGACTTGGCCTTGTGTTTTGGATCGTTGTCATGTTGGAACGTCCAAGTACGTCCCATGCGCAGCTTCCGGGCTGATGAGAGCAAATTTGTCTCCAGTATTTCCTGATAACATGCTGCCTTCATCTTTACTTCAATCGTTAACACGTTTCCTGTGCCTTTGTAGCTCACACATCCCCAAAACATTAGCTATCCCCCTCCGTGCTTTACTGTAGGAATGGTGTTCCTTTCATCATAGGCCTTGTTGACCTCTCTCCAAATGTAACGTTTATGGTTGTGGCCAAAAAGTCCAATTTTGGTCTCGTCACTCCAAACTACCTTGTTCCAGAAGTTTTGAGGCTTGTCTCTGTACTGTTTGGCGCATTGTAGGCGAGATACTTTGTGGCATTTTCGCAACAATGGATTTCTTCTGGAGACTCGACCATGCAGCCCATTTTTACTCAAGTGCCTCCTTATTGTATTGTGCATCTTGAAACAGCCACACCACTAGTTTTTAGAGAGTCCTGAATTTCAGCTGATGTTATTTGTGGGTTTTTCTTTGCATCCCGAACAATTTTCATGGCAGTTGTGGCTGAAATTTTTGTTGGTCTACCTGACAGTGGTTTGGTTTTTACAGAGCCCCTGATTTTCCATTTGTTAATCACAGTTTGAACACCGCTGACTGGCATTATCAATTCCTTGGATATTTTTTTGTATCCCTTTCCTGTGTTATACAGTTCAACTACCTTTTCCCGTAGATCAGTTGACAATTCTTTTGCTTTCCCCACGACTCACAATCCAGAAACGTCAGTAGCTGATAAAAGATGAAAGAGTCTGTCTGGATCCCAGAATCTCACTCAGCTTTTATGCACACTCACTGATTACAACCAAACAGGTCACAGGTGAGGATGTTACCTTTTGTAGCCATTCAAACCCATTTGTGTCAAATTCTGTGCATGTTATCAGACCAAAATCACCAGGGTATGTGAACTTTTGATCAGGGTCATTTGGATGTTTTTGGTTGTCATTAAGATTTAAAAAGAGAAAACGCAGTAGTTTGACAATAAATGGCTTCACCCAACTAATAACCATGAGGGGAAAATACGTTTTTTTGTTATCATTCATATTCTCTGAAACAAGGCCAAGAAAGGAAAAATTCTGCCAGGGTATGTAAACTTTTGAGCACAACTGTACATACACATACATACTATATGGACAAATATAGCAACTCTTACCACACCTTTAAAATAATACCCAAAATTTCCTCCTCCGTCTTCTTTCTGACTCCCAATCTCAGTGATCTACCATTCATTAGTTACATTCAGCGCACAATCACCATGTCTGAACAAAGTCTGTAACTTCTCTATATTATGCTATGTTCACACACAGCGTTTTTTCACTTTCTCATTGCTTTCAATGATGAAATAATGCTGCAAAAATGCTGAAAGTATTTACATACTCCATCTTTCAAAAATGTTTTTCATTTCAGTAAGGAAAAAAATTAATAGGGATTTTTTTTCCTTTTGTGGGACTCCTAGATTGCTGAAGCCTATGCTGTAAGTGCAAGGCCTATCAAAAATTTTAAGGAGTGATTGCAATACATCCTGGAATACACATAGAGGATGGCCTCAGAAAACATTTTTTTCCCTAATCAGAAGCTGTGGTACTCTTAGATAGGTAAAGCATATGTACTATGTGCAAGGGCTTCCAAAAATTAGATGGAGGCACTCCAATACATCCTGGAACACACGCCTCAGAAAACATTTACATTTAGAAGTAGTGGTACTTCTGTGGTTAACAACAAGGAATCCCAGATTCGAGGCCACTACTCATGGTACAACTGACACAATAAGGATCTTCAGGCATCCGTCTTCAATTTTGCTCCAGCTAAGGTGGGCGGCAGCTCCACCTGTGCCAGCTCAAGGCATCAGGCACCCCGGGGCTTCATATAGATTGAAGCAGGGATTGCAAAATATTTTTTTATCTCCTTGGAGACCTTTGCCAATGAAAATTCAAAATCCATGTGGGGACAACTCTTCCAATCCATCCTGGGGAAAGAATACCACAAGTCCTTTGTCCATTTATACACTAGGCATTCATTTTTAGTGCCGCTTGGGGGATAATAACTGATAGGCGCATCAGCCTGTCAATTGAAAATGCTGACAGGATGACTGTTTTCAAAATGAATGAACAAGGCCTGGATAGGCCAAGACTTCTTAACGCCACTGGATGACAGCAGCAGAACATAAAGGCAATTCAATTTTTTTTCCTGGTGTATTCCCATGCGCCCTTTCCCACCCCAAAAAAGTGTATACAGTTCATGATTTAGTATTTTTCTTGTCCTCCTCCCCCTCCTACACCATATCAACAGGGTTATCATGTGGCCCTCACTTCAAATGTTTAGAGGGCCATAAGGCGCCCCTCAATCATAAATTTTGGAGGGCCAGCAGGTGGCCCACACGCTAAGTTAATTTTCAGGGCTACTTATTTTATTTTAAAAATAACACCATATAGTTTGCAGGCGGAAGCACAGCAAACGCGGTTATCCACGAGGCCTAGCTTCCTGTCTCACTTTGCATAAAGACGAGGGACACCACTCTTGAAGCCAGAATAGTGTAACCATGTGGTCGATTTGATGGCAGATAATGCTTCCAGTCTGTTTCCCAGCACCACCTTGTCTTCCACACAGTACTAGCCAAGAGTCTGGATCACATAATCCTCACCCTCATCCTCCTTACTCCCACCATGGCGAGTCCCAAGAGACAAGTGATCCCACACTCTGACACGCTGAGGAGCTCTTTACATTTCCATTTATTGATTCTGGTCTCTTGCCCCTGCACGTTTCAACAGGGACATTAGGAGATTATGTGTAGTGATGACCAAATATTTGAGCAGCCACGGTCCGAAGACGATGACGGTGGGGAATGGCAATTAGTGTTTCAAAAAGTAGATGATGATGATGATGAGACACAGTTGCCAACAAGTGATGTTGTTAGGTCAACAAGTCAGGAGGACCAGAGTGTGGAAGTGGAAGACGGGTATACACTCAGTGTCTGTGGGTGACACCTCTGCCTCTTCCCCTGTGCTAAGTGCTTGCCAATCCCCTGCCCAGGACACAGGCATGGATGCCTCCCACCCTGCACCTGTTGGTGCACATTTGCAAGCACCATCAGCAACCGCATCCAAGTCCCTGGCCCAGTGCAGCGTTCTTTCAGCTGTCCCTACCCCAAGCCTTAGCATGCAAGCAGAAATACCCAGCCACCCACCCACAGGCCCAAATACTAAACAGGCACATTGCCAGACTGCTTGGCCTGGAAATGTTGCCGTTTAGGCTTTCCGCAACCTCATGGCGGCGGCCATCCCCCAGTACTCTGTCCCCAACCGCCACTTTTTCTGCCAGTGTGCCGTACTCGCCTTACACCAGCATGTGTCCCATAACATCACCCGTGCCCTGACCAATGCAGTTTTTGAGCTACTTGTGAAGGTATGCCGCGTGTGCGCCCATTTACGCAAGTGCTGCAGCAGTACTTGCAAGTGCCAGCTCACAGACTCATGTGCAATGTGACAACGTGCACTCCACATTACACATGTTGGCAAGGCTTTGTGAATAATAGAGGGCAGTAGTTGAATACCAGTGTGACGAAAGCTTTTAATTTTAATCAGCCAGACATCTAGATTTGTTAAGCCAAAAGAAATACAAGGTAGCAGTTCATGACCAGGCATGTTCTGGCAAGCCACAAAACGTCCTTAACACATTACAAAAAGCACCAGGCATCCTAAATAGCCTGTATGGTACACTCTCCGGTAAATAGTCCATAAAGCACCAAAATTTGCTTTAAGTTACTCCTGGGAACAGAGACTCTAAGATCATTTTCCAGGGCACTGCCAAAAGAGATGCAAGGGCATTTCCTTAGCGAAATGGCATCTCGGCGAGTACCTAGTATTACACATGCACGCATGAAAGTTTTCGGAAAAAAGGAGCCAAATGTGGTTCATCTGCGCTGCTGGTAGGCAATGAAGATTCAAATGGAAGTATAACAAAGGATTTTTTATTCCAGGCTCATTATTCAACACGTTTCAAAGATATTCCAGACTTTTTCCTCAGGACACAAACAGTATAACAGTCCTTTATTATACTTCTATTTGAATCTTCATTGTCTACCAGGAGCGCGGATAAACCACATTTGGCTCCTTTTTTCCCTTTCCTGGTTGGAAGACCTGTGGATCTGCAGCAGCTGTTTTCATGCGTATTCATGGTTGTGTGTCACACAACCTTATTAAGTTAGCATATCCTTTAGTTGCATAATTGTTATTCTCAGATAAGACTCTATTTCGCCTTTTTTGCTCCTTGTTTCTACTTAAACATAAACATAAAACATAGCAAGTATATAGATAAAGCCATACACTAAACATATTTTTGAAAAAAAAAAAATCGAAATATGACTGAAAGAGCACCACAGCAACAAAATATAGTACATTGATAAACAGTATTATAATTATATATATATGTTGCTGCTCAAAAGAGAGGACCAGTCGTCATACATATTATATGGGGGGGGAGTGGCCAGAGCCAAAATGGACGACAAAGATGGTGATGTTGTCACTAGTGTTGAGCATTCCGATACTGAAATATCGGGTATCGGCCGATATTCGCGGTATCGGAATTCCGATACTTAATTCCGATACTTTTAGAATATCGAATACCAGAATCGGAAGTGCCCATAATGCCTGCGCTCTGCAGTGTCTCTGAAGGATGACAAGCTGGATGGCAGCGCTCAGCTGCGATCCAGCCTGTCATCAAAATGCCATCCCAGCGTGAGAGAATTCTCCTGATTGTTTAAAAGCCGGCGGGCGGTAAAAAGCCGCCGGCTTTTAAACAATCACACAGCCCCATACTGCTTCCCCGCAGCCTCCCACCCCAATCCTCCGCTCCCCTCACCACCTCCCATCCCGATCGTAAGTTAGGACCGGGCGGGGAGCCCAGCACCAAGGAACGGAGAGCGAAGGACCCGGGCGGGGAAGCCGGCAGTGAAAAGACTTCACCGCCGGATTCCCGTTCTGTGCTGCGATTTCCCGCCGGTTATTTCAAATGAACAGCTGAGGTATCAGATGATGCCGATCAGCTGTTCATTTGAAGTCGCCGCGGTGCCCTCAGAGGGTTCATGTGAGTTCATGCTTGACTGCATTGCATGAACTCACATGAACTTTCCCACGGCCGCATAGGTCAGCCTCACCTCCCAGACCATCAGACCCGTCATGATTGGTGTGTGTGGGTGTCTGTGCAATGTGTGCGCGGTGTCTGTGCGATGTCTGCGGGTGTGTGCGGGTGTGCGCAGTGTCTGTGCGATGTCTGCGGGTGTGTGCGCGGTGTCTGTGCGATGTCTGCGGGTGTGTGCGTGCAGGCAAACATAGGCCGATGTGACACTACTACTCCCATCGGCCTATGTCTGTCCCTCGTCCACTCGTGCCAGCAGGATCAGCTCGATGGGAGCAGTAGTTCCCATCAGCCTGATCCTGCTATTTAAACTGCCCCATATGTTATTTTTGCCCCTATACATGTTTTATTTTTTTAAGCCCCCATATTTTTTTTTTGTTTTTGGTCCCCAATAAATTTTAAATACATGTCATTGGTGGCCAGTGGTTACCTAAAATAAATTAGTTTATACATTACCTGTCCCCGCCGATCGCCACCTAAAATAAAGTAAAAAATAAAAAAATACACCTATACTCACCTAGACACCTAATTCCCCGAAGCCATCGATCTCCTGTAATAAAATATAAAATAATAAACCACAACCTTATCCTTACCCCTCCGTAGTAGTCCACGAGTGTCCCACGATGTTCTCCAGTTTAGAGCAGCCACATAGAATGTGACCGCTCTGAACCGCCGCCCCCGCTAGAATGATGGCCGTTAAGTAGCCCCGTCATTGCATAAGTGGGTTCGCCGGAGTTCAGGCAGCGCTGCTCCGGTTAGCTGCTTTACGGCCCCGCTGTACCGTGAGAAATTCCCACGGTACAGCAGTGCAGTAAAGGAGGTCACCGGAGCAGCGCTGCCTGAATGCACTCCGGTGAACTCAGTCAGGGGCTCCCGCTGCAGAGAGCAGACGTGTTCCCGGCAGCGTGAGCTTACAGCAGCCATGCACAGCTGTCACCATCTCCAGATGTGACAGCTGTGCATGGGAGATCAGCGCAGGAACGTGGACAGGTAACTATTTTTTTTTTAGTAAACTAAGAATTAAATAAAATGGTGTGTTTTATTTCAAATAAATTATTTTTTTCTGGGTGTAGTGTGTTTTTTCTTTTTAACACTTTGTAGGTTAGTAATGAGGGTGTCTTAAAGACGCCCATCATTACTAACCTGGGCTTCATGGCAGCTGGCGCTGACATGAACCCCACGACTATTACCCCCTGCCACCGCACGAGGGCAGCGTGGAAGAGCAAGGCTAAGTGCCAGAATTGGCGCCATTGGTCAGCTGAGTTCATTTGACATGGGCTCACCTCATGCACGTCACTGACAGCGTGGGAAAATTCTCCTGCACTCAGCGCTTCAGCGTGAGAATTTTCCCACGCTGTCAGTGACATGCATGAGGTGAACTCATGTCCAATGAACTCAGCTGACCTCATGCACGTCACTGACAGCGTGGGAAAATTCTCCTGCACTCAGCGCTTCAGCGTGAGAATTCTCCCACGCTGTCAGTGACGTGCATGAGGTGAGCTGAAGCTGTCGTGGGAACCATGGAAAGGTAAGGATGAGGTTGGTTTATTATTTTTCTTTTATTTCAGGAGATCGTTGGCTTCAGCTGGAATGGGCGTGATGGTAAGTATGGTTTAATTTAGAACAATAAAGAATTGTGTGTTTATTTCAATTAAAGGACTTTATTCTGGGTGTTTGTGTTTTTTTTTAACTTTCACTATGGGGTTAGTAATGGGGGTGTCTTATAGACGCCTCTCCATTACTAACCTGGGCTTTATAAGCTGACATCAACCCCAGCCCTATTACCCCACTGCCACCGCTACAGGGCAGTGGGAAGAGCGAGGCTAAGTGCCAGAATTGGCGCATCCTATGGATGCGCCATTTCTGGGGCGGCTGACGGCTGGTGTTTCTAGCCTGGGAGGGGGCCAATATTCATGGCACCCTTCCTGGGCTATTAATATCAGCCCCCAGCTGTCTGCCTAGCCTTTGCTAGCTATAAAATAGGGGGGACCCCACGTCATTTTTTTGGGGGGTCTCCCATTTTAATAGCTAGTAAAGGCTAGGTATTCAGCTGGGGGCTGATATTAGTAGCCTGGGAAGCTCCGTGGGTATTACCCCCTTCCCAGGCTTCAAACATCTGCCCCAGCCGTCTGCTTAACCTCCGCTAGAGACTAAAATTATGGGGGATCCCACGCCAATTTTATTTTTAATAAATCCTTTATTTTAACACTAAATGACACTTGAGGGGTTAATAAAGATGCAGTCCCTAAATTATTATTTATTTTTTAATTAATTTTTCCCAAAAATTTTGACGTGGGCTTTGCCATATTTTTGTACGCCAGCCAGGTACAGCATCCAGGAACGGGCTGCCCCCAACTCCCAGCTGCCTATTTGTACCTGGCCGGACACAACAATATAGGGAAGCCCTTTTTTTTAAATTATTTCATGAAATAATTAAAAAAAAATTGACGTGGGGCTTCGCACTATATTTGTGCCCAGCCAGGTACAGCAGGCAGGAACGGGCTGCCCCCAACCACCAGCTGCCTATTTGTACCTGGCCGGACACAACAATATAGGGAAGCCCTTTTTTTTTTAATTATTTCATGAAATAATTAAAAAAAAATTGACGTGGGGCTTCGCCCTGTTTTTGTGTCCAGCCAGGTACAACTACGCAGCTGGGGGCTGGAATCCGCAGCGCTGGGAGGCCCAAGCTTTCTGGGCCACCCCCGCTGCAAATTGCAGTCCGCAGCCACCCCGGAAAATGGCGTGTTCATAGAAGCGCCATCTTCTGGCGCTGTACCCAACTCATCCAGGGCCCTGGTGCGGTGGCTCACTGGGTAATAAAGGGGTTAGGGCCAGCTTGGCATTATCAGCTGGCCCTAAGCCCCAAATTCATGGGGTCACGCCAATATTAGACATGACCACCATGAATTTCTAGTAAAGTAATTAAAAAAAACACAACACCCAGAATAAAGTCCTTTAATTGAAATAAACACACAATTCTTTATTGTTCTAAATTAAACCATACTTACCATCACGCCCATTCCAGCTGAAGCCAACGATCTCCTGCAATAAAAGAAAAATAATAAAGCAACCTCATCCTTACCTTTCCATGGTTCCCACGACAGCTTCAGCTCTGCTACATCGAGATGACAGGCTGGACTGCAGCAGAACGCTGCCATCCAGCCTGTCATACCGCAGACACTGAGAAGCGCAGGCATGCTTGTGCTCCTCAGTGTCTCGCTGTGACGGCATCCAGATGAGCCGAGGTCATGTCCAATGAACTCAGCTCACCTAATCCTGTGGATGCGCCATTTCTGGGGCGGCTGACGGCTGGTGTTTCTAGCCTGGGAGGGGGCCAATATTCATGGCTCCCTTCCTGGGCTATTAATATCAGCCCCCAGCTGTCTGCCTAGCCTTTGCTAGCTATTAAAATAGGGGGGACCCCACGTCATTTTTTTGGGGGGGTCCCCCATTTTAATAGCTAGTAAAGGCTAGGTATTCAGCTGGGGGCTGATATTAGTAGCATGGGAAGCTCTGTGGGTATTACCCCCTTCCCCGGCTTCAAACATCTGCCCCAGCTGTCTGCTTAACCTCCGCTAGAGCCTAAAATTACGGGGAACCCCACGCCAATTTTTTTTTAAATAAATCCTTTATTTTAACACTAAATGACAAGTACAGTAATCAACACTGTCACTGTACTTCATATATATGTGACTGACATGTTTCTATCTATCTAATCTATGTGTGATGCTCTATTCTTTCTATTCTAAATTGTCGGGTACCGCTGCTGAATTGCCGGCCGGCTTTTTTAAAGAGACGGTGCATGAAAACACTATTATTTTTATTTATAAATCCTTTACACTAAATGACAAGTACAGTAAGCAACACTGTCACTGTACTTCTTATATATGTGACTGACATGTTTCTATCTATCTAATCTATGTGTGAAGCTCTATTCTTTCTGTTATAAATTGTCGGGTACCAGTGTATACCGCTGCTGAATTGCCGGCTTTTCGCGTAATACATTCTACATTATTCTTAGTTGTTTTCCTTCATGTAGAATTATTCTACAAGGAAAGAAAGGGTTTATTTTCATTCCGATATTTGTGTCCTATTGACTTGCATTGGTTTCCGGTATCGGAATCGGCGATATCCGATGCTTTTTGGGTATCGGTCCAATCCAATCCGATACGATATTTCCTGATATCGGAAGGTATCGCTCAACACTAGTTGTCACTTTAAAAATGCTTTATTACACATGCAACGTAGAAACAGGACATAGTACAAAAATGGGATACATATTATAAAAATAATCTCAACAGCCATCAAGAGTGGTGGCACATAGTATTAAGTTATTGTGCTCTACATATATATTGGGAATAGATGCCAAAAATTGAGTCTGAGTATAGCTCATATATAAACATATGTCACCATGCATCAAATAAACCTACTACATAACTCCCAGAGCGTTATATACCAGACCACCATGCTGAGGCCGTCCCCAACGCGTGTTTCTGCGCTTTTGCCTTTCTCAAGGTGTAATGATACCTGTCACACACCTGCTATATATAGGGGCCTAGTGCCTCTTGATCGCCTCCCATGTGCCCAATTAAGTATACCCACATACCTTATGGACATGTGGTAGCAGTGTACAGAGATACCACAGATACAGCTGGTGTATACAGATATAGCTGGTGTATGGCACAGGGATGGTGCTCCATCCCTATGCTATGCAGGCGATCAGAATAAAAAAAGTGAAAGTCCCAGAGTGGGACAAAGTATAAAAATAAAAAAACTGTCAGAAAGTGAAAAAAAAAAAAATGTAAAAATATGAAAAAAAAAAAAATAATAATCTACCAAAAATAAAAATATAATGTACCCATCAATAAATATTATTATGAAAAAACAAATAAACAATAAAAGTACACATATTTGGTATCGCCGCGTCCGGAACGAGCTGAGCTATAAAATTGTCCCACTAGTTAACCCCTTCAGTGAACACGGAAAAAAGAAAAAAAAAAAAAAAAAACGAAGCAAAAAACAATGCTTTATCATCATACTGCAAAACAAAAAATGGAATAACACGCGATCAAAAAGACGAATATAAATAAAAATGGTACCGCTGAAAATGTCATCTTGTCCTGCAAAAAACAAGCCACCATACAGCTCCATCAGCCGAAAAATAAAAAGTTATAGCTCTCAGAATAAAGCGATGCAAAAAAATATTTTTTTCTATAAAATAGCTTTTATTGTGTAAAAGCGCCAAAACATAGAAAAACGATATAAATGTGGTACCGCTGTAAACGTACTGACCCGAAGAATAAAGCTACATTATCAATTTTACCACATGCGGAGCAGAATAAAAAAATGTAAAAAATCACAATTCCTGAATTGTTGGTTTTTGTTTATTCTGCCTCCCAAAAATCGGAATAAAAAGCGATCAAAAAATGTCACATGCCTGAAAATGGCACCAATAACAACATCAACTCATCCCGCAAAAAACAAGCCATTACATGACTCTGTCGGCCAAAATATAGAAAAATTATAGCTCTCAAAATATGGCGATGCAAAAACTAGATTTTACCAAAAAAATGCGTCTTTTAGTGTGTGACAGCTGTCAATCATAAAAACCCGATATGCGATATGATTCTGGTATCGCTGTAATCGCACCGACCTGAAGAATAAAGTCGTCTAATCACTTATACCGCACTAGGAACGGCGTAAAAAATAAACGCTAGGGCTGGGGTTGGGGTTAGGGTTGTGCTAATGTTAGGGTTAGGGTTGTTGTTTTTTTTTCAAAAGTAAAAAAAAAAAAAAAAAAGATGACGATATGGCAACTAGTGTTGAGCGCAAGTGCTCATTATTTGAGTTTGCATCGGGTGCTTGGGTATGCATTGAGTATCGTGGGTATTTGAGTGACATGCTCGAGTCTCTGCCCCATATGCTTCGCAGCCAAAAAAATCTCGGGGGATTGCCTGCCATGCACGAGCGATCCCCGCATGTTTTTTTTTAGGTGAAAACATGCGGGCGGGGACTCGAGCATGTCACTCGAGCACCCTTGATACATGGTGCATACCTGAGTACCCGATGCAAACTCAAGTAGCGAGTAATGTTGAGCCACCCCCGTAGTGTTCGAGTTCGGTTCGGTTCGTCGAACATCTTCGAACACCGTTAAAACCAATGGCAGGCAAACAAAACACATAGAAATACATAGAAAACACCTTCAAAGGTGTCCAAAAGCTGACAAACTGCTCAGAAGACACAACTAACACATGGAAAAGTGACAAGTACATATAGTCATGCGAAAAGAAAAGAGGTGGAGGAGTAAAAGGAGGGGGAGACACAGATATAGGCATGTCTAAAACCAAAAAAAGTGCGAAGCCGACACGGCCAGTCCGTTCCTGCCCGTGCAACCTCCGTGTCGCCGGGTTTGTGCCAGAGCTGCGGTGGACCCTGACGGCCAGCCCCCCTCTCCCAATACTGGTGCCTGTCCGCTGGTGGGTCGAGCGAGCCCCCCTGTGGTGGGGGCAGGTCTAAGCTTTTTAATTTAAATTGTCTCTCTAATTTGAATGAATACACTTTAAATCCTTTTACAAGGATCTATTGGAGGGCAAGTTTCATGCCAGCAGCCGCGTAATTCCAGCTCAAGTAGCGTTCACTAAAGCTGCTGCAGTTAAAAAGCTTTTATAAGGATCGAGCTCGGCGGTCCACTGCAAGGCGTCCTACCGCCAGTCCCAGACCCTATGCCTTGGGGTGCCTCCCCGATGCTCTTCACTGAGTGTCCCGGGGGCCCGAAGCATTTCCTTTGAAAAAATTAAGCGTCCAAACTACAGGTGGTATAGCTTGCTTAACAGGTGGGATAATCCGCTGACTAGCAGACACTGCTAATAGGCACAAAGTATTTCCTGGGCTAGATGCAGTTAAAAATGTGTAATTAGATACTCTCGTTGGATGCTGAGAAAGCACTCCATGGAGTCTCCTGGCACGCCATATATTATTCCCTTAAAAAGCTTGGGGTAGGGGTCTAGGGGACCCTTTTATAGGCAAAATCACGGCCCTGTATCTCAATACGTCACCTAGGCTGAAGATAAATGGAACATTTTCATCACCTTTCATAATCACCAATTGGACAAGGCAGGGATGTCCTCTGTAGAGATGAGCGTTGTTCGACTCGAACTGTTCGCCAATCTCAAATTCGAGCTGTTTTGGGCGGTGTTCGAGCCGTTCGGCGAACACGAACGATTTGAGAAAAATTCGGCTGTTCGAGATTATGTTCGATAACTGTTCGTGCACCAAAATCATAACTGGATTTTTTCTCAGTAATGATGAAAATTAATGTTAATATGCAGTTTGAGTGTACAGCGGGGTGGGTGGAGGGGCAGGGGATGGATCTCTGCAGGAATAATGAAGATCTCCATTTTTTTTTTCTCTTTACCGCATTTACAGTGGGGAGGTGCAATCTGTCAGCCTATCAGCAGCGCACACACGGAGCGAAGTGCTTTTTTTCACACAAGCAAGGGCATGTGTCATTGGCAGTGTATGTCACATGTCCTTGCCCTATAAGACCAAGCCATTTTCCCCGTCGCCACCATTTTCTCACTGCTGCAGCTGCGTGTTAGACGGCACCGCTGTTGCTGTGTGCGCTATACCTTGTTAATTTCAAGCCAATTTTCGCACAAATCTACAGATAGCTTGGGAGTAGGGAATAGTTGTGATTGCAGTCCTTTTAAAGACTAGGTTACAGCATTTCCTACAACTTTTATCAGGCAGGTCTGTGCTCTTAAATAGATAGATTGTGGGAGTAAAGACTAATTGTAATTGCAGTCCTTTTCAGGACTAGGTTACATCAGTTCCTATCAGTTTTTGCCAGGCAGGTCTGTGCCAGTGCTGTGCAAGTTTTTTTCACAGCATTTGGCTGAATCTAGCAAAGCTAATCCTTTTTGGCCTATTGCAGAGTGTGTTAGTCAGTGGAGTAGCCTATCTGTGTTGCAAGATATACCACCTGTGTATAGAATACCAATTTTTTTACTGCACCTAGTGAAGTAAAATCTTTTGGGCATAGCATCATTCTATTAGTCCATCTATACTGACCTCCATCAGGTTGCAAATTGAATATAATTTTTTTCTGCATCTAGCTCTGAAAAAATATTTGGGCTTCTAGCAGTGTGTGGAACTTGTTCTATTACTCCATCTATACTGACCTCCATCAGGTTGCAAACTGAATATAATTTTTTTCTGCATCTAGCTCTGAAAAAATATTTGGCCTTCTAGCAGTGTGTGGGACTTGTTCTATTAGTCCATCTATACTGACCTCCATCACGCTGCAAATTCAAAATAATTTTTTGTCTGCATCTAGCTCTGAAAAAATATTTGGCCTTCTAGCAGTGTGTGGGACTTTCTCTATTAGTCCATCTATACTGACCTCCATCAGGTTGCAAATTCAAAATAATTTTTATCTGCATCTACCTCTGAAAAAATATTTGGGCTTCTAGCTGTGTGTGGGATTTGTTCTATTAGTTCATCTATACTGACCTCCATCAGGTTGCAAACTGAATATAATTTTTTTCTGCATCTAGCTCTGAAAAAATATTTGGCCTTCTAGCAGTGTGTGGGACTTTCTCTATTAGTCCATCTATACTGACCTCCATCAGGTTGCAAATTAAAAATAATTTTTATCTGCATCTAGCTCTGAAAAAATATTTGACCTTCTAGCAGTGTGTGGGACTTTCTCTATTAGTCCATCTATACTGACCTCCATCAGGTTGCAAATTAAAAATAATTTATATCTGCATCTAGCTCTGAAAACATATTTGGCCTTCTAGCAGTGTGTGGGACTTTCTCTATTAGTCCATCTATACTGACCTCCATCAGGTTGCAAATTCAAAATAATTTTTTGTCTGCATCTAGCTCTGAAAAAATATTTGGCCTTCTAGCAGTGTGTGGGACTTTCTCTATTAGTCCATCTATACTGACCTCCATCAGGTTGCAAACTGAATATATTTTTTTTCTGCATCTACCTCTGAAAAAATATTTGGGCTTCTAGCTGTGTGTAGGACTTGTTCTATTAGTCCATCTATACTGACCTCCATCAGGTTGCAAATTGAATATAATTTTTTTCTGCATCTAACCTAGCCAATAATTTTGGCCTAATACCACAGTTTGGCCACTCAGCTCTGCTCGGTTCCCATCCATTGTTTTTTTGTGCAAACAACTCCAGAGTTGTGAATTAGTTAACCACCAAAATGAGTGGAAAAAGGCCTGCTGCTGGTGGAAAGGGGAATAGGCATGTTGGGAAGGGGAAAAAAGGTTGTGTCCGTGGGGTAGGTGTTAAAGCAACAGTAATATCTGCAGAAGAAAGACCATCTTCCAGCCAAACTAAAATGTCTACTTCTTTTAGCGGACAATGTGATAAGATCCCTTTCTTACGGCCACGCCAATCACTACAAATTCCAGATGAGGCACAAAAACAGCAGGTGCTTCAACGGATATCAAGTGCTCCTTTAAGTAGGCTCTCCTCCACATCAACTTCAACATCACAAATACTCCAGTCCTCAAAGGTGTCACCCCAATCGCACTTGCTTCCTCACAGCTCCCAAATCTCCAGCTGCCCGTCTGAGTATGAGGTAGAACAGATGGTTGAGTCTGCAGAGCTGTTTACTCATACTATAGCTTGGGAATCAGAGTTCGACTCCAGCGCTTCTGTGAATCCAGACGAGGAAATGATCTGCACTGATGCCCAGAATCTTTATGAGTCGGATCCAGGACCAGACGCAGAAGGTTCTGACCATAATGTAGACCCTCGTTCCCAAACTGTAACTCCTGTTGGTGGAGACAATGAGGAAGACGATGATGAGACTCAAATACCTGATTGGAGCGACAACTTTAGTTTTTTGTCAGGGCAGGAACAGGTTGGCTCTGAGGACGACGGGTGTGATAATGCACAGGGTGATGATGATGAGGTTGGAGATCCCACTTACTGTCAACCCACAGTCAGCCAAGAGATGAGGTCAGCAGAGGAGGTGGAGGAAGATGCTAGTGACGACGAGGTCAGGTTGCGCCTTCCTGGACAAAGACGTAGTACTGGAAGCACGTCAACAACTGCATCCTCAAACACAACTCTGCCTCTCACCACAAGTCGTGGTGGCTCTTCAGGTCGCATGGGTGCTAAGCCTTGCATAGCCTGGGCATTTTTTCAGATCGATAAAGATGACCCAACTCGTGTTATCTGTAACATTTGTCAGCAAAAGCTAAGTAGAGGCCAAAAAATACATAGTTTGAGTACTTCATGCATGAACCGGCACATGGACATGAAGCATAAGTTGCAGTGGGAAGCTCAGTGTGCTACAATGCGGCCTAGCCGGCCGGGCCAACCACCGTCTGCCATATCTTGTGCATCCGCGGCCTCTTCATCCTCTGTGACTGGGGGGACAGCAGTCACACCTGTTTTGGGGCGCAGACCTGCCACCTCTTTACCCGCAACAGCCAGCGTGATTGGCAGGTCATCATTTTCTTTGGAGGTGGTAACAACAGCTGGTGTTGAGCGCTGTCCGACATCGATAGCACCACCTTTGGATCAAGGCAACCTAACATGTCCGCCTGCATCTTCCTCACAGACCGGCAGTTTGCCGGGGACACCCTTATCAACCCCGTCTAAGCACAATAGCCAGCCCTCGGTCCCTCAGATGTGGACAAGTAAAAGACCATTTCCTCCTAGCCATGAGAAAGCTAAGAGGTTGAATTTCACCATCTGCAAGCTCTTGGCTACAGAAATGCTGCCTTTCCGCCTGGTGGACACAGAGGATTTTCGAGACCTTATGTCCGTCGCAGTGCCCCAGTACCAGATGCCCAGTCGGCACTACTTCTCAAAGAAAGGTGTGCCTGCGCTCCACCAGCATGTCGCACACAACATCACCGCTTCTTTGAGAAACTCTGTGTGTGACAGGGTGCATTTCACCACAGACACTTGGACGAGTAGGCATGGACAGGGGCGTTACATGTCGCTGACTGGGCACTGGGTAACTATGGTGACAGCAGGACAAGGGGCTGCTGTCCAAGTCTTGCCGTCCCCACGAGTTGTGCGTCAATCCTCTTTATGTCAAAGTTCCTCCACTGCTTCTGCCTCCTCAACCTCCTCTCGGTCTTCCACCTGCACCCAAAGCCTGTCTGGTCATGCCACAAGCTTTCTAACTGCGCAGAAGGGATCCTGCACACCTCCTTACTATGCTGGCAGTAGGGCTCAACGTCATCAGGCGGTTTTTACTTTGAAATGTCTGGGAAATGTGAGTCACACAGCTGAGGAGTTGTGGTCAGCTCTGGAGAACCAATTTCATGAATGGTTGTCTCCACTGGACCTGAAACCAGGGAAGGCCGTGTGCGACAATGCTGCAAACCTGGGTGCGGCCCTTCGCCGGGGCAATGTCACACACGTGCCTTGTATGGCTCACGTGTTGAACCTGGTTGTCCAGCAATTTTTAGCCCACTATCCCAGACTAGATGGCCTTCTGCAGAGGGCACGGTCGCTGTGTGCTCACTTCCGCCGTTCGCATCCCGCAGCTCAGCGACTTACATTTCTACAGAAGTCGTTGGGCCTGCCACTTCACCGGCTAAAATGCGATGTGCCTACCCGGTGGAATTCAACTCTGCACATGTTGCAGCGACTGTGGCAGCACCGACAAGCCCTGGTGCAATACGTACTGACGTATAGCCTGGGCCAACGAGATCCAGAGGTGGGGCAAATCACGCTGGAGGAGTGGTCTCAGATCAGGGACCTATGCACCCTTCTGCACAGTTTTGAAATGGCGACGAAGATGTTTAGTGCTGACGATGCCATTATCAGCATGACTATTCCGGTGATTTACATGCTGGAGCACATGTTAAACAGAATTCGGAGTCAGGTGGTGGCACAAGAGGAGGTGGAGGAAGTAGAGGAGGAGGAGTTGTATGCGGAAGGGCTAACATCTGCAAGGTCCAGACGGTCGGCAGCACCAAGGCGGCAGGCATGTGAGGGTGGGGGAGATGGTTTTACCAGGGCGCATGGTAGCAGCCAAACTAGTGAGGAAGGTGCAGGAGCCCAGGAAGAAGTGGAGGACGAACTGATGGAAGACTCATCAGATGAGGGAGACCTTGATCACATTTCTGTTGTGCGAGGTTGGGGGGAGAGGACAGAGGAAGGAAGCATGATTGTTACCTCGCCACCAACACAACAGGGACTTGGTGCTCCTGGATGCGCAACACACATGAGTGCCTTCTTGCTGCACTACCTGCAACATGACCCTCGAATTGTGAGAATTAGAAATAAACCTGACTACTGGGTTGCCACACTGTTAGATCCCTGGTACAAAAGTAAATTTGCAGAAATTATTCCTGCCATAGAAAGGGATGCACGCATGCAGGAGTATCAGCAGAGACTGTTGCAGAATCTTACCTGTGCTTTTCCACAAAACACCAGTGGTGCACGTAGTGAATCTCACAGTTCCAACTTGCCAACCGTGGGACCGTCAAGTGTTCAGCACTCAAACCGTAACAGAACCACAGTATCTGCTGGTAACATCAATTTTGCGGAATCATTTCACCACTTTTTTAGCCCATCCTTTGCAAGGCCACAGGAGACAAGAAGTCTGACACATAGTCAACGCCTAGAGACGATGGTACAGGAGTATCTCCAAGTAAACATTGAAGCCATGACTGTGTCACTGGACCCTTGCTCTTTTTGGGCTTCCAATCTGGATAAATGGCCGGAGATCGCCACTTACGCCTTGGAGATCTTGTCATGCCCCGCAGCCAGCGTTCTGTCTGAACGTCTGTTCAGCGCTGCTGGTGGTGTGCTGACAGATAAGCGCACGCGGCTCTCCACTGATAATGTAGACAGACTCACGTTCATAAAGATGAACAAATCATGGATCCGAAACGACTTTTCTACCCCTGTATCATCCTAGGGAGAGTAAAAGCTTGATGATTGGTTAAAATCATCCTACCAACCGTTTTAAGCTTTCAAATTACTAATCATGTTTATCTGTATCTTGGCTGGAAAATAATTTGGGCTTTGTAGCAGTGTGCAGCACTGATTCTATTAGGCCATCTATAATAAGCTCCACCAGATTTAAAATTACTAATCATGTTTATCTGTATCTAGACTGGAAAATAATTTGGGCTTTGTAGCAGTGTGCAGCACTGATCCTATTAAGCCATCTATACTAAGCTCCACCAGATTTAAAATTAATAATAATTTTTAGCTGCATCTAGCCCGGAAAATAATTTTGGGGCTCCGAGATGCGCAAGACACATAAGTGCCTTCTTGCTGCACTACCTGCAACATGACCCTCATATTGTCAGAATTCGAAGTAATCATGACTACTGGGTTGCCACACTCTTAGATCCCCCAAACTTTTCGATCAACCTTTTCATTTTAATAAAGACCAAAAAAATGGTCATTTTTTAAATTATAAGCATTAGCAGGTTATTAGAAACTGAAATCAAACAGTTTTCAACTCAAAACTTTATTCTAGGTGCTGTTACATTTTCACATAGGACCCCTTGTTCGAAAGGAGCTTCTGAACTCTCTCGTCCATTGAATTTGTCAGGTTTTGGATGGTTTCTGCTTCAATTGTTTTGCATGAGGACAGAATACCCTCCCAGAGCTGTTGCTTAGATGTGAACTGCCTCCCGCCATCATAGACACTCCTTTTGATGATGCTCCACAGGTTCTGAATGGGGTAGAGGTCAGGGGAGCATGGGGGTCACACCATAAGTTTGTCCCCTTTTATGCCCATATCAGCCAGAGATGCAGATGTTTTATGTGCAGCATGAGATGGTGCATTATCATGCAAAAAAATGATCTTGCTGTGAAATACACGGTTCTTCTTCTTGAACCATGGCAGGAAGTGCTGTTTGAGAAAATCCACATACATTATGGAGTTCATCTTTAGTGCCTTCAGGGATCCTAAAGGGGCCGACAATCTCTCTCCCCATGATTCCAGCCCAAAACATTACTCCACCTCCTCCTTGTTGGCGCTGTAGCCGTGTTTGCGTGGGGTGTCCATCAACCAGCCATCCTCCACTCCATCCATCTGGACCATCGAGCGCTGCACGGCACTCATCCGTGAACAAAACAGTTTTGAAATCAGTCTTCATGTAATGTTTGGCCCACTGGAGCCGTTTCTGCTTGTGTGAAGTGGATAGAGGAGGTCGACAGGATGGCGTATGCACAGCTGCAAACCTCTGAAGGACCCTGCATCTTGTTGTTCGGGGGACGTTGGAGGCACCAGCAGCTTCAAAAACTTGTCTGCTGCTATGACAAGGCTTTTTTGCCGCTGCTCTTTTAACCTGACGTAATTGCCTGTAGGAAAGAGTCCTCAATTTGCCCTTATCAGCACGCACACGTGTGTACTGTGAATCAGCTACATACTTCTTGATTGCCAAGACACTTCATCCTGATCATCGCACAATGTTGATTGTAGTCATGCCTTGACCTAAACACTCCACAATTTGTTGCTTCTCAGCAGCCGACACATCCTTTTTCTTTCCCATTTTGGCAGAAAATGTAGGCTGCTTAATAATGTGAGACAGCCTTCTTAAGTAGTCTTGCCTTTCATTGGACACACCTGCCAAACTAATTAGCACAGGTGTCTGCAATTGCTTACAGTGATATAAAGAGCCCTGACACACATCACCATCAATGAGTTTAACTGACAAACAAACAAATTCTTCCCTTATCACTCCTAAACACTTTTTGCATAATAATTTGGAACACAGTGTACATGTGCTTTTCCACAAAACACCAGTGGTTCACGTAGTGAATCTTACAGTTCTAACTTGCCAACCGTGGTCTGTATGGAGTTGTTCAATAAAGGGCCCAAAATTAAGATAACATAGATGGGAGAGGTCTCTATGAATAGGAATTCCTAAGTATTTGATACCCTGTGAGGGCCAGGCAAAGGGAAAGTTGGACTGGATGGAATCCTATATGGATTTGGGGAGGGAGACATCGAGGGCCTCAGACTTCGCTGCATTGATTTTAAAATTTGACCATGTAACAAAGTGATCTATTTCAGCCATAACAGCATGGATGGATATATGTGATTGAGTGATATATACTAGGACATCATCAGCAAATAGAGAGCACTTGTACTCGGTGCCTCCCACCTCAATCCACCTAATATTGGGGTTATGGCGAATTGATGAGAGCAGGTGCTCCGTCACTAGGATGTATAAGAGAGGGGACAGAGGACATCCCTGCCTTGTCCCATTGGTGATTGTGAAAGGTGATGAAAATGTTCTGATGCACCCCCTGGGCCTTGGGACACCCGGAGCCGGACCCTTTTTGGTGGATGCTGGTGGTTGTAGTCTTCGTGGCGGCGACCCGGTTCCGTGGCTCAGGGTGGTCAAACCAGTGGCGGAACTATTTATGTGGTTTTGATGTTTAAATGTCCGACTACGCCACCCGTGGATTGCGGTCAGAGTGAACCGCCGCTGCAGGGCAGACCGCTGAGGCTGGTGTTGTGGGTGCAGCAGAGCGTAGCATAACTCCCCACGGGAGGAGTATAGCCTCAGGGCAGTGTATGCGGAGGATGGGGGTGATGGTGCAGGGCAGCAGCAGTAACGACACGGAGTCAGTGATGCAGTCCAGGGCCTTTACTCACAGTTCTTATTATCCAGACCACGTCTGCAGGTAACGGCTGCCCACGTCGTACTGTGCTCACCAGGTGAGGGGCTCAGACAACTCCCAGATAACTTTGGAGCGCTTCACAGGACCCCCTTTGTGTGTCCTTTGTCTGGCCTTTCTTACCAACCCTTCTGTCCGGCTGCCTCGGGCCTCCTCTTGGTAAACTTGGCGCCAGTTTCCCTGACCCTATGTGGTGCCTTCCTAGCGGGTGTAGCGAGGGGCTGCGCCACATAAAATGTCACAGCCTCCGGTTTCTAGCTGAGGGTCGTTTCCTGCCTCCACTAGTTTCGGGGACCGGTCTCCCCCTTTGGCCTGACCCCTCCACGCAGGTGGATTCGGGCGTGCGGTGGCGACTCGCCTGTCCGCACCCCTGGGATCCCTTCATTCCTCGTTCCTGGAGCCTTCTCCGCTCCTCTTCCTTCCTTCTCCCTCTTCCAGGCCTGGGCCTCTGTTACTAGGCCCGCCTCCGGAGCAGAGCTCATGCAGAGCCCCTGCTCCCTGCCACTTCTGCTCAGATTTTCTCTGCACTGAACTAAGATGGTGCCCACCTTTTATACTCCCTTCTCAATGCACCCAGGAACTGCTTCCTCCCTGCTCCTGCACTACAGGGTTCCCCTTCCTCAGTGTTCCCTCCCCCCACTCCAGCCAGGGACAGGGACTGTCGTGCCCATCTCAGAGGCATATTGGTCGCCCTGCCCCACGGCAATGTGGTGTAATGCATGCAGGTGTCGGGTCCTGATCCACACTCCATCCTTACCTGAGAGTGAGATATCACACCTCTGGGTGAGGTGCAATACCTCTGTAGCAACCGAGCCCTCAGGGTGCTACAGTTCCATTTATCTTCAGCCTAGGTGACGTATTGTGATACAGGGCCGTGATTTTGGCTATAAAAGGGTCCCCTAGACCCCTACCCCAAGCTTTTTAAGAGAATCATATATGGCGTGCCAGGAGACTCTATGGAATGCTTTCTCAGCATCCAACGAGAGTATCTAATTACAAATTTTTAACTGCATCTAGCCCAGGAAATACTTTGTGCCTAGTAGCAGTGTCTGCTAGTCAGCGGATTATCCTGGCTGTTAAGCAAGCTACACCACCTGTAGTTTGGACACTTAATTTTTTCAAAGGAAATGCTTCGGGACCACGGGATACTCAGTGAAGAGCATCAGGAGGCACCCCAAGGCATAGGGGCTGGGACTGGCAGTAGGATGCCTTGCGGTGGACAGCCGAGCTCGATCCTTATAAAAGCTTTTTAACTGCAGCAGCTTTAGTGGACGCTACTGGAGCTGGAATTACGCGGCTGTTGGCATGAGACTTGCCCTCCAATAGATCCTTGTAAATGGATTTAAAGTGTATTCATTCAAATTAGAGAGACAATTTAAATTAAAAAGCTTAGAGCTGCCTCCACCACAGGGGGGCTCGCTCGACCCACCAGCGGACAGGCACCAGTATTGGGAGAGGGGGGCTGGCCGTCAGGGTTCACCGCGGCTCTGGCACAAACCCGGCGACACGGAGGTGGCACGGCAGGAGCGGACTGAACGTGTCGGCTTCTCACTTTTTGGATTTTAGAAGGGCATGACATGCCTATATCTGTGTCTCCCCCTCCTTTTACTCCTCCACCTCTTTTCTTTTCGCATGACTATATGTACTTGTCACTTTTCCATGTGTTAGTTGTGTCTTCTGAGCAGTTTGTCAGCTTTTGGACACCTTTGAAGGTGTTTTCTATGTGTTTCTATGTGTTTTTGTTTGCCTGCCATTGGTTTTAACGGAGTTCGAAGGTGTTCGACGAACAGTTCGACGAACAGTTCGGCGAACACACGGGTGTTCGACGAACCGAACCGAACTCGAACACTACGGGGGTGGCTCAACACTAGTCCTCTGTCCCCTCTCTTATACATCCTAGTGACGGAGCACCTGCTCTCATCAATTCGCCATAACCCCAATATTAGGTGGATTGAGGTGGGAGGCACCGAGTACAAGTGCTCTGCATTTGCTGATGATGTCCTAGTATATATCACTCAATCACATATATCCATCCCTGCTGTTATGGCTGAAATAGATCACTTTGTTACATGGTCAAATTTTAAAATCAATGCAGCGAAGTCTGAGGCCCTCGATGTCTCCCTCCCCAAATCCATGCAGGATTCCATCCAGTCCAACTTTCCCTTTGCCTGGCCCTCACAGGGTATCAAATACTAAGGAATTCGTATTCATAGAGACCTCTACTGTCTATGTTATCTTAATTTTGGGCCCTTTATTAAACAACTCCATACAGACCACGGTTGGCAAGTTCGAACTGTAAGATTCACTACGTGAACCACTGGTGTTTTGTGGAAAAGCACATGTACACTGTGTTCCAAATTATTATGCAGAAAGTGTTTAGGAGTGATAAGGGAAGAATTTGTTTGTTTGTCAGTTAAACTCATTGATGGTGATGTGTGTCAGGGCTCTTTATATCACTGTAAGCAATTGCAGACACCTGTGCTAATTAGTTTGGCAGGTGTGTCCAATGAAAGGCAAGACTACTTCAGAAGGCTGTCCCACATGATTAAGCAGCCTACATTTTCTGCCAAAATGGGAAAGAAAAAGGATGTGTCGGCTGCTGAGAAGCAACAAATTGTGGAGTGTTTAGGTCAAGGCATGACTACAATCAACATTGCTAAGACACTTCATCCTGATCATCGCACAATCAAGAAGTATGTAGCTGATTCACAGTACACACGTGTGCGTGCTGATAAGGGAAAATTGAGGACTCTTTCCTACAGGCAATTACGTCAGGTTAAAAGAGCAGCGGCAAAAAAGCCTTGTCATAGCAGCAGACAAGTTTTTGAAGCTGCTGGTGCCTCAAACGTCCCCTGAACAACAAGATTCAGAGTTCTTCAGAGGTTTGCAGCTGTGCGTAAGCCATCCTGTCGACCTCCTCTATCCTCTGCACACAAGCAGAAACGGCTCCAGTGGGCCAAACAATACATGAAGACTGACTTCAAAACTGTTTTTTTCACCGATGAGTGCCGTGCAACGCTCGATGGTCCAGAAGGATGGAGTGGAGGATGGCTGGTTGATGGACACCCCACGCAAACACGGCTACAGCGCCAACAAGGAGGAGGTGGAGTAATGTTTTGGGCTGGAATCATGGGGAGAGAGATTGTCGGCCCCTTTAGGATCCCTGAAGGGGTAAAGATGAACTCCATAATGTATGTGGAGTTTCTCAAACAGCACTTCCTGCCATGGTTCAAGAAGAAGAACCCAGTATTCCGCAGCAAGATCATTTTCATGCATGATAATGCACCGTCTCATGCTGCACATAACACATCTGCATCTCTGGCTGATATGGGCATAAAAGGGGACAAACTTATGGTGTGACCCCCATGCTCCCCTGACCTCAACCCCATTCAGAACCTCTGGAGCATCATCAAAAGGAGTGTCTATGATGGCGGGAGGCAGTTCACATCTAAGCAACAGCTCTGGGAGGGTATTCTGTCCTCATGCAAAACAATTGAAGCAGAAACCATCCAAAACCTGACAAATTCAATGGACGAGAGAGTTCAGAAGCTCCTTTCGAACAAGGGGTCCTATGTGCAAATGTAACATCACCTAGAATAAAGTTTTGAGTTGAAAACTGTTTGATTTCAGTTTCTAATAACCTGCTAATGCTTATAATTTCAAAAATTACCATTTTTTGGTTCTTTATTAAAATGAAAAGGTTGATCGAAGAGTGTGGGGGATCTAAGAGTGTGGCAACCCAGTAGTCAGGATTACTTCGAATTCTGACAATCTGAGGGTCATGTTGCAGGTAGTGCAGAAAGAAGGCACTCATGTGTCTTGCGCATCTAGGAGACCCAAAATTATTTTCCGGGCTAGATGCAGCTAAAAATTATTATTAATTTGAAAGCTGGTGGAGCTTAGTATAGATGGCCTAATAGAATCAGTACTGCAAACTGCTACAAAGCCCAAATTATTTTCCAGCCAAGATACAGATAAACATGATTAGTAATTTTAAAGCTTAAAACGGTTGGTGAGGTGATTTTAACAAATCATCAAGCTTTTACTCTCCCCAGGATGATACAGGGGTAGAAAAGTCATTTCGGATCCATGATTTGTTCATCTTTATGAACGTGAGTCTGTTTACATTATCAGTGGAGAGCCGCGTGCGCTTATCTGTCAGCACACCACCAGCAGCGCTGAACACACGTTCAGACAGAACGCTGGCTGCAGGGCATGACAAGATCTCCAAGGCGTAAGTGGCGATCTCCGGCCATTTATCCAGATTGGAAGCCCAAAAAGAGCAAGGGTCCAGTGACACAGTCATGGCTTCAATGTTTACTTGGAGATACTCCTGTACCATCGTCTCTAGGCGTTGACTATGTGTCAGACTTCTTGTCTCCTGTGGCCTTGCAAAGGATGGGCTAAAAAAGTGGTGAAATGATTCCGCAAAATTGATGTTACCAGCAGATACTGTGTTTCTGTTACTGTTTGAGTGCTGAACACTCGACGGTCCCACGGTTGGCAAGTTGGAACTGTGAGATTCACTACGTACACCACTGGTGTTTTGTGGAAAAGCACATGTAAGATTCTGCAACAGTCTCTGCTGATACTCCTGCATGCGTGCATCCCTTTCTATGGCAGGAATAATTTCTGCAAATTTACTTTTGTACCGGGGATCTAACAGTGTGGCAACCCAGTAGTCAGGATTATTTCTAATTCTCACAATTCGAGGGTCATGTTGCAGGTAGTGCAGCAAGAAGGCACTCATGTCCCTGTTGTGTTGGTGGCGAGGTAACAATCATGCTTCCTTCCTCTGTCCTCTCCCCCCACCTCGCACAACAGAAATGTGATCAAGGTCTCCCTCATCTGATGAGTCTTCCATCAGTTCGTCCTCCACTTCTTCCTGGGCTCCTGCACCTTCCTCACTAGTTTGGCTGCTACCATGCGCCCTGGTAAAACCATCTCCCCCACCCTCACATGCCTGCCGCCTTGGTGCTGCTGACCGTCTGGACTTTGCAGATGTTAGCCCTTCCGCATACAACTCCTCCTCCTCTACTTCCTCCACCTCCTCTTGTGCCACCACCTGACTGCAAATTCTGTTTAACATGTGCTCCAGCATGTAAATCACCGGAATAGTCATGCTGATAATGGCATCATCAGCACTAAACATCTTCGTCGCCATTTCAAAACTGTGCAGAAGGGTGCATAGGTCCCTGATCTGAGACCACTCCTCCAGCGTGATTTGCCCCACCTCTGGATCTCGTTGGCCCAGGCTATACATCAGAACATATTGCACCAGGGCTTGTCGGTGCTGCCACAGTCGCTGCAACATGTGCAGAGTTGAATTCCACCGGGTAGGCACATCGCATTTTAGCCGGTGAAGTGGCAGGCCCAACGACTTCTGTAGAGATGTAAGTCGCTGAGCTGCGGGATGCGAACGGCGGAAGTGAGCACACAGCGACCGTGCCCTCTGCAGAAGGCCATCTAGTCTGGGATAGTGGGCTAAAAATTGCTGGACAACCAGGTTCAACACGTGAGCCATACAAGGCACGTGTGTGACATTGCCCCGGCGAAGCGCCGCACCCAGGTTTGCAGCATTGTCGCACACGGCCTTCCCTGGTTTCAGGTCCAGAGACAACCATTCATGAAACTGGTTCTCCAGAGCTGACCACAACTCCTCAGCTGTGTGACTCACATTTCCCAGACATTTCAAAGTAAAAACCGCCTGATGACGTTGAGCCCTGCTGCCAGCATAGTAAGGAGGTGTGCAGGATCCCTTCTGCGCAGTTAGAAAGCTTGTGGCATGACCAGACAGGCTTTGGGTGCAGGTGGAGGACCGAGAGGAGGTTGAGGAGGCAGAAGCAGTGGAGGAACTTTGAGATAAAGAGGATTGACGCACAACTCGTGGGGACGGCAAGACTTGGACAGCAGCCCCTTGTCCTGCTGTCACCATAGTTACCCAGTGCCCAGTCAGCGACATGTAACGCCCCTGTCCATGCCTACTCGCCCGAGTGTCTGTGGTGAAATGCACCCTGTCACACACAGAGTTTCTCAAAGAAGCGGTGATGTTGTGTGCGACATGCTGGTGGAGCGCAGGCACACCTTTCTTTGAGAAGTAGTGCCGACTGGGCATCTGGTACTGGGGCACTGCGACAGACATAAGGTCTCGAAAATCCTCTGTGTCCACCAGGCAGAAAGGCAGCATTTTTGTAGCCAAGAGCTTGCAGATGGTGAAATTTAACCTCTTAGTTTTCTCATGGCTAGGAGGGAATGGTCTTTTACTTGTCCACATCTGAGGGACCGAGGGCTGGCTGTTGTGCTTAGACGGGGTTGAGAAGGGTGTCCCCGGCAAACTGCCGGTCTGTGAGGAAGATGCAGGCGGACATGTTAGGTTGCCTTGATCCAAAGGTGGTGCTATCGATGTCGGACAGCGCTGAACACCAGCTGGTGTTTCAACCTCCAAAGAAAATAATGACCTGCCAATCACGCTGGCTGTTGCGGGTAAAGAGGTGGCAGGTCTGCGTCCCAAAACAGGTGTGACTGCTGTCCCCCCAGTCACAGAGGATGAAGAGGCCGCGGATGTACAAGATGTGGCAGACGGTGGTTGGCCCGGCCGGCTAGGCCGCATTGTAGCACAGTGAGCTTCCCAGTGCAACTTATGCTTCATATCCATGTGCCGGTTCATGCATGAAGTACTCAAACTATGTATTTTTTGGCCTCTACTTAGCTTTTGCTGACAAATGTTACAGATAACACGAGTTGGGTCATCTTTATCGATCTGAAAAAATGCCCAGGCTATGCAAGGCTTAGCACCCATGCGACCTGAAGAGCCACCACGACTTGTGGTCAGAGGCAGAGTTGTGCTTGAGGATGCAGTTGTTAACGTGCTTCCAGTACTATGTCTCTGTCCAGGAAGGCGCAACCTGACCTCATCGTCACTAACATCCTCCTCCACCTCCTCTGCTGACCTAATCTCTTGGCTGACTGTGGGTTGACAGTAAGTGGGATCTCCAACCTCGTCATCATCACCCTGTGTGTTATCACACCCGTCGTCCTCAGAGCCAACCTGTTCCTGCCCTGACAAAAAACTAAAGTTGTCGCTCCAATCAGGTATTTGAGTCTCATCATCGTCTTCCTCATTGTCTCCACCAACAGGAGTTACAGTTTGGGAACGAGGGTCTACATTATGGTCAGAACCTTCTGCGTCTGGTCCTGGATCCGACTCATAAAGATTCTGGGCATCAGTGCAGATCATTTCCTCGTCTGGATTCACAGAAGCTCTGGAGCCGACCTCTGATTCCCAGGCTATAGTATGAGTAAACAGCTCTGCAGACTCAACCATCTGTTCTACTCCATACTCAGACGGGCAGCTGGAGACTTGGGAGCTGTGAGGAAGCAAGTGCGATTGGGGTGACACCTCTGAGGACTGGAGTATTTGTGATGTTGAAGTTGAGGTGGAGGAGAGCCTACTTAAAGGAGCACTTGATATCCGTTGAAGCACCTGCTGTTTTTGTGCCTCATCTGGAATTTGTAGCGATTGGCGTGGCCGTAAGAAAGGGATCTTATCACATTGTCCGCTAAAAGAAGAAGACATCTTAGTTTGGTTGGAAGATGGTCTTTCTTCTGCAGATGTTACTGTTGCTTTAACACCTACCCCACGGACATAACCTTTTTTTCCCTTCCCAACACGCCTATTCCCCTTTCCACCAGCAGCAGGCCTTTTTCCACTCATTTTGGTGGTTAACTAATTCACAACTCTGGAGTTGTTTGCACAAAAAACAATGGATGGGAACCGAGCAGAGCTGAGTGGCCAAACTGTGGTATTAGCCCAAAAGTATTGGCTGGGTTAGATGCAGATAAAAATTATTTTGAATTTGCAACCTGATGGAGGTTAGTATAGATGGACTAATAGAACAAGTCCCACACACTGCTAGAAGCCTAAATATTTTTTCAGAGCTCGATGCAGAAATAAATTATATTGAACTTGCAACCTGATGGAGGTCAGTATAGATGGACTAATAGAACAAGTCCCACACACTGCTACAAGCCTAAATATTTTTTCAGAGCTCAATGCAGAAAAAAATTATATTGAACTTGCAACCTGATGGAGGTTAGTATAGATGGACTAATAGAACAAGTCCCACACACTGCTAGAAGCCAAAATATTTTTTCAGAGCTAGATGGAGAAAAAAATTATATTGAATTTGCAACCTGATGGAGGTCAGTAAATGGATTAATAGAACAAGTCCCACACACTGCTACAAGCCTAAATATTTTTTCAGAGCTAGATGCAGAAAAAAATTATAATGAATTTGCAACCTGATGGAGGTTAGTATAGATTGACTAATAGAACAAGTCCCATACACTGCTAGAAGCCGAAATATTTTTTCAGAGCTAGATGGAGAAAAAAATGATATTGAATTTGCAACCTGATGGAGGTCAGTATAGATGGACTAATAGAACAAGTCCCACACACTGCTACAAGCCTAAATATTTTTCAGATCTCGATGCAGAAAAAAATTATATTGAATTTGCAACCTGATGGAGGTTAGTATAGATGGACTAATAGAACAAGTCCCACACACTGCTAGAAGCCTAAATATTTTTTCAGAGCTCGATGCAGAAAAAAATTATATTGAATTTACAACCTGATGGAGGTCAGTATAGATGGACTAATAGAACAAGTCCCACACACTGCTAGAAACCTAAATATTTTTTCAGACCTCGATGCAGAAAAAAATTATATTGAACTTGCAACCTTATGGAGGTTAGTATAGATGGACTAATAGAACAAGTCCCACACACTGCTAGAAGCCGAAATATTTTTTCAGAGCTACATGGAGAGAAAAATTATATTGAATTTCCAACCTGATGGAGGTTAGTATAGATGGACTAATAGAATGATGCTATGCCCAAAAGGTTTTACTTCACTAGGTGCAGTAAAAAAATTTGTATTCTATACACAGGTGGTGTAGCTTGCAACACAGATAGGCTACTCCACTAACTAACACACTCTGCAGTAGGCCAAAAAGGATTTGCTTGGCTAGATTTAGTCAAATGCTGTGAAAAAAACTTGCACAGCACTGGCACAGACCTGCCTGGCAAAAAAGTGATAGGGACTGATGTAACCTAGCCCTGAAAAGGACTGCAATTACAATTACTCCCAACCTATCTATTTAAGAGCACAGACCTGCCTGATAAAAGTCGTAGGAAATGATGTAACCTAGTCCTTAAAAGGACTGCAATCACAACTCTTCCCTACTCCTAAGCTATCTGTAGATTTGTGCGAAAATTGGCTTGAAATGAACAAAGTATAGCGCACACAGCAACAGCGGTGCCGTCTAACACGCAGCTGCAGCAGTGAGAAAATGGTGGCGACGGGGAAAATGGCTGGGTCTTATAGGGCAAGGACATGTGACATACACTGCCAAGGACACATGCCCTTGCTTGTGTGAAAAAAAGCAGTTCGCTCCGTGTGTGCGCTGCTGATAGGCTGACAGATTGCACCTCCCCACTGTAAATGCGGGGAAGAGAAAAAAAAATGGAGATCTTCATTATTTCTGCAGAGATCCATCCCCTGCCCCTCCCCCCGCCCTGCTGTACACTCAAACTGCGTATTAACATTAAGTTTCAGCATTACTGAGAAAAAATCCAGTTATGATTTTGGTGCACGAACAGTTATCGAACATAACCTTGAACAGCCAAATTTTTTTCAAATCGTTCGTGTTCGCCGAACGGCTCGAACACCGCCCAAAACAGCTCGAATTTGAGATTGGCGAACAGTTCGAGTCGAACACCGCTCATCTCTAGTAGTGAGCACTTGCGCTCAAAACTAATGACAACTTATTCAATATGATGACCTAATGTTATCAAATTCTGTGTCGTACCTCTGGGTTCAAAATGTTCACTATACCCCTTGATAAAATCCTTGAGGGGTGTAGTTTTCAAAATGGGGGCACTTGTGGGGGGTTTCCACTATTTAGGCACATCAGGGGCTCTCCAAACGCGACATGGCGTCCGCTCTCAATTCCAGACGATTTTGCGTTCAAAAAGTCACACAGTGCTCCTTCCCTTCTGAACTCTGCCGTGCGCCCAATGTATTTTCCCCACATATTGGGTATTGGCGTACTCAGGAGAAATTGCACAAAAGTTTTTGGGGTCCATTTTCTCCTTTTACCCTTGTGAAAATAAAAAAATTGGGGCTAAAACATAATTTTTGTGGAAAAAGTTAGATTTTTTTTTTTATTTTCACGGCTCTATGTTATAAACTTCTGTAAAGGACTTGGGGGTTCAAGGTGCTCACCACACATCTAGATAACAGTGGTTTTCCCCCACATATGGGGTATCTGCTTACTCAGGAGAAATTGCACAACAAACTGCATGGTGCAATTTCTCCTGTTACCCTTATGAAAATGCAAAACTGGGGGCTGAAAAACATTTTTGTGGGAAAAATGTGAAAATTTTATTTTTACGGCTCAATGTTATAAACTTCTGTGAGGCACTTGGGGGTTCAAGTTGCTCACCACACATCTAAATAAGTTCCCTGAGTGGTCTAGTTTCCAAAATGCAACATGGCGTCCGCTAATTATTCATGCAAATTTTACATTCAAAAAGTTAAATGGCGCTCCTTCCCTGCCGTGTGCCCAAACAGTGATTTTTCCCCACATATGGGGTATCTGCATGCCCAGGGGAAATTGCACAACACATTTTGGGGTCCATTTTTTCCTGTTACCCCTGCGAAAATAAAAAAAATTGGGTCTAAAGTAACATTTTTGTGAAAAAAGTTAAATGTTATTTTTTTTCTTCCACATTCCAAAAATTCCTGTGAAGCATCTGAAGGGTTAATAAAGTTCTTGAATGTGGTTTTGAGCACCTTGAGGGGTGCAGTTTTTAGAATGGTGTCACTTTTGGGTATTTTCTGTCATAAAGACCCCTCAAAGTGACTTCAAATATTATGTGGTCCCTAAAAAAATGGTTTTGTAAATTTTGTTGGAAAAATGAGAAATCGCTGGTCAACTTTTAACCCTTATAGCTCCCTAATAAAAAAAAAATGTTGGTTCCAAATTTGTGCTGATGCAAAGTAGACATGTGGGAAATGTTACTTATTAACTCTTTTGTGTGACATATCTCTCTGATTTAAGGGCATAAAAATTAAAATTTTGAAAATTGCAAAATTTTCAAAATTTTTGCCAAATTTCAATTTTTTTTCACAAATAAACGCAAGTGATATCGAAGAAATTTTATCACAATCATGAAATACAATATGTTACGAAAAAACAATCTCAGAATCGGTGGGATCCGTTGAAGCGTTCCAGAGTAATTACCTCATAAAGTGACAGTGGTCAGAATTGTAAAAATTGGCCTGGTCATTAACGTGCAAACCACCTTGGGTTGTAAAGGGGTTAATAGGAACCATTTGTAGGAGGAAACAGAAGTCTCACAGAGCTGTAGAAGGAATAGTTCAGGACCCATTTCAGATGAAATGCCTGTAATCGACCTGATAATGCTTTTCACTTTAGTCCAGAACAGTTGTAAAACCGGACCGGACCAGAAGATATGAAGGAAATCTCCCTTGCCTGATCCACATCTCCAACACTTAGGCTATGTGCCCACGATGCAGAAATGAAGCAGAAAATTTCTGCAGCGTTTCAGCATCTCCCTTGCCAGAAAAAACGCATGCAGATTGTACATGCGTTTTTCCTGCAGAATACACGCGTATTCACATGCGTATTCTCATGCATTTATGCATGCGTTTACGCATGAGAACTACAAGCACTTACCAGGCGATTAGCATCACTTGGAAAGTGCTTGACAACTAGGTCACACTATATAAATCCATGCAAACAGCATAGATTTATATAGTGTGACCGTAAAAAATAAAGCTATACTTACCGATCCCCCGCCGCGTGTGCTGCCGCGTGTGTTGTCGAGCTCCTTCCGGGTTGCTGGCATATCGCGAGACAGCCTGCGGTCACATGACCGCGACATCATCTCAGGCCCTGGAAGGAGAAGCGCTGCAGGGGTCGCCGGACAGGTGAATATAAACTTTATTTATTATTTTATTCTTTTTTTTACAGGGACAGTGGTACCCAGGTCTGGATGAGAGTCTCCTCTCCTCCAGACTTGGGTACCATCCGCACATTGAAACGCATATTATCCGCGTGTACAAATGTACAGACACGGATATTATGCGTCTCAAAGCAATTCAATGGCGGCAATTCCGCTGCGTTTCCGCAAAATTAATGAACATGCTGCGGATTTATGAGCGCTGCAGAAACGCTGCGGAAAAATCCGCAACATGTGCACTGACATTGCGGAATGCCATTGGGGACCATGGGGTGCGGATTACCATACGTTTTTGATGCGTTTCCGCTGTGGAAATTCCGCAGCGGAAACGCATGAAAAACGCATCGTGGGCACGCAGCCTTAGGGTCAATAGAGGGGAACATTTTGTTTAACTTGACCGGGACCGTACCACCTTGAAAGGAGATTGAAATTCGCTTCCTAAAGCCGAGAACTTATGGAAGATTTATGCGCTAAGGACAGCACCTTTTCCCTTTGTTCCATGGAGAGAGTAATACCCAAGTCCTCTTCCCATTGTGATAAAAATCTGGGAGGAGGCTGATCCATTGGGTTAGTTAGCATTGAGTGTACAGAGGAAAGGGCATGACGAATCACTCCCTTACCCATGCAAAGATTTTCAAACGCGGAAGGGGTTCGTGTATATTGAGCGTAATTTGGAAGGGAGCAAACAAAGTGACGCAGTTGGAGAGAGCGCCATGTGCCCAGTGGTAAGGGATCAGTAATAGCTTGAAGTGCCTCTAAAGAAGGCCAATCATTATCTACGCTGGAAAGCCCTAAACCTTCCCTGAGAAATTCAAAGTCTAAAAACAGTATCTGACAAACCAGGGAGGAAGTCCGGAGAGCCGATAATAGGCGATAAAGGAGATGGAATGGGAAGGAGAAGTTTGCATATCTCTGGTCTGGAGCAGCAGTAGAGTGTAGCACTAATTGTCGGATGAGATTTCAGCGAAGACTGGGAAAAGAAGGGTACCCAGGGGAGAGCAGCTAAAGTGGCCTCTGAAAAGCTTTGTTCTATTTGTACCCATGGCCTCGCCAAGGCGTGCCTACACCAAGCTATAACTCTAGATATATAAGCAGATAAATAGTGCAGCACCATGTCAGAATGGTTTACAACTGCAGATTAAGCCCTTATCGGCAGGTTTATAGCATTATTTTACATGACAGGCTCCCTTTAACATCTCCACTGATAATCCGCTCACCCCATTTGTTACTCATCGCCTATCTCTAACCTCCTCTCTTGGCCTTTAACTATACTAACTCTCCAACTGGTGAAGAAAGTGTGAGCAAAATAAACTCTCTTCTGTGCCTTTCAAACGCTAAATAAATAAGATTAGTTTTACGAGCGCTCAGGAAATCAATACAGCACAGCCTTGTATCATGTACTCAGGACTTCTGCTTTATTCTGCATATGTAGGCACTTAAATAGGATCGCAGACAAAGGAAAAGTTCCCTATGAATTAAGAGCCAATAAGAACTTTTAGGGTCAAGAACAGAAATGTGAAACTTTCCCGCCCATCAGTGTTAGGCCATGTTCACACTTTAAGTATTTGGTCGGTATTTTATATCTGTAATTGTAAGCCAAAAGCAGGAGTGGGTGATAAATGAAGAAGTGGTGACGTGTTTCTATTATACTTTTCCTATGACCCCCCCTACACGCAGCTCATACATAAATCTATCAATACCCACTAACAATCCTTGCTGATCATGCATGTGTGTGGGGTTGTAACTGTAACGGGGTGTGAGATGGAGCAGGCACAGACAGCAGGCCGATGAACAATCCCACAAACCTTTATTGGTACTAGGAGAATATAACACCAAACGTAGCTGTAGTTCCTTAGAGTCAGTAACACAGAAAGGGACAAATCCGGGGGCGCCACCCGATAATCCAACGCCAAGTACAATGCAACAACAGTCTCAGACTAAGTCCTCAAATCCAGCAGGATGGCCAGAAATCACAATCCCACGTGGCAACTGTCCAATAGTCAAACGGATCTTCAATAGTCCATACACGGCACCAGGATATGGCCTCAGCACAAATCCTAACCTTTCACACGGCACAGCATCAACTAACTAAAAAACATGTGGCTTATTGTTCTCCTTCTCTTGGGATCAGCCCCCAGGTTGGGCAGAGATACACACCCCCCACCCCCTTAAACATGTACTACAGGTAACTCAAAGAATGAGGAATCTCCTAGAACTCCAGTCTCCAGCATGTCTGTAGAGTTGTGTATTTAAGGGAATCCCCCCCATGCAGAGAGGAACAAAGACACTCATGGCCCCACTAGAAGCAGGACATAAAATGCTAAAAAAGGCCTGATTCCAGTATGGCCCATGAAAACAGTAATGTTATTGGAGCCGCTCACTTCTGAAGTGGAGAGGCTCCTGACAACCCCTTTACCAATCTTACTAAATGTGATGATGAAAACTCCCAGAAGAGAAGCATTTATTGCAAGAGAATAGTTCAGCTCCTAAAAGACACTTCAGAAATTAACAGATCACGAAAAAAACAGATCCATTCTGAAAATTTCCTGCTAAACTTAAAACCCTTCTAACGTCCAAAAAAATAAGAGACATTCAAAAACCTAATATCGCCATATCGTAGACGTCACTGGTGATAATTCCCTCCTGTGTGTCGTCTATTTGTGTCCAAGCAGAGAAATCCCACGTTACATTCCACACATAAAACTGTAGAAAAGGGGCGCGGGGTAATTGTGCCCGTAGTGCGGAGCAAATAATGCTGTAACCGTGACCGAGAGTCAGTGTAAGACCACGTTCACACGTTCAGTATTTGATCAGTATTTTATAACAGTATTTGTAAGCAAAAACCAAGCGTAACTATGAGGACACGGCCCCACTATCAGTATTTGGTCAGTATTTTTTCTCAGGAGTGGGAGCCAAAACCAGGAGTGGGTGATAAATTCAGAATTGGTGCACTTGTTTCTATTAGGGTATGTAATTGCTGCGGATTGTACCCAGTGCACTTACGCTGCTTGCAAACCGCAGCGGCCAGATGTTACAGCATAATAGATGGGATTTGTACAAATTGCATGCCCACTATGCGTCTCCGTGCATCTGCGGATCACCCGCGGACACGGGCACGCAGTGCTTTGGACACAGCATAAAGTACGCTGCCAATACCGACCGTGTGAACCTACCCTTATACCTTTTCTCTGATTATTCCACACCTGGTTTTGGCTCCCACTCCCGAGATAAAATACTGACCGAATACTGACCAAATACTGATAGTGAGGCAGTGGCCTAAGAGGGAAAGTATAATAGAACCACGTCACCACTTCTGTATTTTCACCCATTCCTGATTTTGTGAAAAGCGTACTCTTAGGCCATGATTAAGACATGAGTTGTCGAAAAGTGTAGGTCTGTAAGCTATTGTACAGTTGTGCTCAAAAGTTTATATACCCCGGCAGAATTTTTCCTTTCTTGGCCTTGTTTCAGAATGAATGATAACAAAAAAATTTTTCTTCACTCATGGTTATTGGTTGGGTGAAGCCATTTATTGTCAAACTACTGTGTTTTCATTATTTAAATCTTAATGACAACCAAAAACATCCAAATAACCCTGATCAAAAGTTTACATACCCTGGTGATTTTGGCCTGATAACATGCACAGAATTTGACACAAATGGGATTCAATGGCTACTAAAGGTAACATCCTCATCTGTGACCTGTTTGCTTGTAATCAGTGAGTGTGCATAAAAGCTGAGTGAGTTTCTGGGATCCAGACATACTCTTGCATCTTTCATCCAGCCACTGACGTTTCTGGATTGTGAGTTATGGGGAAAGCAAAAGAATTGTCAACGGCTCTACGGGAAAAGGTAGTTGAACTGTATAAAACAGGAAAGGGATATCCAAGGAATTGATAATGCCAGTCAGCAGCGTTCAAACTGTGATTAACAAATGGAAAGTCAGGGGCTCTGTAAAAACCAAACCACGGTCAGGTAGACCAACAGAAATTTCGGCCACAACTGCCATGAAAATTGTTTGGGATGCAAAGAAAAACCCACAAATAACATCAGCTGAAATTCAGAACTCTCTGAAAACTAGCGGTGTGGCTGTTTCAAGATGCACAATAAGGAGGCACTTGAAGAAAAATGGGCTGCATGGTCGAGTCACCAGAAGAAACCCATTACTGTGCAAATGCCACAAAGTATCTCGCCTACAATATGCCAAACAGCACAGAGACAAGCCTCAAAACTTCTCAAACAAGGTAATTTGGAGTGATGAGACCAAAATTGAACTTTTTGGCTACAACCATAAACGTTACATTTGGAGAGACAAGGCCTATGATGAAAGGAACACCATTCCTACTGTAAAGCATGGAGGTGGATCGCTGATGTTTTGGGGATGTGTGAGCTAGAAAGGCACAGGAAACTTGGTGAAAGTTGAAGGAAAGATGAATGCAGCACGTTATCAGCAAATACTGGAGGCAAATTTGCACTCATCAGCCTGGAAGGTGCGCATGGGATGTACTTGGACGTTCCAACATGACAACGATCCAAAACACAAGGCCAAGTCGACTGGCTCCAGCAGAACAAAGTGAAAGTTCTGTAGTGGCCATCTCAGTCTCCTGACCTCAATATCATTGAGCCACTCTGGGGAGATCTCAAGTGCGCAGTTCATGCTAGACAGCCCAGGAATTTAAAGGAACAGGAGGCTTTTTGCCAAGAAGAATGGACAGCTTTACCATCTGAGAAATTAAAGAACCTCATCCACAACCACCACAAAAGACTTCAAGCTGTCATTGAGGTTAGAGAGAGTAATACATTTTGTTATCATTCATATTCTCTGAAATAAGGCCAAGAAAGGAAAAATTTTACTGGGCTATGTAAACTTTTGAGCACAACTGTAGTTGCACATTTGCTGTATGCTTTGTGGAGCAGTGCTCTATATGGCTAATAAAAGCTACGTTTTCGATTTTTTTCTACTAAATAAGCCTTTACGCTGGATCATTTGCACTCTTCTTTTGATTCTTTGGCAGCTCTAGCTGGATCCGTGCGAGGCGTTGATTGCTCCACACCCCAAGGAGGTGAGCTGACCTTTTCTTTCCTGTGTTCCTACTTAATTCCTGATTTTGGCTTACAATTACTAATGTAAAGTACTGACTAAATACTGAACGTGTGAACGTGGCCTAAGTGAGAGACCGGGAGAAACTTCTGTTAACCGGTTCAGGACCGCCCACTGTACATAAACGTCGGCGCTGCCCGGGCTCTGTGCAGCGCCGACGTTTAAAAACGGTGGGTGGTCCCGCAGCGCTCAGGACCCCCAGGGTCCTGCTAGCGCTGCGGTACCGGTTCAGAGCGATAGCTCTGACATGTGGCATCATGGGGACCTGAATGGATCAGGTCCCCATGATGTTAACCTGTTCCTATCTTCTAGATGCCGCGATCCATAGCGATCGCGGCATTTAAAAGATAGTAACAGCTGGTGGTCGGCGATCGGGACCCCCCACATACCTCAGGAGCGGCGGGGATCCCGGTGCTGTGACCTCTGACATCATTGAGACCTGATTGGCTCAGGTCTCGATGATGTCAGCGTCACACCAGCCAATCAGAGAGATCACCAGGGAAGTTTGTTTTAGCAACAAACTTTCCCGGGCGATCTGCCTGATAAATACACTGTTTCTCCCCCGATCGCAGTGAGAGAGCAGAGGAGAAACAGTGTGACAAGAGCTGTGTCAGCCTTGCCACTGTGAAAGTAAAAAAAATAAAATAAAAAAGAAAGTAAGAGTTAGGGTTAGTGAGTCTGTCAGATCAGTCAGTCCTGTCAGATCAGTCCTGTCAGATCTGTCAGTCAGTCAGTCCTGTCAGATCTATCAGTCAGTCAGTCCTGTCAGATCTATCAGTCAGTCAGTCCTGTCAGATCAGTCAGTCAGTCCTGTCAGATCAGTCAGTCCTGTCAGATCTGTCAGTCAGTCAGTCCTGTCAGATCTGTCAGTCAGTCAGTCCTGTCAGATCTGTCAGTCCTGTCAGATCAGTCCAGTCAGTCAGTCCTGTCAGATCAGTCCAGTCAGTCAGTCCTGTCAGATCTGTCAGTCAGTCAGTCCTGTCAGATCTGTCAGTCAGTCAGTCCTGTCAGATCAGTCAGTCAGTCCTGTCAGATCAGTCAGTCCTGTCAGGTCAGTCAGTCCTGTCAGATCAGTCCCGTCCGTTCAGTCCGGTCCGTTCAGTCCAGTCAAAAAATCTAAAAATAAAATGGCCCGTCAGACTTATACCGCAGAGGAGGTGTATGCCCTGCTGTGTTCTGACACTGATGACAGCGCAATCTCAGATGGAGATGTGGATTTTGAGGGCTTTAGTAGCGGCGACACTGAGAGCTCAGAAATGAGCAGTGATTCTGGTCCATCCTCAAGCCCAAGGACCAGTACAACAATAGGGGCAAATAGCGCTACTGGAAAAACGTCTCCAAATCAGGGAACACTGCCCAGTACAAGCGCTGTCCCTGCTACTAGTGAATTGGTGCACGCCAGTGTACAAGGGGCTTTGCCACATGATCTAGCATTTCCCAGATGGGAGGCTTCGGATTCGGCTGCTCCATTCAGCCCTGATTTCAACGCCACTCCTGGTATAAATGTGGAGGTGGAAGATTTTGGACCAATTCATTTTTTTAATTTGTTTTTTACAGACAGTTTGCTAGAGCATATTGTCGTGCAAACAAATTTATATGCATCCCAATTCATAAGACAGAATCCCCGATCTTACTATGCTAGGGCAAATTTATGGACACCAACTAATGTCCCGGAAATAAAAAAATTTTTAGGACTTACATTTGCCATGGGGCTTGTTAAAAAAACGAGCATTCGATCCTACTGGTCCAACCACCCTGTTCAAGCCACCCCTATGTTTTCAGTCATTCTGCCTAGGACCCGTTATGAAATGCTCATGCGGTTTTGGCATTTTAACGACAATAGTCAATGCCTGCCCAGAAATGCCCCAGAACATGACAGGTTATATAAAATTAGACCCATCATTGAAAATTTGTCAGAAAAATTCTTAAGCCTCTACACCCCAACACAAAATATTTCTATAGATGAGTCCCTTGTAAAATTCAAAGGAAGACTGCACCTCAAGCAATTTATCCCATCTAAAAGGGCAAGGTTTGGAATAAAGATCTATAAAATGTGCGAAAGTTCAACCGGATACACATCCGCTTTCCGCATATATGAGGGGAAAGATAGCCAACTAAACCCACCAGGATGCCCTACTTATCTGGGGACATCTGCAAAAATTGTTTGGGAGCTGATAAGTCCATTTTTTCAAAAAGGCTACAATCTATATGTGGACAATTATTACACCAGCATACCCCTATTTAAAAGTCTGGTTGAACACAACATCGGGGCTTGTGGGACCATCCGTAAAAACCGTCAGGGGTTTCCACAACCATTGGTCAACCAAAAGTTCCAAAAGGGGCAGTCAGGGGCTGTACGCAACGGAGAGCTGCTTGCCCTGAAATATAGGGATAAGAGGGATATTTTTGTCCTCAGCTCGATCCACACAGATGCCACAAGGGCCACTGTAGAACTAGGATCCACCACTCCGAAGCAAAAACCTGTGTCAGTCATTGACTACAACAAACACGTGGGGGGTGTGGACCTTGCAGACCAGGTTCTACAGCCATACCAGGTATCAAGAAAGTCCTATACCTGGTATAAAAAGTTGGTTATCTATTTGTTTCAGGTGGCCACATACAATTCTTTTGTGTTGTACAAAAAAGCAGGAAATTCAGATCCTTTTCTTGATTATCAAGAAAAGGTAATTGAAAATCTTGTCTTTCAAAGTGTTAGCCCCGCTCATCCATTAGAATCTGAGGATGTGAAAAGACTCACTGAACGACATTTTATTGCACTTATTCCAGCAACGGAAACAAGAAGGAACCCCCAGAAAAGATGTCGTGTATGTACTAAGAGAGGAATGAGGCGTGATACCCGCTACTTTTGCCCACAATGCCCATCATTGCCAGCCTTATGCGTCACTGACTGCTTTAAAATCTACCACACAGAACCACGTTTTTAAACTGTAAAAAGGTATCCCAATTTGTCATTCAAACATTTGGTTCATTTAGTGAATGACATATTCGAGTAGAGCTCACTTAATTTCCAGGGGGGGTTCTCCAGAATCTAAACCTTCCATTGCGTGCTTGTTTCTGGAAATCATCCATCGAGTTAAAATGGTCACTAAACCCATAGATGAATTCCCAGAGGGGTGTCATTTCCAAAATGGGGTCACTTCAGGGGGGATTCTTTAGCTCTCGTACTCTGAAAAGTGCCAGAACAGCATAATCCCCCCTGAAGTGACCCCATTATGGAAATGACACCTCTGTGGGAATTCATCTATGGGTTTAGTGACCATTTACCTACTTATTTTCCCACCACTAGATTAATTTATACAGAGGAGTAGATTGTAAAATTCAGTCACTTGTTGTGGGTTTCCTCTGTTTAGGCACCTCAGGGGCTCTCCAAATGCAACATGGCGTCCGCTATCCATTCCAGTCAAATTTCCATTCCAAAAGTCAAATGGCGCTCCTTACCTTCCGAGCCATGCCGTGCGCCCAAACAGTGGCTTTGCACCACATATGGGGTATCAGTGTGCTCAGGAGAAATTGCACAACACATTTTGGGGTCCATTTTTTCTGGCTGCCCTTGTGAAAATTAAAAATTTGAGGCTAAAGTAGCAGTTTTGTGTTAAAAATGTGTTTTTTTATTTTCACCCTTCAACATTATAAAATTGTGTGAAGCCCCTGGGGGTTCAAGGTGCTCACCACACATCTAGATAAGTTCCTTGAGGGGTCTAGTTTCCAAAATGGGGTGACTTGTTGGGGGTTTCCTCTGTTTAGGCACCTCAGGGGCTCTCCAAATGCAACATGGCGTCCGCTATCGATTCCAGTCAAATTTCCATTCCAAAAGTCAAATGGCGCTCCTTACCTTCCGAGCCATGCCATGTGCCCAAACAGTGGCTTTGCACCACATATGGGGTATCAGCGTGCTCAGGAGAAATTGCACAACACATTTTGGGGTCCATTTTTTCTGGCTGCCCTTGTGAAAATTAAAAATTTGAGGCTAAAGTAGCAGTTTTGTGATAAAAATGTGTTTTTTTATTTTCACCCTTCAACATTATAAAATTGTGTGAAGCCCCTGGGGGTTCAAGGTGCTCACCACACATCTAGATAAGTTCCTTGAGGGGTCTAGTTTCCAAAATGGGGTGACTTGTTGGGGGTTTCCTCTGTTTAGGCACCTCAGGGGCTCTCCAAATGCAACATGGCGTCCGCTATCGATTCCAGTCAAATTTCCATTCCAAAAGTCAAATGGCGCTCCTTACCTTCCGAGCCATGCCATGCGCCCAAACAGTGGCTTTGCACCACATATGGGGTATCAGCGTGCTCAGGAGAAATTGCCCAACACATTTTGGGGTCCATTTTTTCTGGCTGCCCTTGTGAAAATTAAAAATTTGAGGCTAAAGTAGCAGTTTTGTGATAAAAATGTGTTTTTTTATTTTCACCCTTCAACATTATAAAATTGTGTGAAGCCCCTGGGGGTTCAAGGTGCTCACCACACATCTAGATAAGTTCCTTGAGGGGTCTAGTTTCCAAAATGGGGTGACTTGTTGGGGGTTTCCTCTGTTTAGGCACCTCAGGGGCTCTCCAAATGCAACATGGCATCCGCTATCGATTCCAGTCAAATTTCCATTCCAAAAGTCAAATGGCGCTCCTTACCTTCCGAGCCATGCCGTGCGCCCAAACAGTGGCTTTGCACCACATATGGGGTATCAGCGTGCTCAGGAGAAATTGCACAACACATTTTGGGGTCCATTTTTTCTGGCTGCCCTTGTGAAAATTGAAAATTTGAGGCTAAAGTAGCAGTTTTGTGAAAAAAAGTTAAATGTTCATTGTTTTCTTCCACATTCCAAAAATTCCTGTGAAGCACCTGAAGGGTTAATAAACTTCTTGAATGTGGTTTTGAGCACCTTGAGGGGTGCAGTTTTTAGAATGGTATCACTTTTGGGTATTTTCTGTCATAAAGGCTCCTCAAAGTCACTTCAAATAAGATGTGGTCCCTAAAAAAATGTTTTTGTAAATTTTGTTGTAAAAATGAGAAATCGCTGGTCAACTTTTAACCCTTATAGCTTCCTAACAGAAAAAAATTTTGGTTCTAAAATTGTGCTGATGTGAAGTAGACATGTGGGAAATGTTATTCATTAACTATTTTGTGTGATATATCTCTCTGATTAAAGGGCATGAAAATTCAAAGTTTGAAAATTGCAAAATTTTCAAAATTTTCGCCAAATTTCCGATTTTTTCACAAATAAACGCAAGTGATATCGAAGAAATTTTACCACTATCATGAAGTACAATATGTCACAAAAAAACAATCTCAGAATCAGGGGGATCCGTTGAAGCGTTCCAGAGTAATTACCTCATAAAGTGACAGTGGTCAGAATTGAAAAAATTGGCCCGATCACGAAGGCAAAAACAGGCTCTGGCGCGAAGTGGTTAAGATGCCCCAAATCTATAACACAGAGAGCGACGGACCCCCGTGACTGTGTTCAGGTCAGAGAAATGGGACTGTAAGGCCAAAACTGGGTGTCCAAATATTATTAATTGAAATAAACACACAGACTCCTTTATTTGAAATAAGAACTCCCCATCCTCTTTTACCCATTTATTACTGTGAAATACAAAAATAATAAAACACCATATTCCTCATCTTTCCACTGATAATTCATTAATGGCCATATCCCACGACGATCCAGGTGGTTTGAAGAGCAGTCACATCAGTGATGCGACTGCTCTCCACTAGTGATGAGCGAGTACTAAAATGCTCGGGTACTCGTTGCTCGGGTTGATCAAATTGGAATACTCGGGAGCTCGACCCGAGCAATGAGCCCAATGTAAGTCTATGGGAAACTCGAACATTTTTCCAGCGGTCTGCAGAGGGCCTAGAAATTGCGGAAATCCATTGGAACAGTGCTCAAATGACATGGAACAGCATGGGGAAGACCCCTGGAAGCATCTCTGACTCCCAGGTCACTGCTGTGAACAATGTTGTCAGAGTTATTATGCCACTTTTACGGACATGCAAAAACGATACCAAAATGGATTTTCCTGGGAAATATGATAAAGAATATCCTGACCAGGGTAATGACTTGTATATAAGGCAAAAAAAATAACCAAAAACAAAAATGCTCCTCCACACCTTGAGCTATGTTCACACGTAGCGTTTTTGATGCGTTTTTGCACTTTTGCATTGCTTTCAACCAAGATCAATGCATTCACCGGGAAATGTCATTTTAACATTTTACAACCTTATCTGGGCATGTGGTGTTGACACATCATCAGACACATGCATACAGTGGTGAAAAGTCATGGGAACAGCATGGGGAAGACCTCTGGAAGCATCTCTGACTCCCAGGTCACTGCCTAAAAGTGTGCCCATCATAAGTGATCCTTGGCGCATGTGAAGATGCCTTCCACCTTGCACCTGTCATTGCAGACTTGCAACAATCGCTGTCCAAGTCCTTGTCCCACCGCAGTGTTCAGTTATCCCTACCCTATTCCTTGGAATGAAAGCGCAAGTATGCAGCCAGCCACCCACCCTCCCACAGGCTGCAATACTATACTGCCACATTTTTTGACAGCTGCTTGCACTTGAAATGTGGCCTTTTAGACTAGTGGAGGCGGAAGCTGTCCACAACCTCATGGTGGCGGCCGGTGTCCATACTCGGTCCCCAGCCGCCACTATTTCTCCCGTTGTCGTCTCTGCATTCCACAAGCATGGGTCTCCCAACATTACCCGTGCCATCCCCAGTGGACTTACTGGGAAGGATCGCCTAACCAAAAACCCATGGTCAAGTGAATGTGGCCAGGGACGGTACGGAGCCAGTCCACAGCTTTTTTTGATGAGAGTTGTATTTCACCACAGCCATATTCTTTAGCTTGGTGAAAGGACTTGCGAAACCGAATCTACTGCAGCTGTCATTTCTCCAAGGAAGTCCTCTAAAGCTGCTTGCACTTGAAATGTGGCCCTTTAGGCTCGTGGACGCAGAAGCTGTCCACAACCTCATGCCGGCGGTGGCCGGGTGTCCATACTTGGTCCCCGGCCACCACTATTTCTCCCGGTGTTGTTTCCGCCTTCCACAAGCACGGGTCCAACCCGTGCCCTCCCCAGTGTACTTACTGGGAAGAACCGCCTAACTACAAACACATGTGTAATAGTGGGGAAGGGCGTAGCCTTCCCTTGGCACTGAGATAGTTAAAGGAAGTTTTCCTGAAGTCAGACCTCTCTGAACTGTTGGTAGAACAAGCTAAGGGGTTAGCTTTAGTGGTCCAGTCAGTAGAGTAGAGGGGGAACTTAGTGACCTGATTAAGCCTTGAGTGACATAGAGCTTGTTCCTGGCATAATTCCTTGTGGGCTGCAGTACCTGAAAACAGCCACAAGATGCCACTGTCCTGGGTGCAGATGTCAGGTTGAGTCTGCTAGCAGTGTTACAGGCAGTGATGAGTTAATGCTGTGTGATGACAGCTCACTGAAGGTGGGCACATTAGGAAAATCTCTGTTTAGTTTCCAGAATCAGGAAGTGATTTTTCAGTAAGAGATAGGACAGAGAACCATACAGGCAGCCTGAATATATATTGGCTGCTAGGGTAGATGGGAGCTCCATACCCTCAGACAGTGGGATCACCAGTGTGAAAGTCTCCCTACGCAAGAGCAAGAGTCCTGTTAGCCGGCAGGAGAAACTCATCAAAGGTAGTGAGGACCCGGGGCACTTCTAGTCTGTAGGAAGCAGAAGAAGATAAATAGGACTCCAGGCTAAGACGTGGGGGAGAGATATCGGATCCAGATCACTGTTGGTATTTCAGAAGAGTCTCTTGGGCCAGAGATTAGAGTCACAGAGATGCTTCACTTAAAGAGGGAACCAGAGCTGAAGGAGATACCAGCGCCTGTGAGAGAGATGATAACCTGTCGGGCCTTATCCATTATATCTATATATATTGTACATATTCCTCTTCCCCAAGTAAAGTTCAAGTTCTGGTTAAGAACCTCGTGTCCTCTGAATTTATTGCTGCCCTGGTCCCAGAAGAGAAATGCCTGGAGACAGCCGCGATCGGATGGTTTGAAGTAAGTGGAGAGCCCCACATACACAGCCACACATCAGAGGGAGGACACGTATTGTCTGTAGGGTGCCAGAGCGAGAGGGGGCTACAGCTCGCCCACGACTACCTCGCTGGGGCACCTTACACATGCTCAAGGGAATGTGGCCAGGGATGGTACGGAGCCAGTCCACAGCTTTTTTTGATGAGAGTTGTATTTCACCACAGCCATATTCTTTAGCTTGGTGAAAGGACTTGCGAAACTGTATCTACTCCAGCTGTCATTTCTCAGAGGAAGTCCTCTAAAGCTGCTTGCACTTGAAATGTGGCCTTTTAGGCTCGTGGAGGCAGAAGCTGCCCACAACCTCATGCCGGCGGCGGCCGTCTGTCCATACTTGGTCCCCAGCCGCCACTATTTCTCCCGGTATCGTCTCCGCCTTCCACAAGCTCAGGTCCCTGAACACTACTGCTGGTACTTTTCTGTGGGGATCTGCTTGCCACCTACCAGCCTGGAATATTTCCAGCAAATTATGGTACGACGCCATGGTATTAGCACTGCCCCCAGTACCAGTAGCAAAGACATTCCCAATTTCCTTCTCAGGAATTTTATTTGGTAGACTGAGTGGCTGCCCAAATACATTAGTTTCTCACAAAGGAGCTGAAGATAGAGTGGCAGTAGGTGTAAGTTTCTCCAGCCTGTTAGATGTCAGCGGGTGAAGGGCAGCACATTGGCTCAGTGGTTAGCACTGAAGCCTTGCAGCGCTGGGATACTGGGTTCAAATCCCAGCAAGGACAACATCTGCAAGGATTTTGCATGTTCTCCCCATGTTTTCATGGGTTTCTACCTCAGTAAAAAAGCAGCCATAGAGTGTACGGGAACCTTCCCACACATTTTTCTTAGCCAGGACTGATTCTTGGCAGGGTTGGACGGTCCCATCAGAGAATCCTCAGGTGGGCCCTGGCTTCTACATCAGGAGAGTTCATGATGGTAGCGCAAACTTTGCAGCTGCTATAAAGCTCTTGAAAGGGGGTAAAGGTGGGCCCTCAGAATCAAATCCTCTGGTGGGCCCAATGTTTTTCAGTCTGAAACTGCTTCTCAGTGGGAGTTGTATTTCATCACAGCCATATTCTTTAGTTCGGTGAAAGGAATGGCATAGAGGGAAACTGTATCTACTCAGATTGTCATTTCTCCGTCACCAGGTTCCACCCATTCTCACACGCCACCATGCCTGGCTGTATGTTCAGCGATGAGAAACACAGATCAGGCTGCTGTGTTACAACTTTCAACAACTCTGCAGCGGGGGGCTGTTTGTCACCTAAGCATTAAGCATGTTATCTTCAGCACAGCCTGTTGCCGCTTGATCAAGGCAGTGCTGCAGTGCTTTCAGCTTGTCCCTGGTGTGGACATTTCGGAGATGGAGGCCGAACTGGAGGAGGAGGAGGTGCAGGAGCTGAACAATGTGATTACATTGAGGTTACATTTGCGACTCTGGTTTTTCTACTAAAGAAAAATCCTACTGTTCGTTTGTTTGTTTTTTACGTTATTTTTTAAGACAAATGCATTCACGGGGAAATGTAATTTTAACATTTTACAACCTTATCTGGCCATGTGGTGTGTGACACATCAGCAGACACATCCTGTTTCATTTATGATGGGGGGACTTTGAAAGTCACAAAGCCTATTTTCATAGAGCCATCAGGCGGCCCTTACTATTCTTAAAGGGCCAGCAGTCGGCCCTCACTATTGTTAGTCAGCCATCAGCCGGCTATGCTTTGTTGTTCCCATTATTAACGAGTGGGTCTCCTATACTGTTATTGCATATGCATATGCAGTGGCTGCAAGGGACGCCACCCCACTAACAATTTAAAGACACATAGAGCTGGACCACAGTAAAAACATGTTTCCATTAGAAAGGAGTGGGTCTGCTATACAGTTAAAGGGTATTCAGTGAGTCCAACGGCTGCCAAAATTTAGGAAAAACCCCACTAACAATTTAAAGACACATAGAGCAGGGCCACAGTAATGACATGTTTCCATTAGAAAGAAGCGGGTCTGCTATACAGTTATAGGGTATGAGTGAGTCCAACGGCTGCCAAAATTTAGGAAAAACCCTAATAACAATTTAAAAACACTTAGAGGTGGGCCTCAGTAACGACATATTCCCATTAGAAAGGAGTGGGTCTTCCATACTGTTTGTCTATTCAGTGACTGCAATGGCTGTCAAAAATTTGGAGGCACTCCAATGCCCCTTGCAAGAGACGTAGAGGTCGGAGAGCCTCCTGAAAAAAATGCTCCCATTATTAGGAAGTGGGTCTCCCATACTGTTTGCCTATGCAGTGAATGCAACGGCTGCCAAAAATTTGGAGGAACTCCAATGCCCCTTGCAAGAGACGTAGATATGTTGATATGGTACATATGATGGTGATATGGTGGAGGATGAGGATGCGGAGACGGAGGAGGACAAGAGCAAATCAGGAAGCGTATACCCATGTCTGGGTGTGAAGACAGAGGTGCATGGGAATAGAGTTAGATCTCCCCAAAAAAAGACACTGTATTTGAGTTTATGTTACGCTGCTATCCTTGGTGTTGAGAAGTCTGGCCCAATCCAGCCCTTGTTCATTTTTATAAGAGTCAGCCTCTCAGCATTTTCAGTTGACAGGCGAATGCGCCTATTGGTTATAATTCCACCGGCGGCACTAAAAACCCGCTCTGACAAAATGCTAGCGGCAGGGCAGGACCTCCAAGGCGTAGAGAGCCAGTTCATGCCACATGTCCAGCTTGGATACTCAATAATTATAAGGCACTGATGAATCATAGAGGACGTGGGTACGGTCGGCAAGGTACTTCCTCCCCACCTTCCGAAACTTTGTACTCCTTGTGAGAGTACCCTGGGCCTCAGGGCCTGTGCGATGGGAGGGTGTTAGGTGTTGGTCTGGTGCTGGATTCAAAATGGGTCCAGGACCTTATGTGGTCTCCCATTTCAGTCCAGCTGGGGCTGATGCTGCTCAGCATCGCCGTCAGCCCCAACACCTAGCTGGTCCACAAGCACTGTTTCTCTCCCAGGTAGTTGTGTCTAGCAATGTTAAGCCTGGGTTGCAGAGGGAGACAGGGCTTGTGGAATCTAAGTCCAGGATTTGCCGCACTGAGCATGTCCGTGACCTGGCGGATCATGATTGGTGGGTTGGCAACCACCTGATCCGGTGACCTGGCACCGCCTGATTGGTCCACGGGTAACGTCACCAATAGCGCATCAGTTGGCAGGGCTTAGTCTTTAAAAGGCCCGCCCACAAAGATGGCGACGCGCTCAGATAATTTGAGCTGGTTGTTTGTGGTGTGCACGCTGAAACTCTTGGGCTCCTCTCAGAGCCATAGCTTTATTCAGGCAGGTAGCTTGAGCCATATAGAGCGGGTCTCCTCAGTCCGGTAGCACGCCGGCTGAGTGCACGAATACCCGGCGGGTATCACACCCACATACTAGCGCCGTCTCCTATAGCGTAGCACCTGTACCGAAGACAGGGCTACTGCTCCTAGTCCGGTTACACGTCTCCCTGCGGCTCTTGGAGATTGTGTGAACCGCTTTAGCGCCATTCCCCATAGCGTAGCGCCTGTATCAAAGACAGGGCTACTGCTTCTCCCACGGTCGCACGTCTCCCTACGGTTCTTGGATATTGTGCGAACCGTCTTACCCTTCCGTGTGCATTAACACGAAGGGCTAAGATATTTGATAGGTGCGTCACCGGTCGCTCTCCCTCCGTGCAGTTAACGGAGATAGAGCGTATCGCCTTACCCGGTCCGGTCTGCTGTTAACACGGACGGGTTATCAATTTAGTTGTCGCTTTCCTTTCCACCCGGAAAGTGTTTGGCAGCAGTCCATTAGGCTGCATTGCGGACCCCGGGGTGGGTTGCGTTCCATTAAAATAAAGCTGCCTGCAACCGCCCTCCTAACAGAGGGTCTGAGAAAACTGTCCCAGAACTTTGACAGTGTTCTTCTGCTGGATTGGAGTTGTGTCTCTCTCACCTATACTCCTTGGTTGTCCAACGAACTGTGACCTCTGCCGCCAGCGTTTTCAGATGGGAATTTTTTCACTATTTCCGCAACAAGGGCCTTCTAGTACTGCCCCATTTTATTAGGCCTGTCCTGCAAAGGAATAAGAGACATAAAGTTATCCCTGTAGCATGGGTCTAGAAGCATCACCAACCAGTAATGACTGTCAACCAAAATTTGGACAACGCGAGGGTCACAGGAAAGGCAGCGTAACATAAACTCAGCCATGTGTACCAGACTGCAAAGAGGCAAGACTTCCCTGTCCTCACCAAGAGGACGACTTACCATGCTCTCCTCCTCATCCTCCTTCTCTTCCTCCTCCTCCCTGTCCTCAGGCCATCCATGCTGAACAGACGATATGACAGTTGTGCAGGTAGTACCATCTATAGCGCAGGAAATTAGCTCCTGTTCTTCCTCCTCCTCCTCTTCCTCATTGTCACCCAATCCATATTCGGATGAGATGAGGCTGGGCTGTGTGTAATCACCCTGTATGGTGCCTTGCTCTATCTCATCGTGCTCCGCCTGCAGTGCTTCCTCTTTAATTGAGAGCAGAGAGCGTTTGAGAAGACAGAGAAGCGGGATGGTGATTTTAATTATGGCGTCATCGCCGCTCACCATCTTGGTGGAGTCCTCAAAGTTTTGGAGGATGGTACAGATGTCTGACATCCATGTCCACTCCTGAGGTCTTATGTGTGGAGTCTGACCTGAATACCGACGGCCTTGTTGATGCTGATAGTCAACAACTGCCCTCTTCTGCTCACAAATCCTTCCCAACATCTGCAATGTAGAGTTCCAAAGCATGGGGACATCACACACCAGTCGGTGAGCCGGAAGCTGCAAACGCTGCTGAAACACGGCAAGGGCAGCAGAAGCAGTAGCTGACTTTCTAAAATGGGCACACAGGAGGCATACTTTGACAAGCAGATCCAGCAGATCTGGGTATGCTTTGAGAAATTGCTGAACCACAAGGTTAAGCACATGGGCCAGGCATGGTACATGTGTGAACTTGCCTCGCCTCAGAGCCAACACCAGATTCCAGCCATTGTCACACAGGACCATGCCTGGCTGTAGGGTCAGCGGTGTCAGCCACAGATCAGCCAGCTCTTTCAGAGCTGTCCACAACTCTTCAGAATTGTGTGGTTTGTTACCTAAGCATATTAGCTTCAGCACAGCCTGTTGCCGCTTGGCAGAGGCAGTGCTGCAGTGCTTCCAGCTTGCGACTGATGTGGTCATTTTGGAGATGGATGCTGAAGAGGAGGAGGAGGTGCAGGAGCTGTAGAATGTGGGAACAACCCTGATTGACCCAGGGCCCGCAATCCTCAACGTCGGGAGGACGTGTTCCGTCCCAAGGTCCGACTGGGTCCCGGATTTCACTATATTAACCCAGTGTGCCATCAGCGAGATGTACCGTCCCTGCCCACAAGCACTTGTCCACGTGTCCGTGGTTAGGTGGACTTTCCCAGTAGCTGCGTTGTTGAGGGCAAGTTTAATATTGTGCGACATGTGCTCATTTAATGCGGGGATGTCACAGCAGGGGAAATAGTGGCGGCTGGGGATCGAGTACCGAGGGACGGCCATCAAGTTGCGGAAAGCTTCCGTCTCCACAAGCCTAAAGGGCAACATTTTGAGCGCAAGCATTCGCGAAATGTGTGAATTTAGTAGTGTGGCCTGTGGGGCGTTGGCTGCATATTTGCGCTTGCGTTCTAAGGACTGGGGTAGGGACAACTGAACGCTGCGCTGGGACAAGGATGTGGGTGTGCTTGTTGATAGTGCTAGTTGAGACTGACCAATGACAGATGCAGGGCGGGAGGCATCTTCGCATGCACCATGGACAGGGGATTGGCATGCACGCACAACAGCGGAAGAAGTAGTGGTGTCACCCGCAGACACTGTTGCTGGACCCTGGGTTTCGGCCCACCTAGTCGGGTGCTTTGCTGCCATGAGCCTGATCATGTTGATGCTGGCCTGGCAGGTGGTGCAAATGGCCTTTTTGGGGTTATCGGCAGAGTCTTTAAAAAACAATCAGACTCGGGAAGACCTAACAGTTGTACTGGCAACTTCCGTCGTGTTAGTGTTACGGGGAAAGGTTGCCCGCCTTCTGTCTGCGGCCACCACACTGTTTGTTCTTGCCTGTTGTGGTGCTACACCTCCCTGCCCCTGTGTGCTGCTGTCCTCGCTCTGCATGTCACCTTGCCAGGTTGGGTCAGTGACTTCATCGTCCACCACCTCATCTTCCACTTCCGTACCCTAGTCCTCCTCCTGACTTTCTGGCAATTGTGTCTCATCATCATCCACTTCTTGTGACAGTTTCCCACCGTCGCCTTCGTGTGACCGTGGCTGCTCAAATATTTGGGCATCGCTACATGCAATCTCCTCTTGCCCTGCTTCAAGTGGACTGGGCAAGAGGCCTGAATCTACAAATGGAAAAGTGAACAGCTCTTCAGAGTGTCCAAGTGTGGGATCAGTTGTCTCCGGGCACTCGGCATGGTGAGAGGAAGGAGGATCAGGGTGAGGAATATGCAGTCCAGACTCACAGCTACTGAGACTTGACTGTGTGGTAGACAGGGTGGTGGTAGTGGTAGCAAAGTGACTGGAAGCATTATCCACTATTCAATTAACAACCTTTTGACACTGCTCTGGGTTCAATAGTGGTGTGCTGCGGTCTCCTAGTAATTGGGGCAGGAAGATATGGGTGTTCGTTGTGGCACAATTTCAGCGGCCTCGGCCTCTGCATGCACCATCACGTCCACTTCCCTGTCCCTTGCCACGCACCTTGCCCATTTTAAATGGAGGACAATATTTCCCACGTTCACTACAAATGGCTGAATTTGGAGTGAACTTATATGTGATATGTGTGACGGAAAACCACAGTTTTAAATAGCTGGCCTGTAGGTTACTATTTTTCACAGCGACCTTATGTCAATAATTTCACTGACAAACTGCAACAAAATTTAAATGGACGCCTATATTTTCCACGTTCACTACAAATTTCTGGATTTTTATCACTATAACATGGAAAGGATCTGGCTGTATTCTGCAGGGGCAACAAGCAAATGGAGCAGAAAAACTATGTTCTCTGGATTGCTTTTTAAGCAAATAATCAGGATTAAGATAAAAAAAAGTTATCCCTGGCCCCTGATACCTGGGGATATTTCTAGAAATATCTGTAATAGGAGCAGCAGACAGAACTGGAATGGACCCTCTTGCTATATGCACTGCAGTCAGACACATACACTGCCTGCCTGCCTAACTCCTGCTGTCACCACTGAATAGATGCAGCTGGATTAGTCATCAGAAGGGCTGTTAGTTCAGATGGATATATATAGACTAGATGGAGGCCCGATGCTATTGCATCAGGGGGGTAATGTCACGATGGGGGCAGGCTTTGCAGCATTGAGAATCTCTCCCCCCCATGTGCTCACCCACCTATCCACTCTCTCTTTCCCCCATGTGCTGACTTCTCCCGTCTGTGCTCTCTTCTTTGACCTGTCTACTCCATGTGCTCTCCCCCTTGTCTGCTGTCTCTCTCCTTCCTGTGCTGTGTTCTCCCCTCATGTGCTGTCCCGTTTGAGCTGTCTCCCCCCGTGCGCTTTCTCTCTCTTCCATCTGCTGTCTTCTCCTCTCATGTGATCTCTTCTTTGACCTGTGTACCCCATGTGCTCTCCCCCTTGTCTGCTCTCTCCACCCCTGTGCTGTTTTCTTCCCTTATGTGTTCTCTCGTTTGAGCTGTCTCCCTGCGCAGTAAATCAGATCGCCGCCATCTTTGTGCAGGCAGAGAACGGCGGTCACATTAAAACTGCGCATGTGCTCCTCCTGTACAAAGATGGCGGCGGTCAGTGAATCATTCGGGTGATCCCTGCGACAGCGTGTGCGGTGTGAACGGCGTGTTCGCGACGTTGTTCTGCTGGTGGTACCGCGCAAGAGGCTGGTACCACCAGCGGTTTCCATATTGAGACACCCATCACTTGGGTGTCCCAATGTGGCAGTCGACGAACTTCCGCCGCTTGGAATTCTGGGATCCGGACACATCTGGATGGAACAGGATGTGAAGACATTACAAAGTAAGTATATTATAGATGTTGTGGTATACCTACACTAACTAGTGTTCAGTGAACATGCTCGACATTGCTCGGTACTCGCCCGAGCATCACGCTACTCGGGATGTTCGGCGAGCACCGAGCATTTACTCGGGTGGAAGCTCGGGTCTCCGCCCTGCATGTTTTGCGCTCTTTACAGAGCCAATGGACATGCAGGGATTGCCAGCCAGTCACTGTAATGCCGCAGCCATGTTGGTTGTGGGCATTACAGTGATTGGCTGGCCGCACAGCGTCACCTCGAGTATTTAAAACTGGGCGCCGCCATCTTGGACACCGTCGCTCCAGATCAGACAGTGTAGGGACAGCTCTGCTGATTTAGGGAGAGATATAAACTGCGAAATAGTTAGTGTAGGGTCTGTAAAGGCTGCCAGATCAATCAAACAGTCCTTCTCAGGACTAATATCCATCCCAGATATCAGGCAGGCAGGTTGTATAGGAGACGCAGTGGTTATACCAGCAAATGCTGCATTACAGTTCTGTGTGCTGCTCCTGTTGCTGAAATTGCTGGACTTAGCTCCAGGTCTCAGGGGACAGGAAAAATCCTTTTTTTTTCATCTAAATCCTCTTTTTTTTTTCCTCCTTCACACTGTACAAATACCCGCCTTATTAACCTTTTGGTGTCCCCCCCCCCCCAAAAAAAAAAGCGTGTCTCTGATTTTTCAGACACAAATATATCTGTTGAAAATAGTCAGGTGTAGGCTAGAGAAACAGAAGTGTTGTTTTGCACTTCCACGGTTCAAACCTCTGTATTATCCACTTTTGGGCCATTTGTATCTAAAAAAAACAGTTTGAGTGTGTCGCTCACTGTTCAGCCGCAAATATATCTATTTAAAAAAGTCTGGTATACCCCAGTAAACAATAACTGTGGTTTTGCCATCCCACGGTAAAAAATCTCTATTATTCAGGTTTTGGTATATTTTCCGTAAAGAAAAAAAGTAGTGTCTCCTGACTGTTGTGACACAAAAATATATCTGTTGAAAATAGTCTGGTGTAGGCTCGACAAATCCCAGTGTGGTTTTGCAGTTCCACGGGTCAAATCTCTGTACTATCCAGTTTTGGTCCTTTGGTATCTAAAAAAAAACAGTTTGAGTGTGTCGCTCACTGTTCAGCCGCAAATCTATATATTTAAAAAAGTCTGGTATACCCCAGTAAACAATAACTGTGGTTTTGCCATCCCACGGTAAAAAATCTCTATTATTCAGGTTTTGGTATATTTTCCGTAAAGAAAAACAGTAGTGTCTCCTGACTGTTGTGACACAAAAATATATCTGTTGAAAATAGTCTGGTGTAGGCCCAACAAATCCCAGTGTGGTTTTGCAGTTCCACGGGTCAAATCTCTGTACTATCCAGTTTTGGGCCTTTGGTATCTAAAAAAAAAACAGTTTGAGTGTGTCGCTCGCTGTTCAGCCACAAATCTATATATTTAGAAAAGTCTGGTATACCCCAGTAAGCAATAACTGTGGTTTTGCCATCCCACGGTAAAAAATCTTAATTATTCAGGTTTTGGTATATTTTCCGTAAAGAAAAACAGTAGTGTCTCCTGACTGTTGTGACACAAAAATATATCTGTTGAAAATAGTCTGGTGTAGGCCCGACAAATCACAGTGTGGTTTTGCAGTTCCACGGGTCAAATCTCTGTACTATCCAGTTTTGGGCCTTTGGTATCTAAAAAAACACAGTTTGAGTGTGTCGCTCACTGTTCAGCCGCAAATCTATATATTTAAAAAAGTCTGGTATACCCCAGTAAACAATAACTGTGGTTTTGCCATCCCACGGTAAAAAATCTCTATTATTCAGGTTTTGGTATATTTTCCGTAAAGAAAAACAGTAGTGTCTCCTGACTGTTGTGACACAAAAATATATCTGTTGAAAATAGTCTGGTGTAGGCTCGACAAATCCCAGTGTGGTTTTGCAGTTTCACGGGTCAAATCTCTGTACTATCCAGTTTTGGGCCTTTGGTATCTAAAAAAACACAGTTTGAGTGTGTCGCTCACTGTTCAGCCGCAAATCTATATATTTAAAAAAGTCTGGTATACCTCAGTAAACAATAACTGCGGTTTTGCCATCCCACGGTAAAAAATCTCTATTATTCAGGTTTTGTTATTTTTTTACGTAAAGAAAAACAGTAATAGTTTCTCCCTGATTGTTCAGATTGTTTAAAAGAGTCGGGTGTAGGCCAGAGAAATAGAACTGTGGTTTTCCTCTTCCACGGTTCTAATCTACTTTTTATTACCCTTTTTCCATTGATAGTGCAAGTGTAAGCTATTTTACTTCCTTTACAATGGGCAAGGCGCGTGGCAAGGGACGTGGAAGTGGACGTTCTGGTGATGGTTCGTGCAGAGGACGGGGCCGTGGCCAAGGTGAAAATGTGCCACAACCAACAGCCACATCTTCTCGCTCCCACTTCTTGACCGAATTACTAGGGAAGCACAGAACAACACCAGTATTGAGAACTGATCAGTGTGAACAGGTTATTAATTGGATAGCAGATAATACTTCCAGTTACCTGGGCACCACCACCTCCGGTCTGTCTTCCACACGGTCAACTCTTAGTAGCCGTGAGTCTCGACCGCATACTCCTCCTCACCCTGATGCTCCTTCCTCCCAGAATGCCGAGTGTCGTCAGACAGCAATTGATCCCACACTTGGACACTCTGAAGAGCTGTTCACTGGTCCATTTCCATATTTGTGCTCCTCGCCTGATACGCTTGAAGTGGTGGAAGAGGAGATCCCATGTAGCGATGCCCACGGCCACAGGAAGTCGACGCTGGCAATTTGTCACAAGAGGTGGACGATGACGAGACACAATTGCCAGGAAGTGAGGAGGAGCATCGTACTGCGCAAGTGGAAGAGGAGGAAGTGGTGGATGATCTAGTAACTGACCCAACGTGGCAGGAGGACATGCAGAGTGAGGCCAGCAGCACACAGGGGAAGGGAGGCAGAGTACCCCAACAGGCAGGAAGAAGCAGTGTGGTGGCCGCAGACAGAAGGCGGGCAACCGTTCCTCGTAACACCAACACGAGGGACGTTGCCAGTACAAGCGGTAGGTCTTCCAGAGTCTGGAATTTTTCTAAAGACTCTGCTGATAACCCCCAAAAGGCCATATGTTCCACCTGCCATGCCAGCATCAGCAGGGGTGACAAAACTACCAGCCTGACCACCACCAGCATGATTAGGCACATGGCAGCAAAGCACCCGACTTTGTGGGGCGAAACCCAGGGTCCTTGACCAGTGTCAGCGGGTGTCACCACTGCTTCTTCCACTGTTGTGCGTGCAATAGAACCCCCTGTTGTGTGTGCAAGGCAATCCCCTGTCCATACTGCATGTAAAGATGTCCCCTCCTCTCAGTCTTCACTTGTTATGGCAGTTTCTCAAGAAAAAGCATCAACGTCCACGTCCCACCGCAGCATTCAATTGTCCATATCCCAGACCTTTGAACGATAGCGGAAATTCGCAGCTAACGCCCCACAGGCCACAGTCCTAAATTTGCACATTTCACGACTGCTTGCGTTGGAAATGCTGCCTTTTAGGCTGGTGGAGACGGAATCCTTCCAAAATCTTATGGCGGTGGCCGTCCGTCGGTACTCGGTCCCCAGCCGACACTATTTTGCCCGGTGTGCCATCCCCGCACTACACAAGCACGTGTCCCAAAGCATCTGCCGTGCCCTCAACAACACAGTTACTGGGAGAGTACACCTGACAACGGACACGTGGACAAGTGCTTGTGGCCAGGGACGGTACATCTCTCTGACTGCACACTGGGTAAACATAGTGGAAGCCGGCACCCAGTCGGACCTTGGGATGGAACACGTCCTCCCCACACCGAGGATTGCGGGCCCTATGTCAGTCATAGTTGCCCCCACAGTGTATAGCTCCTGCGCATCATCCTCCTCCTCCTCCTCATGTTCAGCCTCCATCTCAGATATCATCACATCAGTTACAAGCTGGAAGCACTGCAGTACTGCCTCCGCCAAGCGGCAACAGGCTGTGCTGAAACTCATAAGCTTAGGTGATAAACCTCACACTGCTTGTGAGTTGTGGACAGCTGTGAAAGAGCAGGCAGATCTGTGGCTGAGACCGCTGAACCTACATCCCGGCATGGTCGTGTGTGACAATGGCCGTAACCTGGTGGCAGCTCTGAGGCGAGGTGAGATCACACACGTACCATGCCTGGCTCATGTGCTTAACCTCGTGGTTCAGCGGTTTCTTAAATCGTACCCCGAGTTGCCAGATCTGCTCATGAAAGTACGCCGCCTGTCAGTTCATTTTCGCAAGTCGGCTACAGCTTCCGCCGCCCTTGCTGTGTTGCAGCAGCGTTTGCAGCTTCCGGCACACCGACTGGTGTGTGATGTCCCCACATGTTGGAACTCTACCCTCCACATGTTGCAAAGGATTTGTGAGCAGAAGAGAGCAGTTGTGGAGTACCAGATGCAACAAGGCCGTCGATATTCAGGTCAGACTCCACACATAAGACCTCAGGAGTGGACCTGGATGTCTGACATATGTACCATCCTGACAAACTTTGAGGAGGCCACCAAGATGGTGAGTGGCGATGACGCCATCATTAGTGTCAGCATCCCACTTGTCTGTCTTTTGCAACGCTCTCTGCAGAGAATTAAAGAGGAGGCATTGCAGCCAGAGTATGATGAGATGGATCAAGAAGCCGTAGTGGGCGATTACACACAGACCAACCTCATCTAATCCCAACGTGCATTGGGGGACAATGAGGGAGAGGAGGAGGAGGAAGAACAGGAGCTGCTATCATGCGCTGTAAACGGTAGTACCTGTACAAGTGTCATACTGTTGGTTCAGCGTGGGTGGCCTGAGGACAGGGGGGAGGAGGAGGAGGAGAGCATGGTCAGTCGTCATCTTGGTGAGGACACGGAAATCTTGCCCGTTACCAGTCTGGCACGCATGGCTGACTTTATGTTACGCTGCCTTAACCGTGACCCTCGCGTTGTCAAAATGTTGGGTGACAGTCATTACTGGTTGGTGACACTTTTAGACCCCTGCTACAAGGAGAACTTTCACTCTCTTATTCCTGAGGTGGAGAGGTCTACAAAAATGGGGCAGTACCAGAAGACCCTTGCAGCAGAACTCTTAAAAAAATTCCCATCTGAACACGCTAGCGGCAGAGGTCACAGTTCGTTGCCCAACCAAGGCGTACAGGCAAGAGAGATGCAACTCCAATCCAGCAGAGGCAGGGGAACACTGTCAACGTTCTGGGACAGATTTCTGACACCCGCCCAGCTTACAGGCCCTGAGGCGCGGGGTACTCTCACAAGGAGTGGAAAGTTTCAAAAGATGGTGAGGGAGTACCTTGCCGACCGTACCAGCGTCCTCCGTGATTCCTCTGTGCCTTTTAATTATTGGGTATCCAAGCTGGACACTTGGAATGAACTCGCTCTGTACGCCTTGGAGGTCCTGGTCTGCCCTGCCGCTAGCGTGTTATCGGAGCGTGTTTTTAGTGTCGCTGGGGGAATTATAACTGATAAGCGCACTCGCCTGTCATCTGACAATGCTGACAAGCTGACCCTTATCAAAATGAAAAAGGGCTGGATGGGGCCAGACTTCTTATCACCACCAAATGACAGCAGAGTAACATAAAGTCAAATCCACTGTGTTATTTCGGGAGGTGTATTCACATGCACCGCTTCACACCCACACATGGGTATACGCTTCCTCATTTCGGCTGTTTTATGTTCTTCTCCTTATCCTCAGCCTCCACCACCACTATACCACCAGGGTGCCAGCATTGCAAGTTCCTCCGTCCTTATTTTTGTCAGCTTTTGCTTGGAAGGCATAAGCAAAGACTGTGGGAGACCCACTCCCCAATAATGGGACTTATGTTTGTAATATGCTGTACTGCATGGCTCTTGTAAGGGGCATTGCAAGTTGCTCCGTCCTAATTTTCGGAAGCTTTTGCTTGGAAGGCATAAGCAAATCCTATGGGAGACCCACTCCCCAATAATGGGACTTATGTTTGTAATATGCTGTACTGCATGGTTCTTGTAAGGGGCATTGCAAGTTGCTCCGTCCTAATTTTCGGAAGCTTTTGCTTGGAAGGCATAAGCAAATCCTATGGGAGACCCACTCCCCAATAATGGGACTTATGTTTGTAATATGCATGGCTCTTGTAAGGGGCATTGTAGTTCCTCATAATTTTTGGAAAGCTTTCCATTCATTGCTTAGGCCAACAGTGCACAGGAGACCCAGTTGCTATAAATGGAAAAAAAGGTTTAGTTAAGGCCCTCTGACCTCTATGTCATTTCCAAGGGTTATTGGAGTGCCTCGAAATTTTTGGTAGGCATTGCACTCACTGTATACCCTATAACTGTGTAGCCGAACCGCTCCTTTTGTTACAGAAACATATCCTACAAGACATATCTGGTTGACTGGCCTGATATTGATGTGAATGGTCCCTGTTCCTCCTGCTCTTTCTCCTTTGCCACTACCTCTTCCATCATTTATCACCTGAAGCTTTGTTTTAACGGGAGTCATAGAACTTGGATAGTAGCAGGAAACATCCAGCAATCCTCGGAGGAGGCAGGCCTAGCCGCTACTACATACATGCGCTTGCATTCCAACAAAACAAAGCAGATGCTAACTTCTATCATCCTCATCATGCTCCTCACCTTGGCACTCTCAACTCCCCTGATGGAGAAGCCAGGGCCCACCGGAGGAGTCTGGTTGTCTGGTGGGCTCGGCCAATGCTGCCCTAAAGCAGGCCAGGCTAAGAAAAGTGTGGGAAAGGTTACCGGGACAAATAGGGGTGGTTGGGGACCGAGTATGGACACCCGGCCGCCCCCTGGAGGCTGGGGAGCAAGCGGGGACATCCGGCCACCGGGCGGCTGGGGACTGAGTATGGATACCAGGCCGCCGACGCAGCCATGGCTTGGTGGCCAGATTCCGCCTCCACATGCCTAAAATGCCCAATTTAAAGTGCAAGCAAGCAGTATGGTATTGCAGCCTGGGGGTGGGTGGGTGGCAGGCTGCATACTTGCGCTTGCATTGCAAGGAATGGGAGAGGTACAATTGAACACTGCCCTGGGGCAAGGACTTGAACGGGGATAGTTGCTAGTCTGCAACGACAGGTGCAGGGTGGGAGGCATCTTCGCATGTACCATGAACAGGGGTTTGGCATGCACACACAGCGGAATAGGCTCTCCTTCCCACTAAATGCACTGGGGAGGGCACAGGTAATGTTTTGGTATACGCGCTTAATCTTATGTATAAGGCACACCAGGACAAATAGGGGCGGCTGGGGACTGAGTATGGATACCTCGCTGCATGAGGTAGTGGCCAGCTTCGGCCTCCTCCAAACTAAAAGGCCCCATTTCAAGTGCAAGCTAGCAGTATGGCATTGCAGTCTGGGGGTGGGTGGGTGGCAGGCTGCACACTTACACTTGCATTAAAAGAAAACAAAGCAGATGCTAACTTCTGTCATCATCATCATGCTCCTCACCTTGGCACTCTCAACTCCCCTGTTGGAAAAGCCAGGGCCCACCGGAGGAGTCTGGTTCTCTGGTGGGCTCGTCCAATGCTGCCCTAAAGCAGGCCGGGCTAAGAAAAGTGTGTGGGGGGATGTTCCAAGGAGAAATAGGGGCGGCTGGGGACCGTTTATGGACACCCGGCTGCCCCCAGGCGGCTGGGAACCGTGTGTGGACACCCGGCCACGGGGCGGCTGGGGACCGAGCATGGACTGAGTATGGATTCCAGGCCGCCAACGCAGCCATGACGTGGTGGCCGATTCCGCCTCCACATGCCTAAAAGGCCCAATTTCAAGTGCAAGCAAGCAGTATAGTATTGCAGCCTGGGGGTGGGTGGGTGGCAGGCTGCATACTTGCGCTTGTATTGCAAGGAATGGGGGAGGTACAATTGAATACTGCCCTGGGACTAGAACTTGCACGGGGATAGTTGCAAGTCTGCATCTTCTGATGCGGCAAGGATGACTTATGATGGGCACACTTTTAGACAGTGACCTGGGTGTCAGAGATGCTTCCAGGGGTCTTCCCCATGCTGTTCCCATGTCTTTTCAGCACTTTATGCATGTGTCACACAGCACATGGCCAGATAAGGTTGTAAAATGTTAAAATGACATTTCCCGGTGAATGCATTTGTCACAGTTGAAAGCAATACAAAAGTGCAAAAACGCATAAAAAATGCTACTTGTGAACATAGCCCAAGGTGTGGAGGAGTATTTTTGTTTTTGGTTATTTATTTTACTTTATACACAAGTCTTTACCCTGGAAAAGAAATTCCTTAACATATTTCACAGGAAAAAAGTTTCAGTTTAGTTTTTGAACGTTTTATTGTGAGCCCGTAAAAGTGGCATAATACCTCTGACCACGTTGTTGACAGCAGTGACCTGGGGGTCAGAAATGCTTCCTGGGGCGATCCCCATGCAGTCCCCATGTCATTTGTGCACTGTCACTATCGTTTTGGGCACTTGTTAGGCTTTTAAAAGACTGCCGGGGGTGCCACCGCAAAAATGCTCGGGTCTCCCATAGACTAACATTGGGCTCGTTGCTCGGGTCGAGCACCCGAGTATCACAGCGAGCTCGGCCCGAGCTTCGAGCACCCGAGCATTTTAGTGCTCGATCAACACTAACACTAACTAATAAACAAGCAAATCTCTCCCTAGCTCAGCAGCATCTCTCCCTACACTGCCTGTTTCCGGGTTAGACTGTGACGAGCATGGCAGCACCAGGTCTTATATAGACCTGATGACGCTACTCTCCATGCCAGTTAGCTCACACTGAACATAGAATGAACATAGAGTGAGAAGTGCTGCCTGCCTGTGACCGGCGGTGACATCATTAAGGTTACCAGTCACACGCAGCGGCTCTCAAACTCTGCTCAGTGTGTTCCAGCTGGCGCAGAGAGCGGTTGCATCACCGATGTGACTGCGCTCCAAACCATCCGGATTGTCGTGTGACATTTTTGTGCAAATTTTTAGTTTTCATCCCTAGGAATAATTCACTTTGGTGTGATTGTAACATACAGAAAATTTTGTATCATTGCAACATTGTTTACTGGTGGCTCAATCATCACAAAACTGACAATTATTTGTAATAAATGTCTTGCAGCAAAAGTAAATGTACAAATTTACAGTGGTTTCACTTTTAACAAAACGCGCTTTATTTGGTCATGGCAATGCTTCTCCACACACTGGAGAATAAACGCATGAGTGCAATGGCGTGTTCGGCGGCGTCATTCATGATTTTCAATCCGACGACTTTTGAGGATGCAGCGATGTAACTTGCATTGGTGTGCCACAGACAAGGATCTTGATGTAGAAAATCTTGGGTTATTTCCAGTGCAACAAACAGTTGTTTTGTGTTGGATGACATAAAGTGATGAAGTTTCTTGTGTGACACAAGGTCTTCGGCAAGCTGCACGCAAGTTGAGCAGACATCGTTGCCTTCATTCTGCAGAGCCAGTACCATCTCAACCTTTTCTGCAGTTGGAACCTCACTGTCAAAAAAAGCCAGACCCACCATAATCTCACTGAGGTACTATAGGTGATTCCGTTGGTTCCTTTGTATGCTACAAGCTCTTGCAGTAATGTCAAGTCATTTCGCAGTGATGTGGCTGGGATCTGAAGAGGTAATAAGCCTTTAACCCTCAACTGGTGAGGTGGGGTTTGCCACGTCCCAGGGAATTTTTGTTCGGCACCCATTCTTTGAAAAATGCTGGTATGAGGATACGTGTCTCACTAGCTTCCATCCATTTGTGGGTGTCAAAAAATTTGTTATACTCATGTGTAATCAATCGCCAATAAGAAAACGATTAAAACAAACGTGATCTTTGCATTTTCTGTAAAAATAAGAGATTTCTAAACACTGGGGTATAGGAAACCCCACATCACCAGTTGCGTGACAAAAACCCCACCTCACCAGTTGAGGGTTAAGTATAAGCAGACAGTAAAAGTGCAAAATTGCCGGAGATTTTTTAACTCTGTCAAAGTTAAACAAAATTGACGAAACATGAAGATCTTCAAAGTGTATCTCACTTGGGCCATCCATCGGGGCCGATGGTAGACGCCTGAAGTGTTGATGTGTTCATCTCGGTTTGCTGGTGAAGCAAGGAACAGGAGTGACAGTGTTAACAATTCCTTGTAATCATCTGTTGGATGGCATTGTGCAAGCTGGTTGGTGCAAAATTCCACTAGACACTCCTTTTGTGGACCCAGCTCAGTGGAAAATATGTCATCTTCCATTCCAGCCGAAAACTTGGTTTTGTCCAGTTGACTACAGGCAGCCGAAAATCTCTCGAACAACTTCATATTTGCACCTGTTGATTCGGGCCACAATTTATCAAACACGCTTGCAATAATTAGCTTGTGAATGTGGTACCTACACGGTAAACTCAGTAGTTCCTTCTGCAGTTTCTATTGCAATAGGATGCACGCACCAGCTTTTGTACCAGTGTTACTACTGGTTGTGTCGAATTACCTGAACTTCACTTTACCCTAGTTGCTTCAAATCACCCTAATATCGCTCATCAACACTTGCAAATTACTATTATAATTTAAAGTAAGTGAATTTCAGGCAAAAATGTAATTAGACAGTAAGGGCTGTTTCATACATTCTGATTTTTCCGGTACCAGAAAAACCATTACTGGAGATATCCGTGTCCGTGTGTGGCAACCGTGTGCCACATTAGGAGCATACGTAGCAGAGCCTGGGAATCAGTGTACAGTTAGTGCTGTTCCAAATCACTCTAATATCGCTCATCAACACTTGCAAATTACTATTTTAAATTAAAGTAAGTGAATTTCAGGCAAAAATTTAATTAGACAGTAAGGGCTGTTTCACATGTCCTGATTTTTCCAGTACCGGAAAAACCAGTACGGGAGATATCTGTGTGTCCGTGTGTGGCAATCGCGTGCCGCATCAGGAGCACACATAGTGGCGCCTGAGTATCAGTGTACAGTTAGTGCTGTTTCCAAGCGTTGGGTGCTGAACGCTGCCCTTATCATTGTCCCTTGCTTGCGCTGTGATGAGCATGAGTAAGGGACAATGTTGGGAGTAGTCTGCTCCAGCAGTGTCCATGTGTAAAAATAAGAATAAAATCCTTATACTCACCTGTCCAGAGATCTCCCCCGCTGTAATCCATTGACCACTGACGCAGAGGAGCCGGGGAGAATGAGCCGCTTCAGCAAGCGGGAGCGGGCCCCGGAGCTGCGCTGAGCTCAGGAGCGGTGTGTCACTCAGTGAGCTCCGCTCAGTGCAGGGCCCCACTCACTGTTGCGGCTCATTCTCCCCGACTCCTCAGTGTCAGCGGTCAGAGGATTACAGCGGGGGACATCTCTGGGCAGGTGAGAATAAGGATTTTATTTTATTCTTATTTGTACACATGGACACTGCAAGAGCAGACTACTTCTCCCAACATTTTCCATTGCTCGTGCTGATCACAGCGTGAGCAAGGGACAATGATGAGGGCTGCATTCAGCACACTGCGCTTGGGAACAGCGCTAACTGTACACTGATTCCCAGGCGCTGGTACGTGTCACACTGATGACACATGGATGTCATCCGTGTGTGTTCAGCATGGGAGATTTTGCGGACTGTGCAGAGTGTAAAAAACGGACATGTCTACGTGTGGAACACACAAACACATGGTCCGTGGAAACACACTGACGTGCACAGACCCATAGATTTGAATGGGTCTGCATGTGTCAGTGTTTCCAGTACGTGTGGAAACTGTCACTACACATAATGGACACACTGATATGTGAAACAGCCCTGAAAGACAAATGAGAGTGGTATAAACTGCTGTGCAAATATTTAGAAATTACATTTACCTAAAACAGTGAACAATACTGAATGTTGTCTGTAATCTGCAACAGGAAATATAAACAAATACTAATAATATTAAATGTTCTTTACAAATTACAAATAAGCAAATTTAAGAGTTACAAGGAGCGGTCGGGATCTTATCGCTGCTCTATATTAAAACTATCCCAATCCTATTTTACCGACTATTAAGTGTTAAAGGGCTGACATTGAGCCACCTTTTAAACATAACCAAAATAAATGATTTTTTAAACCGCTTCCCGACCGCCCACTGTATATAAACGTCGGCGCTGCCTGGGCTCTGTGCAGCGCCGACGTTTATAAACGGTCGGTGGTCCCGCAGCCCTCAGGACCCCTAGGGTCCTGCAAACGCTGCGTTTGCAGTGCAGAGCAACAGCTCTGACAGGGGACATCATCAGGATCTGATTGGATCAGGTCCCAATGATGTTAGTGAGAGGAGAGGGGGTCGCCCACTTACCTCTCCGCTGGCCCCCCTGATGTCTGAGAGGACCTGGCATTGTCATGGCAGCCGGAGGTCACATGACCGCCTCTGGGTCTGCCAAGTACGGTGTCCTGCTAGGCTCAGCCTGCAGCTGAGTCTAGCAGGAGATAATGACAGTTTTACACTATCAGCAGAGCTCTCATGCAATGCAATAAATGTCTATTGCACTGCATGAGAACAATGATTAGAAAAATAACAATTAATGTCCCATACAGGACTAAGTAAAAATGTAAAAAAAAAAGCCTAAAAAATGTTTTCAAACTGTTAAAAAAAATCGCAAAATAAATAAAAATAAATAAATAAAATATTAAACCAATAAATCAGTGTATTTATGCAAAACCAAAAAAAGTACACATATTTGGTATCGCCGTGTCCGAAACAACCCAATCTATAAAACTGCCACACTAATTAACCCCTTCTGTGCACACCGTAAAAAATAAAAATAAAAAACGGAGCAAAAAACTATGCTTTTTCATCATATCGCCAAACAAAAAGTGGAATAAAATGCAATCAAAAAGCCAAATGGAAATAGAAATGGTACTGCTGAAAACGTCATCTTGTTCCGCAAAAAAAAAAGCCGCCATACAGCTCCATCAGCCGAAAAATAAAAAACTTATACCTCTCAGAATAAAGCGATGCAAAAAAATTATTTTTTCTATAAAATAGTTTTATTGTGTAAAAGCGCCAAAACATAAAAAAATATATAAGTGTAGTATCACTGTAAACGTAGTGACCCGAAGAATAACGCTGCCTGATCACTTTTACCACACGCAGAATGGCATAACAAAAAACCTCAAAAAACAATTCCTGAATTGTTGATTTTTGCTCATTTTACCAAAAAACGAATAGAAAGCGATCAAAAAATGTCATGTACCCAAAAATGGTACCAATAAAAACGTCAACTCATCCCACAAAAAACAAACCCTCACATGACTCTGTCAGCTGAAATATGGAAAAATTATAGCTCTCAAAATATGGCGATGCAAAAACTAGATTTTGCAAAAAAAGCGTCTTTTAGTGTGTGACAGCTGTCAATCATAAAAACCCAATATAAATCTGGTATCTCTGTAATCGCACCGACCTGAAGAATAAAGTCGTCTAATCACTTATACCGCACAAGGAACGGCGTAAAAAAGAAATAAAACCAATTCTTCACCTGCTACTGATTTGTTTATTATGTCTCCCAAAGATCGCAGTAAGGCTCTGCCCACATTTATCCTGCGCTCTGCGCTGAGCACTTACACCAGAGTTTCCGTGTAAATCTCTGAAATACGTGATTCAGACGGAAACCCATGACGGAAGATTCCCTGTAATGAGGCAGATATAGGCACTGTTGATGCCGTCTGGCCTGTGATCCCACGATGTCAGTTTTTTTAGGCGTGCATAAAAGTGCGGTTGGCCACAATTTTGTGCACTTCTGAAAAAAAGGACACCGTTAAACAGAGGCCAGACGGAGTCCAGAGTAACTCTGCTGCCTCATTATAGTGAATGGATCCCGCAGGGGTTTCATCTGAATTACATCACTTGGAAATTTAGATGGAAACCCCGATGTAAGTGCTCAGCCTAGAGCGCCGGATAAATGTTATGTAAAATGTTCCCAATAAAAGCTTCAACTCAGTCCTCAAAAAAAGCTAGTCCCCACTCAGGTCTGTTATCTGTTAAAAATATAAGGGACTTCCAAGTTACTGGTAGCAGAAAGGCTCTGGAAAAGCAAAATGGCCCTTGCCCCCCAAAAGAAATTCAGAAAATGTTATGCTCCCAAATCAAAATGCCTCCCTCCCTTCTGAGTCCCACAATGTGCCTAAACTACATTTAGGGTCCACATGTTTGGCATTCCTGTAGCGATGAGAGCTTGCCTAATTTATAGGTGCATGTCTCCAGAAGCACGAGCTGGGCACAACGTACTGGTCACTACAGCGTACTGGTCACTTCAACAGCAGTTTGAAATTTTCACTCAGCAACATCCACTGCTGCTTGTTTCCGGAAAAGACCCATGGAGTCAATATCGTCACTACACCTGTAGGTAAATTCCCAAAGGGGTATAATTTTCAAAATAGGGTCACTTGAGGGGGGATTCTGCTCTTCTAGAACTTAGAGGCTGTGTATATGGAGTCCGCAAACTATTCTACAATAATTTGTTCTACAAGAGTCAAATAGCGCTCCGTCCCTCCCGGATCTCGCCGTATGGCTAAGCGGTACGGTACAGCCACATATGGGGTATTGCCACGTTTAGAAGACATTGTGTGACACATTTCGGCACCATTTTTACCCACTGCCCTGTGTGAAAATGTAAAATCTGAGGGTAAAACATTTTTTTGTGGTAAAAATATAATTGTTTTCTTCACTGCCCAATGGTATAAATTAAAAAATGCTCACTACTTCCCTAGATGAATTCCTTGAGAGGTGTAGTTTACTAAATGGGGTCATTTGTGGGGGTTTCTGCTGTTTCGGCATGTCAGCGACTCTTCAAATGTGACATGGTGTCTGCAACCTATCCCAGCCAACATAGCGCTCCTTTCTCTTCCGAACCCGGCCGTACACCAAAGCAGTGGTTTTCCCCCACATATGGGGTATCGGCGTACTCAGGAGAAATTGCACAACAAATTACATGGTGCAATTTCTCCTGTTACCCTTATGATAATGCAAAATTAAGGGATGAAAAACGTTTTTGTGGGAAAAATATGACAATTTTATTTTTACGGCTCAATATTATAAACTTCTGTGAAGCACCTGGGGGTTCAAGGTGCTCACCACACATCTAGATAAGTTCCCTAAGGGGTCTAGTTTCCAAAATGGTGTCACTTGTGGGGGGTTTCCACTGTTTAGGCACATCAGGAGCTCCCCAAATGCGACATGGAGTCCGCTAATTATTCACACCTTGTACACGCGCGGCTCCTCTCCGTACACCTCGTACACACGCGGCTCCGCTCCGTACGCATCGTACACACGCGTCTCCGCTCCGTACACCTCGTACACGCGCGTCTCCGCTCCGTACGCCTCGTACACGCGCGGCTCCGCTCCGTACGCCTCGTAGACGCGCGGCTCCGCTCTGTACGCCTCGTACACGCGCGGCTCCGCTCCGTAAGCGCGCGGCTCCGCTCCGTACACCTCATACAAACGCGGCTCCGCTCCGTACACCTCGAACACACGCGGCTCCGCTCCGTACACCTCGTACACGTGCGGCTCCGCTCCGTACGCCTCGTACACGCGCGGCTCCGCTCCGTACGCCTCGTACACGCGCGGCTCTGCTCCGTACGCCTCGTACACGCGCGGCTCCGCTCCGTACGCCTCGTACACGTGCGGCTCCGCTCCGTACGCCTCGTACACGTGCGGCTCCGCTCCGTACACCTCGTACAAACGCGGCTCCGCTCCGTACGCCTCGTACACGCGCGGCTCCGCTCTGTACGCCTCGTACACGCGCGGCTCCGCTCCGTACGCCTCGTACACGCGCGGCTCCGCTCCGTACGCCTCCGCTCCGTACGCCTCGTACACACGTGCGGCTCCGCTCCGTACGCTTCGTACACGCGCGGCTCCGCTCCGTGCGCCTCGTACACGCGCGGCTCCGCACGCCTCGTACACGCGCGGCTCCGTTCCGTACGACTCGTACACGCGCGGCTCCGCTCCGTACACCTCGTACACACGGCTCCACTCCATACACACGCGGCTCCGCACCGTACGCCTCGTACAGGCGCGGCTCCGCTCCGTACGCCTCGTACACGCGCGGCTCCGCTCCGTACGCCTCGTACACGCGCGGCTCCGCTCCGTAAGCCTCGTACACGCGCGGCTCCGCTCCGTAAGCCTCGTACACACGCTGGGCTCCGCTCCGTACGCCTCGTACACGCGCGGCTCCGCTCCGTACGCCTCGTACACGCGCGGCTCCGCTCCGTACGCCTCGTACACGCGCGGCTCCGCTCCGTACGCCTCGTACACGCGCGGCTCCGCTCCGTACGCCTCGTACACGCGCGGCTCCGCTCCGTACGCCTCGTACACGCGCGGCTCCGCTCCGTACGCCTCGTACACGCCCGGCTCCGCTCCGTACGCCTCGTACACGCCCGGCTCCGCTCCGTACGCCTCGTACATGCGCGGCTCCGCTCCGTACGCCTCGTACACGCGCGGCTCCGCTCCGTACGCCTCGTACACGCGCGGCTCCGCTCCGTACGCCTCGTACACGCGCGGCTCCGCTCCGTACGCCTCGTACACGCGCGGCTCCGCTCCGTACGCCTCGTACATGCGCGGCTCCGCTCCGTACGCCTCGTACACGCGCGGCTCCGCTCCGTACGCCTCGTACACGCGCGGCTCCGCTCCGTACGCCTCGTACACGCCCGGCTCCGCTCCGCACGCCTCGTACACGCGCGGCTCCGCTCCGTACGCCTCGTACACGCGCGGCTCCGCTCCGTACGCCTCGTACACGCGCGGCTCCGCACGCCTCGTACACGCGCAGCTCCGCTCCGTACGCCTCGTACACGCCCGGCTCCGCTCCGCACGCCTCGTACACGCGCGGCTCCGCTCCGTACGCCTCGTACACGCGCGGCTCCGCTCCGTACGCCTCGTACACGCGCGGCTCCGCTCCGTACGCCTCGTACACGTGCGGCTCCGCTCCGTACGCCTCGTACACGCGCGGCTCCGCTCCGTACACCTCGTACACACGGCTCCGCTCCATACACACGCGGCTCCGCTCCGTACGCCTCGTACACGCGCGGCTCCGCTCCGTACGCCTCGTACACGCGCGGCTCCGCTCCGTACGCCTCGTACACACGCGGCTCCGCTCCGTAAGCCTCGTACACACGCTCGGCTCCGCTCCGTACGCCTCGTACACGCGCGGCTCCGCTCCGTACGCCTCGTACACGCGCGGCTCCGCTCCGTACGCCTCGTACACGCGCGGCTCCGCTCCGTACGCCTCGTACACGCGCGGCTCCGCTCCGTACGCCTCGTACACGCGCGGCTCCGCTCCGTACGCCTCGTACACGCCTGGCTCCGCTCCGTACGCCTCGTACACGCCCGGCTCCGCTCCGTACGCCTCGTACACGCGCGGCTCCGCTCCGTACGCCTCGTACACGCCCGGCTCCGCTCCGTACGCCTCGTACACGCGCGGCTCCGCTCCGTACGCCTCGTACACGCGCGGCTCCGCTCCGTACGCCTCGTACACGCGCGGCTCCGCTCCGTACGCCTCGTACACGCGCGGCTCCGCTTCGCACGCCTTGTACACGCGCGGCTCCGCTCCGTACGCCTCGTACACGCGCGGCTCCGCTCCGTACACCTCGTACACGTGCGGCTCCGCTCCGTACGCCTCGTACACGCGCGGCTCCGCTCCGTGCGCCTCGTACACGCGCGGCTCCGCTCCGTACGCCTCGTACACGCGCGGCTCCGCTCCGTACACCTCGTACACACGGCTCCGCTCCATACACACGCGGCTCCGCTCCGTACGCCTCGTACAGGCGCGGCTCCGCTCCGTACGCCTCGTACACGCGCGGCTCCGCTTCGTAAGCCTCGTACACGCTCGGCTCCGCTCCGTACGCCTCGTACACGCGCGGCTCCGCTCCGTACGCCTCGTACACGCGCGGCTCCGCTCCGTACGCCTCGTACACGCGCGGCTCCGCTCCGTACGCCTCGTACACGCGCGGCTCCGCTCCGTACGCCTCGTACACGCCCGGCTCCGCTCCGTACGCCTCGTACACGCCCGGCTCCGCTCCGTACGCCTCGTACACGCGCGGCTCCGCTCCGTACGCCTCGTACACGCGCGGCTCCGCTCCGTACGCCTCGTACACGCGCGGCTCCGCTCCGTACGCCTCGTACACGCGCGGCTCCGCTCCGTACGCCTCGTACACGCGCGGCTCCGCACGCCTCGTACACGCGCGGCTCCGCTCCGTACGCCTCGTACACGCGCGGCTCCGCTCCGTACGCCTCGTACACGCGCGGCTCCGCACGCCTCGTACACGCGCGGCTCCGCTCCGTACGCCTCGTACACGCGCGGCTCCGCTCCGTACGCCTCGTACACGCGCGGCTCCGCTCCGTACGCCTCGTACACGCGCGGCTCCGCTCCGTACGCCTCGTACACGCGCGGCTCCGCTCCGTACGCCTCGTACACGCCCGGCTCCGCTCCGTACGCCTCGTACACGCGCGGCTCCGCTCCGTACGCCTCGTACACGCCCGGCTCCGCTCCGTACGCCTCGTACACGCGCGGCTCCGCTCCGTACACGCGCGGCTCCGCTCCGTACGCCTCGTACACGCGCGGCTCCGCTCCGTACGCCTCGTACACGCGCGGCTCCGCTCCGTACACCTCGTACACGTGCGACTCCGCTCCGTACGCCTCGTACACGCGCGGCTCCGCTCCGTACACCTCGTACACACGGCTCCGCTCCATACACACACGCGTCTCCGCTCCGTAAGCCTCGTACACACGCTCGGCTCCGCTCCGTACGCCTCGTACACGCGCGGCTCCGCTCCGTACGCCTCGTACACGCGCGGCTCCGCTCCGTACGCCTCGTACACGCGCGGCTCCGCTCCGTACGCCTCGTACACGCCCGGCTCCGCTCCGTACGCCTCGTACACGCCCGGCTCCGCTCCGTACGCCTCGTACACGCCCGGCTCCGCTCCGTACACCTCGTACACGCGCGGCTCCGCTCCGTACGCCTCGTACACGCCCGGCTCCGCTCCGTACGCCTCGTACACGCGCGGCTCCGCTCCGTACGCCTCGTACACGCGCGGCTCCGCTCCGTACGCCTCGTACACGCGCGGCTCCGCTCCGTACGCCTCGTACACGCGCGGCTCCGCTCCGTACACCTCGTACACGTTCGGCTCCGCTCCGTACTCCTCGTACACGCGCGGCTCCGCTCCGTGCGCCTCGTACACGCGCGGCTCCGCTCCGTACGCCTCGTACACGCGCGGCTCCGCTCCGTACACCTCGTACACACGGCTCCGCTCCATACACACGCGGCTCCGCTCCGTACGCCTCGTACAGGCGCGGCTCCGCTCCGTACGCCTCGTACACGCGCGGCTCCGCTCCGTACGCCTCGTACACGCGCGGCTCCGCTCCGTAAGCCTCGTACACACGCTCGGCTCCGCTCCGTACGCCTCGTACACGCGCGGCTCCGCTCCGTACGCCTCGTACACGCGCGGCTCCGCTCCGTACGCCTCGTACACGCCCGGCTCCGCTCCGTACGCCTCGTACACGCGCGGCTCCGCTCCGTACACCTCGTACACGCGCGGCTCCGCTCCGTACACCTCGTACACGCGCGGCTCCGCTCCGTACACCTCGTACACGCGCGGCTCCGCTCCGTACACCTCGTACACGCGCGGCTCCGCTCCGTACACCTCGTACACGCGCGGCTCCGCTCCGTACACCTCGTACACGCGCGGCTCCGCTCCGTACACCTCGTACACGCGCGGCTCCGCTCCGTACACCTGGTACACGCGCGGCTTCGCTCCGTACGCCTCGTACACGCGCGGCTCCGCTCCGTACACCTCGTACACGCGCGGCTTCGCTCCGTACGCCTCGTACACGCGCGGCTCCGCTCCGTACACCTCGTACACACACGGCTCTGCTCCGTACACCTCGTACACACGCGGCTCCGCTCCGTACACCTCATACACACGCGGCTCCGCTCCGTACGCCTCCTACACACACGGCTCTGCTACATCCACACTGTAAACCCCTCCTGACCCCACACATAAACTTCAGCTCATCCAGCACCATGACAACCAGCACAGCAGAGTCCTGCATCCACTGAGGCCCCTGATCATGTGACTCCTGACTCCTCCCCTCCTGTGACCTCATCACAGGTCCTGTGCACACAGCCATATATGTGGTGTTGGTAGTGTCTAGAGTGGAGGTGATTCTTTGAGGGGAAGATGTCACTGGAAGGGGCGGGGCCTCCTTCAGTCCAGTGAGTGAAGACCTGACACCAGGAAGCAGTGTTGTGCTGAGGCTGCTGGGAAGGTGAGGACTGAGGGGCTGCACCATGGAGCCTGTGCAGGTGGGATGAGGACACAGGACTCAGTGTGAGTGATCTGAGGAGGGATTTTAGAAGACCCCCACAGCCTCATGCAAGTAACAGGACCCTCCTCCTTCACCATACAGACCCCCAGCACACAGCCCCATGCAAGTAACAGGACCCTCTCCTTCCCCATACAGACCCCCAGCACACAGCCCCATGCAAGTAACAGAACCCCCCTCCTTCCCCATACAGACCCTCAGCACACAGCCCCATGCAAGTAACAGAACCCCCCTCCTTTCCCATACAGACCCCCAGCACACAGCCCCATGCAAGTAACAGAACCCCCCTCCTTTCCCATACAGACCCCCAGCACACAGCCCCATGCAAGTAACAGAACCCCCCTCCTTTCCCATACAGACCCCCAGCACACAGCCCCATGCAAGTAACAGAACCCCACTCCTTTCCCATACAGACCCCAGCACACAGCCCCATGCAAGTAACAGAACCCCCCTCCTTTCCCATACAGACCCCCAGCACACAGTCCCCCCTCCTTCCCCATAAAGACCCCCAACACACAGCCCCATGCAAGTAACAGGACCCTCTCCTTCCCCATACAGACCCCCACGCTTGGTGTAGATTTGTCTGTTGTATGATGATTTGGTGAATGGCTGTTGATTCTCTATTGTATCAGCCCCTGCAGCTTATTGTTCTTTTTTCCTTGAGAACAAAGGTGCAGGTTGTTTGAACAATCGATGTTTGTTATTTGGTGACTGTCTGCAAACATTGCAGGATAAATATGCAGGTTAATTGTCCACTGGAACAATGAGAGAGAGAGAATGCCTCCTCCCACCCTTCCAGAGGTCTGTGGATAATGCCCTGAATGTCATTTGTGGGTAGAAAAAGAGACCTCTTTCCTTCTCTAAGAGACTCTACAAGATGTCAGCTTAAGAGACCACGGCCCCAGCTGTAGGAATACAAATCTGCTTCTCTGACCATCACTGAACACACAAAGACGTCTGGAGAATCCAGGTTGGGACAGTTAGGTCACCTGGCCACATACCTCGCTGTACTCGGGTTAGCTTCTTAAGCTTGTCATTACCTCCTTTCTGTGGGTGTCCGCCAAAAGCGAGGAGCTACTGGTTGGGGAAGACGGTCCTAAAGTCCCGAAGTCAGAGGTTTTAATCTCCGGCGACCCAGCGAAAAGGTGAGACTCAGTCATTTGCACCATCTTGTGTACTTGCTGAGACTGGCACTATATTTTATTGACTGTTGGTGATACAATAAAGTATCCCCCTGTTGTTACCCTCACCCTGTGTGGTCTAAGTAGTATTCTGCCCACGGGAAGGAGTGCGGGAGTTCAATAAGATGAGACCTGGTCCATGTCTTTCTAAAGACAGACAGGCCAGCGAACGAGAGCACCCACTGACCCTCATGTCTCCACCCTCCTTCCCCATGCAAGTAACAGCACCCCCACCTTCTTCACTCAGTCCCTTAGCACACAGCCCATGCGAGTAACAGCTCCCCCTCTTTCTCCATACAGACCCCCAGCACGCAGCCCCACAAAAGGACCAATAACCCCTCCTTCCCCGTGCAGCCCCACGCAATTAAAAGCACCTCCTCCTTCCCTATGCAGACCCCTAGCACGCAGCCCCACGTAAGTAACAGCACCCTGTCTTTCTGCATGCAAGTTACCAAACCCCCCTCCGTTCCAAAGCAAGCAGTTCCATGCAAGTAACACAACCTACTCCTTCCACACACAGACCCCAGCATGTTGCAGCTCGTAAGTAACAGCACCCCTTCCTTCCTCCTGCAAGTAACAGGACCCCCTCCTTCCCCATGCAAGTAGCAGCACCCCTCTTTCCCCACACAGAGCCCCCCAGCATGCCGCCACACGTAAGTAACAGCACCCTCCCTTTCCCACTCAGACCACCAGCACGCAGGCCCACACAAGTAAGAGGACCACCTCCTTCACCACGCACACCCACAGCCCCACACAAGTAGCAGCACAATAGTGTTGTCCTCTATGAACATACAGTGGCATGTAAAAGTTTGGGCATCCTGCATGGTTAGTAGCTAGTTGCGCCCCCTTTTTCACAGCTTGTAAAAGCTTTTTTCAGCCAAACAATAGTCTTTCAATTCTTGTTTGAGGGATTTTCATCCATTCTTACTTGGAAAATTCTTCCAGTTCTATGAGATTCCTGGGTCATCTTGCATGCACTGCTATTTTGAGGTGTAGCCACAGATTTTCAATGATGTTCAGATCAGGAGACTGTGAGGACCATTGTAAAACCTTCAGCTTGCAGCTTTTGAGGTCGTCTAGTTTGGAATTTGACGTGTGTTTAGGATAATTATCCATTTGTAGAAGTCTTCCTCTTTTCAACTTCAGCTTTTTTACAGATGGTGTTATGTTTGCATCAATGAACTGGAGTATAATTTGGTATATATGCAATGTGTAGGAGCATGTTCACACTGGCCATTAAACAGACCAAACCTAAGATAGAAAGTACATGGACATATTACCTACTATAAGTAAGTAAAAAGCAAAAGTGCATATAAATAGCATGGGGTACGTAGTAAACTTGGCTTTTATGCTTTTTTTGTTTTCTGTCATTACGGTCCTAACCTCTAATATTAAAACATTACTATGTGTCAAAGATGACCTCAATGTGAATAAGGGCTGAGCAGGACCGGGCCCCAACTATGGACACCCAGCAGTGGGAAGCTATATAAATGTAATATAAGAAAGTCTTAGGCTTCGTGCCCAACAATTTCCGCAGCGAAAACGCTTAAAAAAATGCTGCGGATTATCATTGCGGAAAAATCCGCAGCATGTCTATTAATTTTGCGGACACGCAGCGTAATTGCCGCCATTGACTTGCATTGAATCGCTTAATATCCGCATCACTACATTTGCACATGCGGATATTAAGCGATTCAATGTGCGGATGGTACCCGGGTCTGGAGAAGAGGAGACTCTCCTCCTGACCCGGGTACCATAGTACCTGTTAAAAAAAGAATAAAAAATATACATTATACTTACCTTCTGATGGCCCCCGGTCTCCTGTACGGTGCGTTCTGGCTCCCCGGCAGCCTGCTATGGTCTAAAAGGACCTTTCATGACGTCATTTAGTCATGTGACCAGTCACGCTACCGCTGACGTTGGCGGTCGCGTGACCTGTCACATGACTAAATGATGTCATGAAAGGTCCTTTTAGATCACTGCGAGCTGTACAAGAGACCGGACGCACCGGAGAAAAGACCAGGGGCCATCAGAAGGTGAGTATAATGCTTTTTTTTTATTTTTTTTACCATTTTTATTCTTTTTTTCAACTATTAACTTGGTCACGCTATATAAATCCATGCCGGTTGCATAGATTTATATATTGTGACCAAGTTGTGAAGCATTTTCCAAGTGATGCTAAAATCCCTTGGAAAAGCGCTTGATAACCCGCATGCAAAAACTTTTCACAAACGCTTCTACCTGGCAGGAAAAACGCATGTAAAATCCGCATGCGTTTTTCCTGCCAGGGAGATGCAGAAAAAATCTGCAGCATTTCTGCATCGTGGGCACTTAGCCTTATCCCATTTATCCAAATTGTATCCATATCACTTCAGAGGGAGTTTGAGAATCTCCTGCCAAAGGATCTCATTAACTTATGAAAAATTAACTTTTGATCAAATATTTTTAAACAATTATCACATTGAAAGAGCTGAGAACAGACAAACACTTATTCACACTAAGGCTATGTGCCCACGATGCAGAAATGCTCAGGATTTTTTCCTGAGCGTTTCTGCATCTCCCTGGCAGAATAAAACGCATGCGGATTGTACATGTGTTTTCCTGCCAGAGACATGCGGAAGTGAAGCGTTCTTCACATGCATTTCCGCATGCGGGTTGACAAGCGCTTTCCAAGCGATTTTAGCATCACTTGGAAAGTGCTTGACAACTTGGTCACACTATGTAAATCCATTCAAACGGCATGGATTTATATAGTGTGACCAAAAGAAAGGTAAAAAATGAAAAAATATATACTTGCCTTCTGATGGTCCGCGCTGTCATGCTTCACCGTCCTGGCTGTCGGCAGCGGTAGACTGAAGGACCTGCCGACGTCAGCGTCGCGTGACCCGTCACATGACTATGACATCAGCGCAGGTCCTTCAGTCCATCGCAAGCTGCCGGCATGAAAGGACGAGCGCATCGGGGGCCGTCAGAAGGTAAATATAATCTTTATTTTTTATTTTATTCTTTTTTTTACAGTTTTCTATGGTACCCGGGTCTGGAGGAGAGTCTCCTCTCCTCTAGACCTGGGTACCATCCGCACATTGAACGCATGCATTCCGCATGTCCTTATCTAGTGAAGCAGAATGCTTGCGAATGCAAGTCAATGGCGGCGAGAACGCAGCGCTTCCGCAAAATAATTGGTAGTGCTGCGTTTTTTTTCCGCAATGATAATCCGCAGCGGAAATTTCCACAGCATGTGCACAGCACATGCGGATTATCATTGGGGAACATGGCAGGCCTTCTACCATGCGTTTCTACAGCGTTTTTGCCACTGCGGAAACGCTTAAAAAAAACGCATCGTGGGCACACAGCCTAAGGCTATTGTCACACGTTCAGTATTTGTAAACCAAACCCAGGAGTGGGTGAAAATACAGAAGTGATGACGTGTTTCTGTTATACTTTTCCTCTGATTGCTCCTCTCCTGATTTTGGCTTACAAATACTGATGGAAAATACTGACCTAATACTGAACATGTGAACGTGGCCTTAGGTAGATAAGGTGCTCACTGCTATCAGTATTTTCAGCAGGTTGCAAAGATTAAATGCACAATCAAAGCTTCAAACATAGTAAATCTCCAAAATGTCTGCTGTACATTGATAACCAGAAACAGTAAAACAGACTCTCCCCTAAAATTACCTACAAGAAGAACTGATCAATAAAAGACTGAGTTGTTCCCAGCCATTTTGTGGGCCCCAAAGTGATTACCATGGTTACCAAAGAGCCCAAAGGGCTGCTGTAAATGCAAAGGCTGTGTGGCCTGTCCAGTTATGGAGACTGGGAATACCTTCACCAGCCAGGTCACATGGAGAATACACCATTAATGATTTCATCTATTCTAAGACAAAAGGGGTGGTCTATAAGGCCATTGATATTAATTAAAGGGGTTGTCCACTACTTTAACATTGATGCACTTTCAGCTGTTATAGGGGGCGGCGGCCGCTGGCCGGAAGTCCTTGACTGCGGTGCCTGGCCATCCATCTGTAGTGGTTGCCACTTGTAACTGCACAACTGCCTCCCATTCAACTGATGTGCAGTTACAAGCAGCGGCCACTACAACTTGACGGCCAAGCACTGCAGGTAAGGATTTCCGACACCTATAACAGCTGATCGGCCGGGGTGCCGCGCCCGGGACCCCAGCCGATCATACATTGATGCCCTATCCTACAGATAGGGCATCAATCTTAAAGTAGTGGACAATTTCTTTATGTAATATCAATAGTACTGCCACTTGAGCATCGTTATAAATAGTGAAACTTTAACATGTCCTATGATTAGAACATAATGGGTATTGTGAGAGATAAATACTCAATTGATTTAGCAGTGATTAAGAAACAGAAGTGGACAGAATAAGTGTCATGAACAGTAGGACACTGAACAGAACAGGAGAGTGCTGCAGGGCTGGATCTCCTTGACTTCTACTTCTCAACAACTTTGTCCCTGAGTTGTTTGGAGATCTCCTTGGTCTTCATGGTGTTGTTTGGTTAGTGATGTTACGGGAGTGCTGTAGGGCTGTATCTCCAGGGCAATGCTGATCAATGAGTTAATGCAGGAGGGAAACGAGGGAGGTGGTTGTGGCACATAATGGAGAGTCAGCATGAGAGAAGCTATGAAGTGGGAGCAAGATGTCTCCATATTGACTGACCAGCCAGGAAGCAGCGTCACACGCCGAGCCTGCATTATCTAATGGAGCACAAGCACTGTGCCCCCATGGTTATGCAGGAGGGGTGGAGGGAAAGTACGTGAATCAAACAGTGTGGCTCCCTGGTTCATTTGGACAGGAAGTGCAGGATCACACACCTGGAATGCGGTAAGCATTAAGGGTGCACTATGTATGTATAGATAGAGTAACTCTTAATGAAAGCTAATGCTATTGGTGGGGGTACCTGTGCACCACCGAGCACGCCCCAGAATCTCCATTTTTATGGAGGAGTGCAGCACTCTGCACACTTCTCCTATACATGAGCTGGGATCACACCTGGCTCCATAACTTATCTTGTTTGCTATCTTTGGATCTACTAGATCCATTGCCCTTGTGCAAATACACTCCCCTGATGAGACCTCATGAATGAGGCTGAAACACGTAGGTAGGAATTCTTGTAGGGGTACATTTTTCTAGGATATACACTTGGGTACAGGAGCTTCGCTGGGCACGACCAGTACAGTAGAAAAGAACCTTTTTGTAAGCTGCTAACTCGGTCTTTCCATCCAGCAGAAACTAAAGGCCCCGTCACACTAAGCGACGCTACAGCGATCCTGACAACGATACGACCTGTCAGGGATCGTTGCTGCGTCGCTATGTGGTCGCTGGTGAGATCTCAAACAGTCACATCTTCGCAACAATGCGGCGACCCGTAACGATCTGTATAACGGTGCACGCCTATGTGTTTCTGTGTCTGAGTCGTTAACAAGGTCGTTGGTAAGGTGTCAAACACACCGATGCATGCTACCCAGCGGGGCTTCAACGATCAAAGAAATGTCCAGACCATTCCGACACGACCAGCGATCTCACAGCGGGGGCCTGGTCGCTGTTAAGTGTCAAAGGTAGCGAGATCGCTACTGAGGTCGCTGTTGCGTCACAAAACTTGTGACTCAGCAGCGATCTCGCTAGCGATCTCGTTTAGTGTGATGGGGGCTTAAGTGCATCCAGAAAGGAGTGAGGGGAGATGGGAGCCATTCTTCCTGAGCACTGGTAATACTGAGCACTTGATCAATGTACTGCAGGCATTTTGGAGATTTACTATGTTTGAAGCTCTGATTGTGCATTTAATCTTTGCAATCTGCTGAAAATACTGATCGCAGTGAGCATCTTATCTACCCAGCTATTCTGTGAGTGTGAACAAGTGCTTGACTGATCTGAGCTCTTCTCTTTTACTGCAATAATTGTTTTAAAATATTTGATTAAGTTTATGAGATCCTTCTGCTGTAAATTCTCATTGAGTGCTAGAACCTAAAGCATAGATGGCTTTTATTTAATTAAAGCCAGTGTTTACTAAGTGCCCTATGTTGTGTATATTCACTTTTGCTTTTTACTTACTTATAGTAGGGTATATGTTCATGTGTTTTAGTTTCTGTCTTAGGTTTTGTCGTCCACTAAGTTGGTCTAACTCTTTGTGAACTTTATGGAGAACACAAATAGTGGGAATAGTGACATTTAGGTGCCATGAATTCAAATTTATTCTTTCAGATTAGTTTTTTTATCCAGACCCTCAACCAAAATTTTAGTAAGAATTTCATAATATTTAGACTTTGGGAGAAAAACTAAAAGAGAATTTAGAAAATGCATCAGTGACACCTCTGAGATATCAGATATAAAAGGGATACCCCATTACTAGACAAATTGGAGGGTATCATCAGGGTGACAACAGAGCTATCTCCTTTTGTATTTTAGAGGTTGTCAGACAAAATCGGAAAAAGAGATTAGTTTATTCCAATCCTCTAAAAAGAATGCCAATGGATTTTCCATTTGGACTCACCCCCGTGGGATTGAATGAACAGATGACGTTGGTGGTTTTATTTAGGATCTGTATATGGGAATTTCTACTGTAAGCCGGTTACACTACTTCTGTCACCATACAAGAGAGCCAAGTTTTGCATTGCTAGACACCTCTTATCATGGTGTACACCACAGGTGATATCTACTGTTCTGTGAGCCCCAGTTTTTATTCCACACACTCGTACTTCCAATATTGCACTGACTGATATACAGTACAGACCAAAAGTTTGGACACACCTTCTCATTTAAAGATTTTTCTGTATTTTCATGACTATGAAAATTGTGCATTTACACTGAAGGCATCAAAACTATGAATTAACACATGTGGAATTATATACTTAACAAAAAAGTGTGAAACAACTGAAAATGTCTTATATTCTAGGTTCTTCAAAGTAGCCACCTTTGGCTTTGATGACTGCTTTGCACACTCTTGGCATTCTCTTGATGTGTTAATTCATAGTTTTGATGCCTTCCGTGTGAATGTACAATTTTCATAGTCATGAAAATACAGAAAAATCTTTAAATGAGAACATGTGTCCAAACTTTTGGTCTGTACTGTATATATCTACATTATACTAATCTGCCTATTTTGGGCTTTTGCAGAGAGATTACAACTATATACACTGCTCAAAAAAATAAAGGGAACACTCAAATAACACATGCTAGATCTGAATGAATGAAATATTCTCATTGAATACTTTGTTCTGAACAAAGTTGAATGTGCTGACCACAAAATCGCACAAAAATCATCAATGAAAATCAAATTTATTAACCAATGGAGGCCTGGATTTGCAGTCAACCCCAAAATTAAAGTGGAAAAACACACTACAGGCTGATCCAACTTTGATGTAATGTCCTTAAAACAAGTCAAAATGAGGCTCAGTATTGTGTGTGGCCTCGACGTGCCTGTATGACCTCCCTACAATGCCTGGGCATGCTCCTGATGAGGTTGCGGATGGTCTCCTGTGGGATCTCCTCCCAGACCTGGACTAAAGCATCCGCCAACTCCTGGACAGTCTGTGGTGCAACGTGACGTTGGTGGATGGAGCGAGATTTGATGTCCCAGATGTGCTCAATCGGATTCAGGTCTGGGGAACGGGCGGGCCAGTCCATAGCTTCCTTTGCCTTCATCTTGCTGGAACTGCTGACTCACTCCAGCCACATGAGGTCTGGCATTGTCCTGCATTAGGAGGAACCCAGGACCAACAGCACCAGCATATGGTCTCATAAGGGGTCTGAGGATTTCATCTCTCTACCTCTGGCGAGCACATAGAGGGCTGTGCGGCCCTCCAAAGAAATGCCACCCCGCACCATTACTGACCCACTGCCAAACCCGTCATGCTGAAGGATGTTGCATGCAGCAGATCGCTCTCCACGGCGTCTCCAGACTCTGTCATGTCTGTCACATGTACTCACTCAGTGTGAACCTGCTTTCATCTGTGAAGAGCACAGGGCGCTAGTGGCGACCTTGGCAATCCTGGTGTTCTGTGGCAAATGCCAAGCGTCCTGCACGGTGTTGGGCTGTGAGCACAACCCCCATCTGTGGACATCGGGCCCTCATACCACCCTCATGGAGTCGGTTTCTTACAGTTTGTGCAGACACATGCACATTTGTGGCCTGCTGGAGGTCATTTTGCAGGGCTCTGGCAGTGCTCCTCCTGTTCCTCTTTGCACAAAGGCGGAGGTAGCGGTCCTGCTGCTGGGTTGTTGCTGCTGGCCCCCTCCACGTCTCCTGGTGTACTGGCCTGTCTCCTGGTAGCACCTCCAGCCTCTGGACACTACGCTGACAGACACAGCAAACCTTCTTGCCACAACTCGCATTGATGTGCCATCCTCGATGAGCTGCACTACCTGAGCACTTCTGTGGGTTGTAGAGTCCGTCTCATGCTACCGTGAGTGTGAAAGCACTACCAACATTCAAAAGTGACCAAGACATCAGCCAGAAAGCATTGGTACTGAGATGTGGTCTGTGGTCCCCACCTGCAGACCACTCCTTTATTGAATGTGTCTTGATAATTGCCAATAATTTCCATCTATTGTCTATTCCATTTGCACAACACCATGTGAAATTGATTGTCAATCAGTGTTGCTTCCTAAGTGGACAGTTTGATTTCACAGAAGTTTGATTTACTTGGAGTTATATTCTGTTGTTTAAGTGTTCCCTTTATTTTTTTGAGCAGTGTATATTGATTCTGATATCTATTTTAGCTCTTAATAATGCAGATATTTAAATATCTTAACTTATATGAATCTCTTGTGTTAATATTGCACCTGCTGTGACATTTATTGGCTCTCATTGTGGCAATTTTTTTGTAAACTACAGTAATATCTTATCCTTTGCTACCCCGTGCGGGCGCCTCCTCCAGGCAACTGACTGTTGCGGGGGCGCGCCCTCAGTATCGATGGACTTGTACCATGCATGCACCAGTACGGGGCGCTGTTTTAGACATCCTGACATTATCTGAGGCTCAGGACACATGTAAGAATCACGGTCGTGACCTCTTTTGTTGGAATACCTGCGCATGCGCCCTGGAAGCTCCTATTGCCGGCGTCCATGCGCTATACAACATTTGGGGACATTCGTTCTCACTACGTTAGCCCTCTCGCATTCTGTGAGTGTGTGATGTCATCAACATTGTCCCTTTATAGAGTGATAAAAGCCTTCAGCTATACACATTATCAGCTGCACATCTATTTCCACTGTCTACAGATATTAGCTGACATGTCTCCTCACCATACTGTGTTTTTCTATATCTCGTATTGTTTGGGATTGTTTATAAATGGATTAATAGATATTGATATTTTAGGTGATTTCTTTGTTAGTTGTGTATAAAACAATAGCAATAACAGTATTGGGAAGTAGAGACATACACCGACCCATAAGTGTCCTGTATTGCTGGAATGGTGCCAGTCCTGCCTTCCTCTGGTGGTGGGCTGTGGATGACGCTGTTTACACTGCTGTGTTGTATTTTTGGACCTAGACTTCTTTTACCTAATAAAGAGTTAGTTACTTTCTACATAGCTGTGGGCTCATGACCATTTCTTCTCTTTTTGTTTGATGTGTGATCTAAAGTATATAAGTTTTATTAGTAGATGTCAGGAAGAAAAAACAGAATATAGTAAAGATAGTAACACGTTAGTGATTCCACACTACTCCTGAGCCACCACTGCTTGAGTCCTCCACCAGTCTCTCTATTTCCTGGTCAGTCCCAACAATCTTGAGATACCTTTGGCCAATTAGTTGTTGAAGCAATGACCATCATAGCCAGTGATTGGGAGAATGGAGGAGATGACTTGGTCAGCAATTCAACTGATGTTCCACTCTGTACAAGATAAAATTTGTAGATTTTATATTCTCTTATCTCATCATATGTTTTCTCTTATTATCTCCAGTAATTATATTATTACATGGGATTCTTTATGATGTTACATCGGCTCATCTTCTTCACATTCAGGTCCCTACCATACCAAATCTTCTCAGTGGAGTTTGTCTATATTTAGACAATTTTTCTGATTTACAGATCAATGATGGCTATGGACAAGAACAAAATGGTGGAGAGGCTATTACAACTCACCCTAGAGATCCTCTTCCGGCTTACTGGAGAGGTGAGAGATTCTGATGACGTCACATTACATCATTCTTATCTATGGGAATAACAGATGGACAGAACTGGAGAGGTGAAGACTCTGGAAATATCTGTAGTGAGATTTATTAATGTGTCTCCATAACCAGGATTACACAGTAGTAAAGAAGACATCTAGTGAACGTTGGCAGGCCCCTGTGTCTGAGGGATGGGAAAGACTCCAGAGCCCAATCACAGGGCCTCCAACTCACCAATTGATACATGAGGACATCAATGACCAGAAGATCCTAGAACTCGCCTACAAGATGATTGAGCTACTGACTGGAGAGGTGACACTGCTGGGATATTATACAGTATTGCTATGAAGGGAATGGGGGGGGGTGACTGTATCATTGTATGTGTCAGGTTCCTATAAGATGTCAGGATGTTGCCGTCTATTTCTCCATGGAGGAGTGGGAGTATTTAGAAGGACACAAAGATCTGTACAAGGACATCATGATGGAGGTTCGCCAGCCCCTCACATCACCAGGTAATACACAGGACTAAATACACACGGCCTATAATTATCTGTATGTAAAGAATGAATTCAGTCCCTGTATGTGTTTCCTCCAGTTCTACCCAGTAAGAGGACAACACCAGAGAGATGTCCTCGTCCTCTTCTTCCACAGGACTGTAAACCTGAAGATCCCACTGTTTCTCAGGATCGTCAGGTAGATGGAGAGAAGGTGTCATGAGATCTCCCCTATGATGTGTAGACGGCTGTGAAGGTCTTGTGCTCAGTCTTCTTTTACCCACCAGTATTATTTGTTTTATACTTGTGTAATGAGAACGGTGGAGATGACAGGATTAGAGCTGATCATAGATGTGACTTCTCCATCTGTCTGACTTTTACAATATTTGTTTCAGGGTAAAGATCTGACCCATATTAATACTACAGAAACATATGTGAGGGATGATGAGCGATGTAAGGAGGAGTTTCCTACAGATAACCATCCAGGTGAGTAGTAACCACTAAATGCAGAGAAGTTACAGATTCTTCTCAGTCATCATCTTTCACTGCTATATCAGTAGTGTAGTCCGGACATATCACAATCATATGATCACCATTCTGCTGTTATATCCCTGCATGTTTCTCCACACGATACTTTTCAAAGTAGTTTGGGCTTTGAAACCCCTTCTTCTATAGAGATTACAACCTGGAGGATCCACCTACCTCCTGGCATCAGAAAATGTTGACCCTTACCTGCCCAGATCTGTAAACTACAAAACCAAATGACAGCATAGGTAGAATGTGCTGACAAGTTAGGAAATTATTTGAAGAAAAAATATTATGATGGTCCTCTAAGAGAAAGCGGAGGGTAATGATGCTGTTACCTTTGTAGAATCCTGATATCTTATTGGATGAATCTACCTTTTCTTCTGTGCTGCTGAATGTGCTCATATGGTCGCTACAAGACCAGGTCCAGTCTTTGTGGCTAAATTTCACTTTTATGACCGACAACATGAAATGTGCAGTGAGGGCCAAGTGTGGATTTCTGTACATTAAGAACAGTGTTTCCCTTAACCCTGAATTTTCAATTTCTTTTAAAACCGACTCACTTCAAAGAGGATTGTGGTAAACTATACAAAAAAAACATTACACCCATGCCATGATCTATGTCAAAGCTGTGCGTGACTGATGGGTGTATTATATGTGTGGGGCTCGTGCTGTATATGGGGAGGCTGTGTGGGGCTCGTGCTGTATATGGGGAGGCTTGTGTGGGGCTCGTGCTGTATATGGGGAGGCTTGTGTGGGGCTCGTGCTGTATATGGGGAGGCTTGTGTGGGGCTCGTGCTGTATATGGGGAGGCTTGTGTGGGGCTCGTGCTGTATATGGGGAGGCTTGTGTGGGGCTCGTGCTGTATATGGGGAGGCTTGTGTGGGGCTCGTGCTGTATATGGGGAGGCTTGTGTGGGGCTCGTGCTGTATATGGGGAGGCTTGTGTGGGGCTCGTGCTGTATATGGGGAGGCTTGTGTGGGGCTCGTGCTGTATATGGGGAGGCTTGTGTGGGGCTCGTGCTGTATATGGGGAGGCTTGTGTGGGGCTCGTGCTGTATATGGGGAGACTTGTGTGGGGCTCGTGCTGTTTATGGGGAGGCTTGTGTGGGGCTCGTGCTGTATATGGGGAGGCTTGTGTGGGGCTCGTGCTGTATATGGGGAGGCTTGTGTGGGGCTCGTGCTGTATATGGGGAGGCTTGTGTGGGGCTCGTGCTGTATATGGGGAGGCTTGTGTGGGGCTCGTGCTGTATATGGGGAGGCTTGTGTGGGGCTCGTGCTGTATATGGGGAGGCTTGTGTGGGGCTCGTGCTGTATATGGGGAGGCTTGTGTGGGGCTCGTGCTGTATATGGGGAGGCTTGTGTGGGGCTCGTGCTGTATATGGGGAGGCTTGTGTGGGGCTCGTGCTGTATATGGGGAGGCTTGTGTGGGGCTCGTGCTGTATATGGGGAGGCTTGTGTGGGGCTCGTGCTGTATATGGGGAGGCTTGTGTGGGGCTCGTGCTGTATATGGGGAGACTTGTGTGGGGCTCGTGCTGTATATGGGGAGACTTGTGTGGGGCTCGTGCTGTATATGGGGAGGCTTGTGTGGGGCTCGTGCTGTATATGGGGAGGCTTGTGTGGGGCTCGTGCTGTATATGGGGAGGCTTGTGTGGGGCTCGTGCTGTATATGGGGAGGCTTGTGTGGGGCTCGTGCTGTATATGGGGAGGCTTGTGTGGGGCTCGTGCTGTATATGGGGAGGCTTGTGTGGGGCTCGTGCTGTATATGGGGAGGCTTGTGTGGGGCTCGTGCTGTATATGGGGAGGCTTGTGTGGGGCTCGTGCTGTATATGGGGAGGCTTGTGTGGGGCTCGTGCTGTATATGGGGAGGCTTGTGTGGGGCTCGTGCTGTATATGGGGAGGCTTGTGTCGGGCTCGTGCTGTATATGGGGAGGCTTGTGTCGGGCTCGTGCTGTATATGGGGAGGCTTGTGTCGGGCTCGTGCTGTATATGGGGAGGCTTGTGTCGGGCTCGTGCTGTATATGGGGAGGCTTGTGTGGGGCTCGTGCTGTATATGGGGAGGCTTGTGTGGGGCTCTTGCTGTATATGGGGAGGCTTGTGTGGGGCTCTTGCTGTATATGGGGAGGCTTGTGTGGGGCTCGTGCTGTATATGGGGAGGCTTGTGTCGGGCTCGTGCTGTATATGGGGAGGCTTGTGTCGGGCTCGTGCTGTATATGGGGAGGCTTGTGTCGGGCTCGTGCTGTATATGGGGAGGCTTGTGTCGGGCTCGTGCTGTATATGGGGAGGCTTGTGTCGGGCTCGTGCTGTATATGGGGAGGCTTGTGTCGGGCTCGTGCTGTATATGGGGAGGCTTGTGTCGGGCTCGTGCTGTATATGGGGAGGCTTGTGTCGGGCTCGTGCTGTATATGGGGAGGCTTGTGTGGGGCTCGTGCTGTATATGGGGAGGCTTGTGTCGGGCTCGTGCTGTATATGGGGAGGCTTGTGTCGGGCTCGTGCTGTATATGGGGAGGCTTGTGTCGGGCTCGTGCTGTATATGGGGAGGCTTGTGTCGGGCTCGTGCTGTATATGGGGAGGCTTGTGTCGGGCTCGTGCTGTATATGGGGAGGCTTGTGTCGGGCTCGTGCTGTATATGGGGAGGCTTGTGTCGGGCTCGTGCTGTATATGGGGAGGCTTGTGTCGGGCTCGTGCTGTATATGGGGAGGCTTGTGTTTTTGTTTTTGTTTGTTTTTTTTATTCTGTCTCCTTTTTTTAACAAGTTCATTCTATATGATATATTTGATTGTGGTGGGATCGGTCTGCCTCACTTATATTAGTCTGAAACTCCTTGGTAGCATTTTAACCCTTTCACGTCTTTTGATGTACTCATATGTCATAGTTGGGAATAGCTTCCCGCCGTTTGATGTACGGATACATCATGGCCATCGTGCGCGGTACAGAAGTGCCCGTTCCATCGCCACCAGGAGCTCAGCTTACATGACAGCTGAGACCTGACTGTCACTGCCAGGAGAAATGTCCACACTGCCCCCGACTGTTTAACCCCTTTATCCTCAAAGGTGCTTTGCACGTTAATGACCAGGCCAATTTTTACAGTTTTGACCACTGTCACTTTGAAGTAATAACTCTGGAACGCTTCAACTGATTTGCCATCCACACTGTGTTTTGTGACATATTGTACTTCATGATAGTGGTAAAATTTATTTGATATGACCGGCGTTTGTTTGTGAAAAAATTGGAAATTTTGGCGAAAATTTCGTAATTTTCTAAATTTTAATTTTCACGCCCTTAAATCGGAGAGATATGTCACACAAAATAGTTAGTAAATAGCATTTCCCACATGTCTACTTTACATAAGCACAATTTTGGAACCAAAATTTTTTTTTTGTTAGGGAATTATAATGGTTAAAAGTTGACCAGCGATTTCTAATTTTTCCAACACAATTTACAAAGCCATTTTTTTTAGGGACCACATCACATTTGAAGTGACTTTGAGAGGTCTTTATGACAGAAAATACCCAAAAGTGACACCATTCTAAAAACTACACTCCTCAAGGTGCTCAAAACCGCATTCAAGAAGTTTATTAACCCTTCACGTCTTTCACAGTAACTGAAGCAATGTGGAAGGAAAAAATGAACATTTAACTTTTTTTTTTTTTCACAAACTTTACTTGAGACCCAATTTTTTTTTATTTTCACAAGGGTAACAGGAGAAATTGGACCCCAAAAGTTGTTGTGCAATTTCTCCTGAGTACGCTGATACCCCATATGTGGGGTGAAGCCATTGTTTGGGTGCACGGCAGGGCTCGGAAGGGAAGAAGTGATGCTTTGGAATGCAGATCTTGATGGAAAGGGCTGTGCGGGCATCATGTCATGTTCTCAGAGCCCCTGATGTGCCTAAACAGTGAAAATGCCCAACAAGTGCCCCCTTTTTGGAACTGATACCCGATTTGTGAATCTTATAATGTAGTGTCATACGTCAGTTGTGTAGGACAACCTGACGAACACTACGTCAGTAGTAGCAAGGAAAGCGTATGCCTCCTCCTCTGAATAGCGAGTTTGGGATGAGCTAGACATTGTTTTATGTATGTGGTGCTTGTGTGTCAGTACTTTGTGTGTGTATGTCTCAGTGTGCTTGGTGTAACTACTTCACCGATCAATGCTCGTCGGCTGCTGGATGTGCGCACAGATGTGGTGCAAAGGGGCGGGGGGCGGGAGTGTAAAACAGCGAGCATGAGTGCGGATCAGTGATCTGCAGTCACTGATCAGCGCTCGGCCACTGCAGGAAGCACGAAAAAAAATGACAAAAGTCGAGCAATCAAGTAATGATCAGCACTTGGTGGCAGAAAGGGGAATGGGAAGGGGAGAGAGGGGGATTGGGGTGGATGTGGAGAGATCAAAAAATACTACTTACAGTTGACTTCTGTCGCAGCAGCAAGAGCGGCGATTGTGGTGTCACAGGCTTCTGTGGCACTGCAAAGCCCAGCACGGTGCACAATCGGACAGCCTGACCACCCTCTACAAAAGAAAAAATGTTAGTGGGGGGAAAAAAGTGTAAAGTAGCGAGTGCTGATCGGTGATTTGTCTCACCGATTAATGCTCGGCGGTAGCTGGAAGCACGGAGTTGGTGCAAAGTGGAGGGGGGAGGGAAGAAAAAAAATGGACAGGGAGAAAAAAAAAGTCTTGGAAACCAGCGAGCATGGACGCACTGGTCAGCACTCTGCTGCTGCAGGACGCATGGGAAAAAAAACTGCCAAAAAACGAGCGATCAAGTATCGATCAGCGCTCAGTGGCAAAAAGGGGGGTGGTGGTGGCCGTAAAAAGAGGTGGGTGTGGGGGTGGATGAGGGGAGATCAGAGATGGACTTACCAAAGCCTTTTCTCTTCTTCTTTCAGTAGGAGCAGGATCAGTAGCCGCTTACCTCAAGAGGAGACCAGATGTTTCTGTGGCACCACAAGGCCCAGTACAGAGAGATCAGACGTGTGACCACCCTGTAGAAATCCTCACCAACTGTGGGGAGCTGCAAGCTGGTCACGGGGGTGATAGGGCAGTGACAGGCAGGTCACAGGCCAGTCACCTCTCGGTCAGACACTCTGATTGGTGCGATAAATGTCATCATCGATCGCTCCAATCAGAGCTGGCTGGGGCCTATGCACACATCACAGGGGGTTATGGGGCGGCCCCGTGACCGCCTGGTAACCTCTTATTGGCGCGATCGGCGATTACATCGATCGCACCAATCAGAGTGGGTTGGGGCCAGGGCTGGCCTTACTAGGCAACAGCCTAGGATCGGTGCTCTTAGGCGTGCAGATCCTAGACTGCACATCACTGATTCAGGCAAACAGCATAGCCAGAACAATAAATTGAATTTTTTTAAAAAATTCCAAAGTCAAATTAGAAAACAGCAAAAAGGTAATGGTACTCACCAGCCATGATGGCTGCACACAGATGTTAACTAATACCTCATATGATATTTTTGCACTTTTTTTTTTTATCTGCCAGGGTGCAACCAGGCACCATTAATGATGACCTTGTGAATTATGGGCTTTGCACCTCTGCAATGCACGTATAGGGTGCCGGGCATCCCGCCTAATCGAATAGTAGGGGCTGACTAGGCACGATGCTGCAAGTGTGTGAATTGCACACTATTGCAAGTTTCATCTATGTACAGTTTTAGTGCTAGGCAGTCACTCCTCCAGTGAGAGGGGATGAGAGTGGTTGTTCATCAGCATTCTGCACCGGTGTTACCTCCTTCTTACAAAAGGGGGCTGGCTGCGTCCTGGTGT